>NC_143222.1:3330827-3642906 GCF_030267445.1 Bombyx mandarina | reverse complement strand
TATGTTCTCTTTTTTGGGTTTACGTAATCGCATAAAAAATAGAAACAGAAAGAAAGAGAGAGAAAGAGAGAGAGGGGGAGAGAGAAAGAGAAAGAGTGATAGAGAGTAAGAGAGAGAGAGAGCATGCTTTATTGTACACAAAAAATTGCAAAATATCAAATAAAAAAAAAAGAATTGTACAAAAAATAAAAAATAATGAGAGAATAGATCATAAGCCGAAGAATTGGTCAACTCAAATGGCAGAGGGTAGGTAAGCCGCACTAAAACAACAGAAATATTCTATAAACTCCTGTTACAGGTTTATTCAGAAAACCCGCATCACTTCAACCGCACGATCATACAGCGCGGCTGGTGCGTCAGCAGTCGCAGCCTAAGAACCGAAGGCGAACCAGTGCGCAGATTCACGAAATGCGGTCAAGATTGGGCCCGCTCTCGGGGGATGAATGCTCGCCTGCTAAAACTCGAATATTGCCGAACTCACGATGAAGCAAAAACTCCGAACGCTTCGGACTTGCCAGAAAGAGTGTTCCTCTGTGCAATTATCTGTATTCTAATCTTCAACGTCATCGGAACGGCCTACGATTTATGGAAAGGAAACGAAGAAAACAGTGAGTTGTTAAGTGGTTAAACAATTGCTTTTCTATCATTTCGAATGTCCAATATTTGTCAGAAGGATACAATCTCTAAGGACTTATATCATTGTCCAAGTTCAATCCTGCAATTCAATGTTGCGGATTTAATGAATCCCGACTTGGTCATAGTTCCGACCGATCGCTACACTACATAAAATGTCCGAGCATTTTCTCCTCTACGTTCTACGGAAACATACATATTATATCTTTAACATAAAATACTCCAACCGGAATTGGAATCGGATGCCAATTTAAAATTACGTCCCGACCATAACAACATATCCTTTCGCTTTCACGACGAATAATTTAATACGATAATACAAATTTACCACATGTGGTATATATATGAATGATGAATGATTTATTTTATTTCAGACAACAACACAAGTCCATATGTGCACATAGTATCATTGAAACGTACTTAAAATTAACAAAACCAATCCAATGAAAAATATACATTTATTAAAAATAATTATCAGTTGAATACATTTCAAATATTCCATTCAACTAATACTTACTTCGAACGAACCATTATTATTATTTGGTTATAGCCTATTATCATCATGCACGAATGGATGTCACTATAGTGCTTATAACTGCCCATAACACAATTAAGACGGCTCCCTCATAGCTTATTCTAAGAACATTCACGTAGTAATCTCTGTCATCATATTCAGCTCCTAGTCGTCTACTACTGGCCTCGCTCAACCTACATCACGAAGCCCGCTCGTGGTCTCTCTTCATCTATTGCATGGTCTCTGTGTGCACCGATAATTACTTAATACTAATAAAAATGCGCTGGTCACCAAGGAACTAACTAAGCAAAAAGACGTGACGTGAATATAACGGGGGTGACTGAAAATCAGCGCTGTTCAATTTATCAACCTTGAACAGCAATAGCTGAGCCACCTCCTTTTGCCTTTTTCTCTTTTTTTGCTTTTCTTTTTTTTTGTATTTCATTTTATTATGTGAAAGGCAATAAATGATCTTTATTATTATTATTATTATTATAATATCGCACCCGCAAAACTTAATTGAAACTAAACTTAAATGAAGTCATTCAAGTCGGATACGACTGTTGCAAATGCCCAAAAAATATCCTAACTCTTTTTTTATTTATCAGAAAACAAAATTCTAATGGCGTGGTCTATGCCCAGCAACTGGTCGCGCTTGACATCGTCCTTGTCGAATGAAGATCCTCGACTTTCATGCTTAGCGCCGTTTCAGGGAGCAAGGTAACAAGATAAATCGGTTTAATTGTTTTGAAGCGTGGTTTTTTTTTTTTTTATTGCTTAGATGGGTGGACGAGCTCACAGCCCACCTGGTGTGAAGTGGTTACTGGAGCCCATAGACATCCACAACGTAAATGCGCCACCCACCTTGAGATATAAGTTCTAAGGTCTCAAGTATAGTTACAACGGCTGCCCCACCCTTCAAACCGAAACGCATTACTGCTTCACGGCAGAAATAGGCAGGGTGGTGGTACCCACCCGCGCGGACTCACAAGAGGTCCTACCACCAGTAATTACGCAAATTATAATTTTGCGGGTTTCATTTTTATTACACGATGTTATTCCTTCACCGTGGAAGCCAATCGTGAACATTTGTTAAGTACATATTTCATTAGAAAAATTGGTACCCGCCTGCGGGATTCGAACACCGTTGCATCGCTCGATACGAATGCACCGGACGTCTTATCCGTTAGGCCACGACGACTTCTATGTGGTCTGTTGTGTAATACGGCTGACTTATTCTATGCTCGGATTCAAATCATATGAAAGGTACCAATATTTCAGAAACCTTGCACGCTCACAAACGGCTTGCACGTTGTAAGAATCACAGAGTAAATTTTAAAATATTTGCCGCCAAAATGTTTAAATTGAAGCCGCGATGTTGTCCTCCAAAACCGGACAGGCTATAATTTAAAAATGAAGGCCTTTGTCTATGGTTTTTTTTTTTACCCATATATAAACGTGTCAAACATCTGAAAAGACAGCAGTAGATTTAGATCGTGTGGTATAAAAAAAAATCTCTGTTGTCACTTTCCAAGCAGGGAGATTCGTTTGTGTGGAAATTACATACCCGAAACCGACGATCGAACAACAAACAGTCGTCTTTACCCTAAGCACGTCATTATGGATCCTCCCGATCCACTTTTGGTCTTTTTCGTTCCAAACATTGTTCACTATTCTCGTCAAACCCGTCGAATGCGACGAAGGGTTCGTCGTACAACTTAACCCACAGACAGAGACAGACAGAGAGCCTACCGAGTTTCTTACCGGATCCTCTCAGTGGGTGGCGATTCCGACCCGGTGATAAGTTCAGCAAAGCGCTGCTGTTGATAGGACAGATGTTAGCAAAGTCTCCCAGGCTGAGCCCCGTGAGTTCGCCTATACTTTCGGTAAAGCTTTTATAACCCCTCGAGATTACTATATAGAAGCAGGTCGGAATAAAATGTTTGCATGGACTAAACGCAGACCGCAATTCCTCTTGCAGCATTTCAAGGATCGTTATTCAGTTAAGCTTTTTACTAACATTCCAGAGTCATCGTAATGGCCTTGGTGCTGTGGGGTCATGTGTTTTTCTCACACGCGTTGGTGTATCTGCAGAACCCACGAGATTACGAAAAAGTAAGTTCACGTTCATAAAACGTGTGAAACTTCAAGGCGTCTTTATGATTACATAACCTATTAATTTAATTATTTCTGTATAGTACATGGACATAATTAAAACTCTTTTTACGGTTTAATCTCGAATTTATTATGTCATTGTATTAATTCTGACGTTTCGAATACTTTGGCAGTTTGGTTTTAATTATGTCTATGACTACATGGAACTACGTACCGTACAATGGGGTAAATAGGGACAAAATCGACCTTCAGATTGAATTTTAAAATAGTTCCAATTAAATAGTCACTGCTCAACCAAAGAAATAAGTTGAGTCTTGAACGTACCAAGGTGATAAAAACCGTTACATTATTTTAATTGTTCATTTTAAAGAAATAATCGGTAAAATAATGGCCGTCCCAATTTACCCAGCGTCCGGGGTAAATTGACACGGTTAAGGGTTAAATTGGGATATTTGTAAGGGTTGTCAACTCGCAGTACTGCGATATATAGGTAGGTGCCTTAAAATTATTTATATGGACCGAAATGATGAACACAATCCATAATTTAAGCACAATACACAACATAGTGTAAATTAAGCTAGTTTCTATTCCGAAGCGATGTGACGTGAATGATAATCAACAATACAATGATCAAAAAAAGTATGTGCATGTTATATTTTATAAAATTATTATTTAATTTCCTTAAAAATCACAACTCTGAAACAAAATCATAAAATAGAATAAAAAATAGAAAACAAAAGGACTGGAAATGCAATAATACAATTTTATTTAATCAACATTTTCAAAATAATCTTTGAGCAAGAGTAAGATATCAGGTGAATAAGATAAAAAAACAGCTTTATCTGATTACTGCCAATAATAACAAAAATAAAAGAAATTCTTTCTAAGCGAAATAACTAAACTCAATTAATTCACTCACTCATAATTGGATATCTCGGATTTTTAATTAATGGTACATTTAAAATCTGAGGCCTGTTTTTATTTGTGTGTGTTCATTGTGAATGTTAACAAAATCATGATTCGATGCGTGAATAGATTCTGAAATAACAAAAGTTTTGATTCGTTTGAGTTCTTTTAACTTTTAATTTTTTTTATTGCTATAAAGAACATACGACCGGGCAGATATTACAAGGTAAATGTCGCGAAAAAAAAGTAATTATATATATACTTTTCTTTTACCTATAATACTTACATAAACTAACTGATAAACACATTAACCTTCTTTACATCACGCAATTAAGTGATAGTATAGGCTAAAAAATCTATTATAAGATATCAGTGACAACCCTAACAAGCCATCCCTATTTTGTCTTTTGGCGTTCCAATTTTGTGTTTTCTCGTCCCTAATTTTTCCAGTCTCGTTCCAAATTACCCTACATACGTCCCAATTTTCCCCAAAAAGAAAGGAAAAAATATACATTTTTTATTTTGTCGAAATATTGTATTTAAAATAAGAATATTGCAACTTACCGTTTGTTGTGGTATTTCCAGGTGTATTAAAAACTTATATAAACTGTGATCTTATTGAAAAAACAACGATAATATCACTTTTTTAAAAAGTTCTTTAAGCTGTTTTAAAACGCACTTTTCAACCACTATTTTAAATTTAATTTGACGAATTTTTGGGACCAACTTAACTCATGTTTAGTACTTCCATAATTAACTTGGTTTTTCTTCTATACATTGATAAATATTACCTTAAAGAAAATTAGGTAGATTCCGTGCTACAAGTACTTTGAGAATCTTCCGCAGGTTTGTCCCAATTTACCCCAGGATCCCAATTTACCCCATGTCATGGTAATAGTATAGAATGTATCCTCCGACTTTTTTCCAAAGATTTTATAGCCTGGTAACACGAGTACTTCTAGTCCATCGTACCACTGACAATATAAATCATAAGACACTTTGTAGAGAGTAGAATAATAAATAAATAAATGAGACTAAGGCCTTACATAGCGATTCTCAGCCCTCTCCAGCGCAAAGGTCTCATCAAATATTATAATTTCAACTAGTAGATTTTTTTTTAAATTCATTATTAATGCATAATTAATGCTTGTCTTTGTATTTTACGCTTGATATTTTGAAACAAATATCAAAATAATTTTAATCAACATTTCACTAGTCTGAAAGTCGCAAAAATATCCCTTTATATTAAATACTTTACATGAAGAAATATTATAACTTTAGGATGTAGATAGTGTCGTTTACTATAAAAAAATTCTCGATTGAAAATATCTAAGAGATTGTGGATCCCAGCTACTAATGAGCATAACAAATTTTTACAGGTTTTTCTACACTGTAAAACATTTTGTTGTTTTCAATATTTTCTTCAAAGACAAATGACTAAAACGACTATACGTCTCAATGGTCACCGACGCTCAGACATCAGTAATGCCAGGGGCACAGCCATCTATACCGTACTTACCTACTCGGGACTCTTTTGAAACCTCCAAGTACCTACTGAACGTGGTTTTTTCAACAAGCATTTTCTGTTTGCCATCAGCCATTGATGATTTCTCGAAATTACTCTTCGTGCTTTCACAGACAACCTTCCGAATCCTACTTAACTCTTAATCTGTTCAACTGTTTTCATTGCAGTCTCTCCACGGCGTTATTGGCACACTGGTTTATAATGGGACATCCATAGTGCAGATGTTCGTTATTTTTTCAAACTTCCTCTGCGCCTACAATCTACTATTGCCGTCAAATAAAAAACCGCTCACGCTAAGCATGTTCCCGAAGCAAATCGTCAAGAGATATAGCAGGTAACAATGTTTACAATTGGCGTTTTGGGACGCTTTGTAGCGAAACTATCCTCGCCGAACCTGTCGCTAGCGACGAAGGGCTCGGCGAGTAAATGAGCCCTTAGACACAGCCCACTGAGTTTCTCGCCGGATCTTCTCAGTGGGTCGTGTTTCCGATCCGGTGGTAGATTCTGCGAATCACTGCTCTTGCTAGGGCCAATGTTAGCAACACCTCCGGTTTGAGCCCCGAGAGCTCACCTACACGCTAGGGTAACGCTGATATAGCCTCTCAGGCTATTAGTAAAGGTAGGAACAAAAAAAAGCCAAACTAATTCGGACTGCCAAATAAATTCAGCCAAATGTACTATGGACACTCACAGTACGGTTGGTCCGTTAGCTCAAGGTTGCTCAGCGAGCCATGGAAAGAGCCATGCTCGGAGTTTCTCTGAAGGACAAAATCCGGAATGAGGTTGTTCGACAGAGAACTAAAGTCATCGACATAGCTCAAAGAGTCAGCAAGCTGAAGTGGCAGTGGGCTGGCCATATATGTCGTAGGATTGACGATTACTGGAGCAGACGGGTTCTCGAGTGAAGAGCGCACAGCGGAAGACGTAACGTGGGACGCCCCCTGACTAGGTGGTGCGATGAGCTCTGAACGGTGGCCGGCAAGAAGTGGATGGAGAGCCGTAGACCGGGCTCAGTGGTGTGGATTGGGAGAGCCCTATGTCCAGCAGTGGACGACTGTGGGCTGTTGATGATGAAACTAATTCGATCCTTTTGTTCTTTAGAATAACTCCTATGAACTTGCTCCTGGTGGGCTACGGAGCCACGTGGTGGGTTCATAGCCGCGACGGTGCATTATGGCCGGTCCTAGTTGGAAACGAGAAGATTTTTTGCGAACAAAAGTTCTGGTCTCATGCGCTGTACATCAATAACTTTTACATGCCTGAAAACGTTTGTTTCATACAGACATGGTAAGCGAACTGTTCTGTCTATTTTTTTTTTGTTATAGCCCCGAGTTTACTGGTGGTAGGACCTCTTTAGAGTCCGCGCGGGTAGGTACCACACCCTGCTTATTTCTGCCGTGAAGCAGTAATGCGTTTCGGTTTGAAGGGTGGGGCAGCCGTTGTAACTATACTGAGACCTTAGAACTGATATCTCAAGGTGGGTGGCGCATTTACGTTGTAGATGTCTATGGGCTCCAGTAACCACTTAACACCAGGTGGGCTGTGAGCTCGGCCACCCATATAAGCAAAAAAAAAGAGTAAAATTATTATAAAATTACTTTTACATATTTTAATTTCAAGTTGAACGAAGTTAATTTAATTAAAATTATAAAAAAATATATTAAATACATGAGTGAACCACTTATTTTGACCCTAAGTGCACGATACGCGGACGGCCCCCCACTCTTTTGTCGGGAGCTCACGACTCATGCCGATTATTATACCATCCCGCAGTTTTACTAGAGCAACGCCTATAAACACAGGATAGGTACATAACTATATACCTTTGCACAGGAAGAAGGAGCATAGCCCATATACCCAAACAACCAAACTCCCACCGCAGACCCAAAGGTTCCAAATGATCCGCGAAAACGGGATTAGCGACGAACACTTATGGACGTATAAGCCTATATTTTTAGTGTCGTTTTGTTGTGTCACCGAGTTTCTAATCACAGTGGTGCTAGTGAGTTTTACAGTCCAAAAATATAAAAACCTATAACGTTTACCATGCTAGATCCAATTACAAAGTACTGAGTGCCTCTTCTTCTTCCTAGAGTTTTCCCGGTCTTAGTGTCAATGTCCGCTTTCTTACTCCTCCACTTTGCCCGGTCTTCGGCATCCTTCTGGGTGAGGTTATCCTCCATATCCGCCTTTACCACATCCAAACAGCGTTTCTGGGGTTTGCCGCGAGATCTTGGACCTGGTATATAGATGTTGAGGCATTAATTTCCGACATAGTCTGGAGGCCTGGCTCTTATGTGGCTGTAACATCGGAGACGACTTTCCTGCAGCTTATCTGCTACGTCACGAACTCCAACGCTATTAATTTAAGTTAAAGTACTGAGTGAATCCTTAAAACATAAAATCATTTCAAATATACAATGAATAATACAACGAACATATTACCTATTACAATCCTCATTTCTATAACAAAAATGATATAACAGAATAAAAATTTTTAAAAATTGAAAATAACATTTTGAAAAAATTAAAATTCAACAAAAAAATGAAAAATAAATAATAGTTTAAAAAAACTAAAAAAATACGCCTTTATAGAAAATCCAATTAAAAAATAGAAAATAAATTTTAATAAATTTGTAAAAAAACCGTGGGTTGCTTTTCAGGATATTACCGAAATAATCCTTCTACTGATCATAAAAATTTTATAACTATTGATACCATGCACCCCATCAGATAGTTTTGAAGGGGATCAAAATCATGTTCAAAGATTCCGTTACATACTAACGTATACGTATGAAGCTAATACTGCACTGGTGGTAGGACCTCTTGTGAGTCCACACGGGTAGGTACCACTACCCACTACCAAAAATAGGCTAATTTCTTACTCAATTTCTTACTGGTGGTAGAGCCTCTTTTGAGTCCGCACGGGTAGGTATTCTCACCCTGGCTATTTCTGCCGTGAAGCAGTAATGCGTTTCAGTTTGAAGGGTGGGGCAGTCGTTGTAACTATACTGAGACCTTAGAACTGATATCTCAAGGTGGGTGGCGCATTTACCTTGTAGATGTCTATGGGCTTCAGTAGCCACTTAACACCAGTAGGGCTGTGAGCTCGTCCACCCATCTAAGCAATAAAAAAAATTAATAATAATAATAAAAGCGTATTAAAAATTGACCTAAAATTTCAAATTAATCTAAAACATTCGTTTCATTACTTTCACTAATAACATTATCAAGATCATTACCTTATCATGATCGAAATCTATCGATAAGGCTCTGTCAGATGACGACATTAGCACGTTCCGCTTCCAATGTTTGGACACGGATCACGTCTGATGTATGCATTGTTAATGTCATTACAAGTTCAGTGTTATGATATCATAGCGACATCTTTCGGCATAGAAAAGGTATCTGACCTCAAAAAGATGCGTCGTGCTCAAAATAAATTCCATTGATCTTCCATCGAAACTTCACGAATAGGACCGTACCATGATCTTCCTAGGATCAACATAAAAGGGTTTTTGTACAGCATCGCAGTGTCCCAAAATCTTACATTTGCTGGTGGCTGACTGTCCTTTAAACACGCGCGGGTAAATACCATCATTATGCCCGCTTATACTGAGAATTGTTTTGCGTTCATGTTAATGACGTCTCTTTGTCAAAAGCTTAATGCACCCAATGTACCTATTACGAACCATATGACAGTTCCGGGCTGTGCTTTGGCTAGATAATACAAAGCAACCCTCCAGAAACCCGAAAATATGAGAAAAAAGACGATTCAAGTTCAAACTTTGGGCTGGAACCACATAGACCTTTTTTTTGGTCAGGAGGAAATCGCCGGACTTCGCCGGACTTCGTCGAACCGACTAAAACCTCCTGTCGCTCAACAACCAACGTCCAAACCTTGCATGAGACAGGATTCATGAAAAAGCAAAGGGAGGAAAGTGAAGTGCTTAGTGCGGAGCACAACTCTCCCCCTCGGGACGCCAGATCGGCGGTCGTCGGCGCCACGACTACCAGCCCTCTCGGTCGGCAGGCTATCCGAAACCGGCCTAGATGGCGCCGGTTAGAGTGACTTATCTTACGGAATATCCCGCTGGGTCAGAACCAGCGTAGGTCGAGGATAGCCGGCCTTACATCACCCGGATGCTATTGCGTAAAACGCGTTCAGAGCAGCTGACGTCGTCTTCTTAGAACCCCTTCGCCGGTCCCCAGACCGACATTTGAGGAGGACCCGAAACACTTAAGGGCCAGGGCTTGGGTGAAATCCGCCTCCCCGGCCCCCGCTCGACGGCGGCGGGCTTGTACGTCTCTGACGCGCCCCGCCGCCTCCTTCTGCGAGATATTGCACTCGCAGCAGTCGAGCATCGCCTTCCACGACTCGTCGTCGCCGAGCATCGATGCCACAATACTCGGCAACGACAAATCGTTTCCTATTTTTTGCGACGAGAACACGGCGCCACTCCTCCCATGCGAGGCAGGCGATGAGCGTATGTTCTGCCGTCTTCGAGTCGCAACCACAATGGTGAACCACATAGACCTACGATATTTAACAGCGAAGTTACGATTGAAAAGATATTCTGTCACATTCTGCTATCTATATAATAAACTCTTCATTGTTTCAGGTTCTTAGCGGTTGACATGCAGCTCCATATCCTAGCTCTCATTCTGACTTTGTGTCTGGCTAAGCACCGACGCCATGCCCTACGCATCCTCGGAAGCCTGTTCGTATTATCCTGTGCTGGTCTAAGTTTAATGGTGTACTTAAATAACTACTCGACGTTATTACAAATCGCTGAACCTGAGTAAGTTAAGAATATGTTTTTAATCATCAAATAAACTGGTACAGGCTATGAACGTGGTCACTGCGTAATATACATTTATAATACATATATTCTCTGCATTACGAATACTATGAAAGTCTACGCAAAAACAAAAGACACGTCCTTTTGGTACGGGGGAAGAATAATCTTTGGAAGAAAAGTATTAGTATTGAACTCTGTTCTAGTGGTGACTTCTTAAATAATTACATAATAGGGTATATACTGGCCATACGTTAAGACAAAGAGACCCAAAGACGTCCGTGAGTTCAGAAGTTGAGACAATTCGAACTTTTCGACTAAAATGTAGGTAGCTGGCAATTAAGAGTATTGTGCTAAAGATGAGAGCAGCACTGTAAGCGAAGAGTGTTCTACAAAAAATTTAATCTTGTTCAAAATTGAAGTACCATTTGTTGGCCTGCTTAGGCCTTACAAGTATTTTGAATTCATCGTTTCTTTACCTTCCAAATTACTCATTCCAACTATCCTTTAGTTCCTGTATAATACCTTCCGATGGTGGCAGCAATTACTCCTTAGAATTTCGGTGCCGTAACAAATGGGTCTTCCTACGCAATTGACTGCATTCGATAAGATGACAAGAGTCGTCGTGGCCTAAAGGATAAGACGTCCGGTGCATTCGTATCGAGCGATGCACTGGTGTTCGAATCTCGCTGGCGGGTACCAATTTTTCTAATGAAATACGTACTCAACAAATGTTCACGATTGACTTCCACGGTGAAGGAATAACATCGTGCAATAAAAATCAAACCCGCAAATTTATAATTTGCGTAATTACTGGTGGTAGGACCTCTTGTGAGTCCGCACGGGTAGGTACCACCACCCTGCCTATTTCTGCCGTGAAGCAGTAATGCGTTTCGGTTTGAAGGGTAGGGCAGTCGTTGTGACTATACTGAGACCTTAGAACTATATCTCAAGGTGTGTGGCGCATTTACGTTGTAGATGTCTATGGACTCCAGTAACCACTTAACACCAGGTGCGCTGTGAGCTCGTCCACACATCTAAGCAATAAAACAAAAAAAAAAAAAAAAAGATGAACGAATGAAATTTATTTCAACCAATCAACGGATCAATGCTTATGATTCATTAACATATCTTAACCATTACTTACATTCATTTTTCAGTAACGCACGCAAGATGCTCCGTAATAAGCCGTCGTTTTACGAAATGTACGTGAATCCATTTAACTCGCTACCAGCTTGCCTGATGGGTTTGTTTCTGGCTCATCTACTTTACGAATTACAAGAAAACGGATATAAATTTCACGAATGTAAAGTAAGTACCTACTAGATTTTAGAAGCACTTTAATAATCCGAAAACGTCCAGTGACCAGCCCAAAAAGAAGAAGAACTAAAATCCCCAAACTAAATAATTCTAGGTCTTGATGTGACCTATTTTTTTAACGCTAATTTTTTTTTCTGTTTCAGTGGCTGAAGTACTCTCACGCTTTGATGATACCGCTGTACATTTTATGGCTGTTTTGCGGGATTTATTTCAGAGAACTAAAATCTAATATAGACACAGCTCTATTCATTGGATTGGACCGACTGCTATTCTGTTCAATATTCGCAGTAAAACTAATGGGATTTACGACAATTCAATGTAGGTTTTCAACAAGTTTACTTGTAAATGATAATTTTATTCTATCCAGATTTCCCAACTTTCATACCGGAACAGAGGACTGATTTGCAGCACAAATAGGCTAGTTAGTTGTACCTACACTTGCGGGCTTTCTATATCAGCAGTAATTTTTCTAATTTCTAATTTTGTTGGATCTTCTTCTGTCTTCGAAGTTTTTCGTCAAGCACCTATTTCCTTAGAAAGATGTATGGTATCTGTCTGCTGGATTTGAACACGGTCAGAGTCGCATCGTTCAATACGAATGCACCGGCCGTCTAATCCTTTAGGCCGCGACGACTATCATTCTACTTAAAATGAAATTTAGCGCTTAAATTGGCTGACAAACAACAATGACATGACGTTTATATTTTGCATGTTCTTTTTTATTGTTTAGATGAGTGGACGAGCTCACGGCCCACCTGATGTTAAGTAGTTAACGGAGCCCATAGACATCTACAACGTAAATGCGCCACCCACCTTGAGAGATAAGTTCTAAGGTCTCAGTATAGTTACAACGGCTGCCCCATCCTTCAAACCGAAACGCATTACTCCTTCACGGCAAATATAGGCAGGGTGGTGGTACCTACCCGTGTTGACTCACAAGAGATCCTATCACCAGTAAGAATTGTCTTCTTGAAAAGAGGAAGTTTTCAATTCGCATCTTATAATTTTCTCTCATGAATTAATTTTACACCCAGCCCGTGCACGCAAATTCTTTTCATGGCGCGGCTGGGACGTATTCGCCAGGATGTCTCTGTCCGTCATGATGATTCACTGGGTGGTCAACGTGACCATTGTTGCAGCCAGACCTACACGGACCTTTACTAGTTTTATAGACGTGGTAAGTTTATAACAACACAACAAAATTATCTACACACTATACAGGGTGTAACATTTGCGAGAATGAAGTCAGCAACAACAACACTAACAGCTATCGATATATTTTTTTATTACTTTGATGGGTAAACGAGCTCATAGCCCACCTGGTGTTAAGTGGTTAACGGAGCCCATAGACATCTACAACGTAAATGCGCCACCCACCTTGAGAGATAAGTTCTAAGGTCTCAGTATAGTTACAACGGCTGCCCCGCCCTTCAAACCGAAACGCATTACTGCTTCACGGCAAAAATAGGCAGGGTGGTGGTACCTACCCGTGTGGACTCACAAGAGGTCCTACCACTAGTAATTGATGTTTTACTAAACGCATATGTTTACATTATAGTTTACAGATTATAGTTTACAATACAGGGTGTGAGAAAACCGATTAGAAGCCAAAAAGTCAACTTTCATTGACTTAACTGAATGTCGGCTTATGAACGCGTTGTAATTATTTCACTCTGGAGTCATTTTTATGTCTCTCTCTCTCTCTCTCGATAGTGTTGTAATGCAAAAAAACATAGTATAGCTATTTTTAGAACACCTCATTGAACACCACGAAACTCTAATTTTAAAATACAACATATACAACAATACAACAACATATACAATTTTAAAACAATTATTTTAATAATTATTAAATGGCTATACCAAGTTTTTGCATTACAACACTATCGAGAGAGAGAGAGAGAGAGAGAGACTTAAAAACGACTCCAGAGTGAAATAAATAATTACAACGCGTTCTTAAGCCGACATTCTATTAAGTCAATGAAAGTTGACTTTTTGGCTTCTATTTAATTAATAATTATCCTATTTAATAAATAATATTTAATTAATTATTTTCAGTCCATAGACGCGGCGGCAACGATAGTGTTTACTTACATCATGGCTGCGCCAGCGACGATCCTGGTGGAAATGCCGATGCAACGATTTCTTGATAACTTCACGCGATGAAATACAGTGAATCGTGTAGCCTTGTGTATTTAGTATATAGGATCCGAGTCACACGGACTGTTCGACTAGTGTGAAAATAAAAAACAAGCTCTCACATTACGCGCCGAGACGATATGAAAGCATTTATTCTAGCGAAGATTAAGCACGGGTATAGGATATAAAAATTTCCCATTGTGAACTGACCTTTCAATCAGATGAAAATCGTTCACAGAATAAATACAACATAAACAAATTTATCATTACGGATGTATGACAATGATTCGATTGGTTCGCCTTTGAATTTTGCTGGATTAAAATTCACGTGACGAACAGTGGTGGTTGTAGATTTGTGCTTGCGTAGCTCGAATAGCATCTTAATCTACCAGCGAATAGATTGAAAAAAAAATGTACTTGCTTTTTATCTTTGATGCATAATTGAGGCCGTCAGCGCAAAAGTGGCCTAGCCCACAATTTTTCATAACCATGCTTATAATTATGTATATTGCAATTTATTTAAAATAATGTAATAAATGATGCAAAACCGGCCTATCCATAGTTTCACCGGCCTATCCATAGTTAGATAATAGATGGCTTTGTAAACATTATTTTTGCGCGTATTGTTTTTTTGGCCTACTCAAATTCAAATTCATGAAAACTTAAACCTGGTTGCTCCGTAATAACTATGGGAAGCTTAAGCCACTGTTGCGCTGCCGGCCTCAATTAATATAGTGTTAAATGTAGTAGAAAAAAATGTAGATAACAATATAAGTAAAGTTGGAGAATTTTGCATAGATAGGTACGTTTAGAATGTGGACTCTTTTTGCAGTCATCTAGGAAGATAATCTTGAAAAATTGACAGTAACTGGCAAGACTGCAGGCAAAGGTCTCGTGGTCGCAATCCAATGCGCTGATGCCACCAAATCCGCACATGGATACCACAGTCTACGATGCCATACACACCGCCGCGAACAGAGGAAGATGGCGAACATCCTCCAGAGAAGGGTAACGGGAGGAGATGGTCACGACCCTCAGACATGAGGAATGCGACTTAGGGAGGAGGAAGACTGCAAGCATGAGTCATCTATGAACTGCGAAATTAGAATTTAGGAAAAACAAACTATTTCTTTAAGCTCTTTGTTCGATTCAAAACTAGTTTTAAGCGAATAATGATCTGCTTCGTAACGAAAAATAACTGTAATACAATAAAAACATATATCCGTCCATGCGAAATAGGTAAATATAGTTTAAAAGCTTAATAAAACCGCTTTTTTATGACCCATGTAGGCAGACGAGCCATACGGCCAATCTGGTGGTGACTGGTTACCGTCGCCCATGGACGTCAGCCAATGTTAGGGGCAAAGACAAGCTACTGCCTACTTTAAATAGCAAACGGAACTAGAAATAATAATTTTATCATAAGACCAAAGTAATAAAATAAGTATTATTATCGATCCTTCATACGTATGCATTTTTTAACTGTCCAACTTGAAGTTTGTAAAAATCACCTTGAAATACCCTGTTACATAGATAGATAACATATCATATAAATAAATAATGTTAGTACGGCTCAAAATTTTATCTTATAAACTACGATCATTTAGAATGCAATTATTTAAGTAACTGATTTGAAAATTATGATCTAGAGGCCGTGACCTTAACGTAAAGACAAAAAAAAGTAATTATTTAAAAGCGATATCTGTGCGGAGACAAACAATTCATTTACTACGTCATTCTGAATCCAAGAGTGGCTGTATTTAAAGGGACTCTTATCAGTTATGCCGGCCACTCACATGCGCGCAAATATTCGTACATTGTACGGGCCGTCAAACACTCATTCGCAAACTTAGCGGCTGTGCAAATGGGTTCGGTACGCAATTTGCGAACCCGTTTGCGCTTCCTCCTACACTTGTTTACGAATGTCTCACGAATTTCTCCTCCTTTTTAATTCGTCAATAGAACATTGAAGAGAAAAAGAGTTTTGAATTCTTTCCCAGACATCATTAACAGCCATGCTGTTTTTATGGGACTTCTTTTGATGAAGATACGCTACACAGTAGACGTCACGATCTATGAAAATAGCGAAACCTCCGTTGCCTTCGCAATTCTGGGCGCAACTGGTCACACGAATGTGTGGGAGACTAGGAGACTACGCGAAGGATCGCGGTTCGCGTGCTTTGATGTCTGTTAAAAAACCGACACAGCTTGGAAAACCACGAATGCAGCGAAAACTTTGCATAATTATTTGCAAATGTCGTCCTACACTTGCGGGTTTCCGTATTCGTGCGAATGTGAGTGACCGGTATTAGAAGCGGGGAGCGTTTTATCGACGATTTTATTAATTTCATTTTCATTTACAGTAACACATACACAGGTGTTTGTAATAAACCAGTAAAATAATATAAAACGTCTTAAAACAACATAATGTTTATTTTAATACAGAATAACGAATTAAACAATGACTTGAATAATTCATATCATATCATACTGCTGTAATGTACACAATAATAAGTAATGTAAATACGCTATTATTTAAAAAGATGTTTTTAGTATTTAGTTACCTAATGTTAATTAATGTTTGTGATAATAATTCATATTTTAGACATAAATTAGAATTGACTGGATAAGAATAAATTTCATTAAATAATAAAGAAGTAATTTTATAATCAGATTTGTTTCTTACTGGCCTAAAAAACCTATACCATAAATATATGTTGGTCTTCAATTGCCATAGACAAACACCGCTTCAGCTGGGATTACGTCATCTTAGTGTTTGCTTTATTGCAATCCTCGGCAGACGAGAGCTTTTTTTTTCTCTTAAGTGCGTGTACGATCTCACGGCCCACCAGATGTTAAGAGGTTAACGGAGCTCATAGACGTTCTAGATGTCTATGGACTCCAGTAACCACTTAACACCAGTTGGGTCGTGAGATCGTCCACACGTTTATTACTGGTGGGAGGACCTCTTGTGAGTCCTCACGGGTAGGTACCACCAACCCGCCTATTTCTACCGTGAAGCAGTAGGTAATGCGTTTAGGCTTGAAGGGTGAGGTAGCCGTTGTAACTATACTGAGACCTTAGAACTGATATCTCAAGGTGGGTGGCGCATTTTCGTTGTAGATGTCTATGGGCTCCAGTAACCACTTAATACCAGGTGGGCTGTGAGCTCGTCCACCCAACTAGGCAATAAAATAAATTAAATAGAGTACGGGCAGCGTTAACTATGAAAATAACTATTAGGCTTTTTTGCTTATTTTTTGGGTACTTACAAGGGGAAAAGCCTCCGCATTTTGTGATAGATTTCCTTTGCTCCCATATCCAACTGATTGATTGCCTACCTTTGCTCCCATATCTAACTGATTGATTGCCTACCTTTTTTCCCATATCTAACTGATTGATTGCCTACCTTTTCTCCCATACCTAACTGATTGATTGCCTACCTTTGCTCCCATATCTAACTGATTGATTGCCTACCTTTTCTCCCATATCTAACTGATTGATTGCCTACCTTTTCTCCCATATCTAACTGATTGATTGCCTACCTTTTCTCCCATACCTAACTGATTGATTGCCTACCTTTGGTCCCATATCCAACTGATCCGACACTGGTTTGAAGAGTGGAACAGTCGTAATATCGAAGTACACCGTGTGTGCATGTATGAAAAATCCTATAACAACAACAACAATCGACTCTAATTCCATCCTAAAGACACTATTAATTTGGTCTTAAATAAAACAAACTAACACATCTTAAACACTATTTAATCAAAATTAAACTCCCACATACATTTTCACGTCATGGACTATAAACCAGGACAGTATCTATACTAATATATAAATCTACAGTGCTTTTTACGGATGTTCCGTTATAACTACTGAACCATGCATCCGATTGACTTAAAACTTGGTATCTACTTAATGAATAGGCTAATATTTATATGAGTGTTGGACTCCCTAATAATAATGACAATAAATAATAATGGTAATTTTAAATGCCCAGGGAAGCGGGCGAGTACGGCTAGTTTGTATATAAAATCAATGAAGAATAAAGTCAAAAGTCCTCTTCATCGGCAGCTCAACCAGTAGAGTCAATAACAATGCCAGTGGATACGTGAAACAGACTGTGGTAACGCCAACCGGTAGCTACAACATAAATCACACACTCTTTTGGACCTTCCACGTTAATACCTGTCATATAAACGCAACGAATTGTAATGGCACAACTCTCAAATATTAAGTATATAATCTATGGGCACAACGCTCTAAGAACTCTTTAAGTTTGCTTAAAAGACTTTGTTTTAGCCAATAAAATTTATTAAAAAAAAAGAACGTCTTTGGGGACATTTTGGCGGGAACGCGAGGAGTGAAGTTGTGTGATTTGTTTTATTTTGTCTATTTAATGTTTCTTCGGGTTTTAAATGTGTAATAACGGTGGTTTATTAACTGTTTAATATCTGTAAAAGTGCACAAATGTCTGAAAATGAAACAAAGCTGCTGGACGTAACTTCTCGGGATCCTCCAAAAATTCCACTGCAAAAATTTACTGAAAATGACCACCATTTTACTGAGATTATATTTCATCCTATATCATCTCATTTCATTTAATTTCATGCCAGTTGATTAATGTCTCAAATTAATCATCTTCATTTCATTTCTTTTCACTCTGTATTATCATTTTTCATAAACATAAAAATATATTTTAAAATAAAATATGACTTATAGAATCCCTTAAAAAAGAACTGTTTAACCTGACACAATAGTTTCCCGACATAAAAAGGCCGTATAGTTTTACGTATCCTTATATAATTTTAAAGTTCTCTTCCTGCAGTATAGAAGGCACTAATGGCTTAGGAATTAAGTTTTTTTTTTAATTATGGACAAATGGATAGGGAATAGTTGTAGTAGCTCAAAGGAACCAAAACCCCGTGATTCTAATTAAGAGCCGTTCAAATTACCATCATTAAGATCCCTTCAAACTCAAACTCAATTACAACAGACATTGTAATTAGAATAGTATAGAAGAACTATACTTATTGTGAAAGACAAGGTTTATATAAAAAAAGGAATGAATAAATACGTTATTTTTATAGTATTTGCAGTAAAAACAATAACGTAACGCAAACAAGCCTAAAACATACACATAAATCGGCTTGCATCCACTAAGACTAAATCTAATGGGTTGTTTTTTTTATAATATCAATTAAGACATGCAAAAGAAAGCAAAACACATAATTATTTAACTTAAGAATTAAAGAATATTAATATTTTTGTTTAAGAGATTCGGTAAAAATAGCCATTGAATCACGTGACAGGGAACACCAATCAGAGAGCGCCACGTCACGGCGTGCGAAACATGGCTGTTGACGTTTTACTGAACAAAAAAGTATACCAATGTTCTTGGTATTATTTTTGATTTTTCGAAATACGAAATTATTATTGCGCTCACCAAGTTAAAGACCGGGACCGCAACCGGCTGAGGCGATGGACCAATGATGAACAACGCTATGCACCAGTGTATCTGCATCACGGACAGAGAGAGCTGCGCCAACAGATGCCAGCCTCGCCAGGCGAGTGCTTTAAAGCATATATCTGAAATTAATAAAACAATTATTCGAAACAATTATTTTTTTGTTATCGTATCTACAGCTTTATAATATTATTGAAGTGAAACTTCTAATGCGACTTCCAACAAGGTTGCGTTAAACGTTTAACGCTCCTGGGGAGGGGGAATAGAAAGAGACAGAGCGAGAGTGAATACGTGGCACTCGAACGCATGCGTGTAGTATACCTGTTACAGGCCAGCGCGAGCGTTAGCAAAGAGTAGCGTCCAATAATTTAATGAAGTATTTAAAAAAATATATATACATATTTATTTTTCTATATATCATTTACAATATATATAATATAAATGTTGAAGATGTCGCATCTCATAAACACCGCATTCCCTATTTACAAGAGCAATCTGATTTAAGGATGAAAAATGAAGAAAACCACAATACTACACATCAAAATAGAAGTTTCACTTCATTCACGTGCACCAAGTTGCACGCGCACCCATTTTTATAATATAAATGAGCATTGCGTCTTAATTTTGTTCCTGCCACATACTCAAAAAATATTTTAATGGTTGGATGGACTGACTCAGCGGTGCAGTACTTAGCGCCCCTGACTTGCGTCGAGGCTGTTGGGTTCGATATCGTGTGTTGAAAAGGTTTATTTGCCCTTTGTCTGGGTGTCTATTATCTATAACTACATGTATATATTAAAACATATTTAACTATGTAAGTATACTTTACAGTCTCTGGTACCCATAACACAGGGAATCCTAATTTTGTGCCATTTGGTGGCAGATGACCGTGCGTGCTTTGTTCCCAGCTATTTATTTATTATTTATTGCTATAACCGCCCTCGCTGAACCCGTCGCTTACAACGAAGGTCTCGACGAGTAAATTAACCCATAGACTATATAGATATAGCCCATAGATATAACCATAGATTTACTGGTGGTAGGACCTTCTGTGAGTCCGCACGGGTAGGCACCACCACCCTGTCTATTTCTGCCGTGAAGCAGTAATGCGTTTCGGTTTGAAGGGTGGGACAGCCGTTGTAACTATACTGAGACCTTAGAACTTATATCTCAAGTTGGGTGGCGCATTTACGTTATAGATGTCTATGGGCTCCAGTAACACCAGGTGGGCTGTGAGCTCGTCCACCCATCTAAGCAATAAAAAACAATAACCCATAGACTCAGCCCACTGAGTTTCTCGCCGAATCTTCTCAGTGGGTCGCGTTTCCGATCCGGTGGTAGATTCTGCGAAGCACTGCTCTTGCTAGGGCCAGTGTTAGCAACACTTCCGGTTTGAGCCCCGAGAGCTTGTACTTCCAATTCTAAATTGAAAACGGTTGGAATCATCAATTAATAGAGGTTTTCTATTTAACTACTAACCATTTTTGAAGACTAATGCTATATACGCAAGGATGCACATAATCTGAAAGATAGATCTCTCCAGAGCCGCGTACGCTGCTACGAAGATCGGATGTCGGATATGCTGGAAGTAGTTACCCAGCATCAACCAGCCCACCATGATAGGTATACACAGAATGTAAAATAAGCTGAGAAGCCGTCGCTGAAAAATCACGATTTTATCATTATTTTTTTACCCGATCAGAATCGCGACCCACTGAAAAGGTCTCGCGAGAAACTCAGTCAGCTGTGTTTATGGGTTAGTTCGCTCGTCGAACTCTTGGAAGGACTCGAGGACGGTGACCGGTGCTTGAGGGTCCTAAAAGCACCGAGAATGAATCCGGGGGATCCGATAAGACATGTTTCGAGCGACGGCGGTTTTGCGTCGCCCCGTCGCAGTCGGATAAGTAATTAGCGGCGGTCGCGATAGCCCACTGAGTTTCTCGCCGGATCCTTTCAGTGGGTCGCGTGTCCGATCCGGTGGTAGATTCTGCGAAGCACGACTCTTGCTAGGGTTCGTGTTAGCAATATCGTCAGGTTTGAGCCCCGTGAGCTCACCTACTAGTTAAGGTTACGCTGATATGGTCTCTTTAGACCATCAGCATAGGTAGAAAAAAAAGGTGGCTACGATAAGAGGGCTTAAAGGGTGGAAAAGCCATTGTACTACAGAACTGAGACTTAGAATTCATGCCTCGACATGAGTAGTTACATTTACGTGGTTGATGTCTGTGTGCTCCGGTAACCACTTAACACTAGGAGGGCCGTGTGAGTTCCTTAACTCGTCTAAGCAATAAAAAAAGATTTAATACTTACTTAAACATTTGCAGGTGTATAAAAAGAAAAGTTGTTTTCAAAAAATCGGTACACAATTCTTTTTTTTTTTTATTTAAAAATCTGGAACTAATGATTCAACTTCCTTTCGTTATTTTTTTGTGCAGTTTCATTCACTTTATAGTAAGTACGATCATCATTTTGCATGGCGTAGCTAATGAAGCAACAATTTGTTGGAATTCTCATTTTTATTACACCTAGATGGACAAAAAAATCTCCGCTCTCCTCTGTCACTGCTTCGTTGTAAAGTTGCTCCAAATTACAGACTTAGCACGATCTTAAAAACTATATCGAGTGCGTTAGATATAAAAATAAACAACCTTGTATATGTTTCCAAAGATTTCTCCCTTAGTAAAATGGACCAAATGTCCTATGATGAGCCCCACGAGACACGCTGGAAGACTGCCCCAAGGCGACATGTAAAAGTGGCCCAATGATGGAATATCACGGAATATAGAGTGGATATTTCTGAAAGAAATAATCAAACTTGTACGACATGCTGAATAAATACTCTAGTCCAGGGTATGGAGGTTAAAAGTCAGGCGCACCATCTCAGTGTATTAAAAAGTGTCCGCTGAAAGAGAACCAATTAAGGTGGCATCATACTCGTAGTAGCAAGTGGAAGGATTTTAAAAACAGCGCCATAAACTACTACACTTCACTTCAACCCAGCACACTTCACTCTATTAAAAACTGCTATATTGATATCATGTCCATTTTCTACACTTGTGCTATTTCGGTGAGTCTTCAAGTACATAGCTTGCCGTTTACAGTTGAACACTTTTTCAACTTGATGATACAAGATGTTGTTCCTTACCTCTACCCTCCATATTCACGTACTAATTAATACATTATTTTTTATTGCTTGCAGAGGCAGACGCGGTTATGGCCCACTACCGCCCAAGGACATCACCAATACTAGACATACAGCCAAGTCACTGTGTATATAAATATTATATGTGTATCTTCCCTAAACGCAATATGGATGAAGCATTCTCAATTTTGCAAAAACTCAAGTGGCTCCCAATCCGCCTTTGCATTAAGTCTCCTATTCAATATCCCACAAAGCGCAACTAAAGATGGTACGTGGCAAAACAAATCTCTGGAAACGCACTGTGGATGGCCGCTGTGGCTCCAGGTAGTATGGATGAACTCTACTCCGGTGGCGGGCGGTGCGATGGTAAAAACGATATGACGGTATCATCTCAAACAATTCCTCAGAGCACTCCTCATGAAAAATACAGTACAAAATACAGAGGGATCCTAAGTCCATCTACAGACCCAGAGGTTCCAAACGATCTGTGAATGAGATTATCGACAATCCGAACGGCTCTTTTCTGTATGGAATCAAATGGAAGTAGCTGGTATTTGGAAGTCCCGGCCCAGAGGTGGGAGCAGTACTCCACGCGAAGCCAGACCTGTGCTTTGTAAAGCAAAAGCCTTTGTCCAGGCGTGAAGTGCCACTTCACTCTGTTGAGGAGTCACAGCATTTTTGACGCCAATTTGACTTTGCCCTCCAAATAACTCCAAAATTGGACATCGCTGAAAATATCGAAACCAAGTATCCCAATACTCTTGGAAGGTTGAAGGGATACTCCTTGGAATTGCGGCATCATAACAAATAGGTCCTTCTTCGCAGTGAATGCGCAATCTTGTATCTTTAACCGGAACATTTCCTCCAATTCACTCCACTCGGAGACCCGTCCCAGAGAGCTCTCCACTTCAGACACAAGTTTAGATCGTCTCTCCTGCACCACGCTCCAAGAAAGACTTTGGCCGATATCCCTCATGCTGTCATCCGCATAGCAATGCATGCCATCAATCGATATTATGTCATTGATATAAAGGATGAAAATTCTGGGGAGAGCAACGAGCCTTGTCGAACGCCAGCGTTAAGGGTCATGTTAGCAGAGCAGCAACCATCTACAACGACAGTGATGTGAGTAAGGTGTACAAGAAGATCGCCAGCTGAGCGACCATGACGGAAACCGTACTGTGTCGATCAGTTGATGGTCCTCAAGATAAATCAGAAGTTGCGTATTTATTATTTGCTCAATCACCTTGGAAAGTAAGAAAGTTATCGCGATAGGTCCATAACTCGAGGAGTCCATTTGATCAGCATCCGGGTGTCCAGTTGGACTGTCGGGTGGACATGGGCAGTCTTCTATGAAGACGGAACCCTGTTAGTACTATACGAGGGGCGATAAAAACGCGTTAGCGCAGGTGTTGGCTCAGGGGCGCATGTTTTCAAAACCACTGCAGGGGTGCAATCTGGCCCACTCGACTTATGTATGTCCAGGGTCCGCAGCTTCTGTCTGACTGCACACTGTGTAAAGCAGATCTCCGGCAGATAACTATCAAACCGGGGGATGTGGCACCCCCGCATCCATAGTTGAATTCGAGGCGAAGAGATTGACCAGAAGGTCAGCCTTTTCTTTCACACTATGAGCCAGACTGTCATCGGACTTGCGTAGTGATGGGAAAGTTTTCTTCTGCAGCTTTGGCAAAAAGCACGGCATCCGGAGGAATAGTTCTTAAGTTGCTCACCAATTCTGGAAACGTTCTCCGACTTCGCCTTGGCAATAGCTCTCCTGTAGGACCTGGAAGCGGTGTTATACTTCTGCCTTTCCTCTGAGACGTTCAGATCTCGACATCTCCTGGGATCGTTCCAGGCCGTGTATGGGGACTACTTGAGATGTGCAGCATCCCTACTGGCATTATTATACCAGGGTCTATTGCGCCCCCAACGGGCCCCTCAGAGGAGCGAATAAACAATTCCATTCCTGGAGCACCACGTCTTTAAGACGGTCCGCACAGACATCCAGTCGATACTCAATTGTCGTTCGAAGACCAGGATGAGAGAGTTGTATAGCAGCACGGATAAGGCAGTGATCAAACGATCAAAGTGGAGAGTCGACCACCACGCTGCATCCGGCTAGATCGGTGGTCAGCCGAAAGTCCACCAGAGAAGGCTCGTGCCCCTCAATATCTGGGACACGGGTGAGCTGTGTCACCAGCTGGGAGATGCCGTAGACCAAGTCGAAACCGTAGTCGGCCCGACCTGGGAGGCCAGTGGTTCTAGACCCCAATCACTCTTGTTGGTGAGCGTTAAAGTCTACAACCTTCGCAGATGGGTACAGCTCAAGCACGCGGTCAGTCCCCTCTTGTACATGCTCATTGCTCAAACAGAGTTGACCCCACATCACTATTGTGGAACCTGTACAGGCAGGCTTAGATTCGGGTACAACGCCCATAGTCCACGCGTAGTTACAGTCTCATTCGAGACCCCGAAGACGGCGACTACAGACATCTACCCAGACTTTTTACTTTTAAAAATTTCCTTCAAAATGCACTATCAGGGTGTAGCTACCACTCGTAGTTCGTGTTTCTAACTTATATTCCTCTTTTCATGTACAAAATCTCTGTGCTCTTATCATCTTTACCGCCTAGTATTCAGACAGAAAGGTAAACGACCGAAGAGAATGGGGTGCGTTCGAAGAGACCTATACTCAGCATTGGGTAGACACGAGTTGAAGAAGAGATTCACACAAACTGTGTCTTTGATTCGTGTGCTCTTGATTTTCGGTCACGTACTGTCATTATCTTCGCGGTCTTTTCTACATAATTTATTATAGTGCAGTGTCTTTCCGCTTAAAGAGATTTAGGAATACTCACTCTGCGACTATTGCCAAATACAACATTGACTTCCATTCGTATATGTACGCCAAGCCCGCATTCAACGCTGTGGCTCCTATGAATAGAATCACGAGAATCGGCACAGCTTTCTTACTGAACTTGGCCAGGATCATTGTTAAGATAACTGCCAGTATGTACATCTGCATGTCGACCGCTATATACCTGACGGAATGAAAATACTCGTTAAGGATGCAACAATTATGCAACAACAATTATTGTTTTTGATAAAACAAGTAATGTATGATGTAGTTGAGTGATGAGTGAGACTAAAGTCTGTGTCCGGTGCTTTAAGAGCCTCCCTAAGACACAGACCGAAAACATGTTTCATTAATTCTAATATAACATATTCATAACTTTTGTTCGTTTTTTTTTCTACCTATTCGCTGATAGCCTAGGAGGCTATTCCAGCTACGCGCGGACGGGTAGGTGAGCTAACGGGCTCAACCCGAGAGAATTTGCTAACATTAGCCCTAGCAAGAGCAGTGCTTTACAGAATCTCCCACCGGACCGGAATCGCGACCCGCTCAGAAGATTCGGCCAGAAACTCAGTGGGCCGTGTCTATGGGCTAGTTCGAGGATGAAGAGGTCACCGGTGCTTGAAGAGCTTAGAAACATCAGAAGTGGACCGGCAGATCTGACAAGACATGTTTCGGCCATCAACACGTCTGATTAACTTGAAAACTTGAACACTAATCAAGGACCGATAAAAATATAACAACTTTATGGCTTCGCTCCAATATCCTGATCGGTATCAACAATTAAGAAAACGGATTAAAAAAAAGAGATAAAATGAACTGTTACTTCGTTTTTTTGTTTAGACATATTTTGAACTGCAAATGAAAATAGACGCATCAATGACATTGATATTACAATAAGAATTTTTGAAGATTAATACAAGAAGCTATTCACCAGGTCGGTATCAAACAGAACTTGTCCGGTTCCACTAGGTTATTGATAAAGAACGCGTGCGCCCAGAACTTCTCGCGGCAGATCTTACTCTGCTCCGCGACCGCAGCCGGCCACAGAGGTCCGTCACTGACCCGGGGCCACCAGGTCCCGGCGAAACCGATCACCAATAGACAGACAGGGCTTAATCTGAAACAAATAATCATATATATTCAATTAGGCAAAGCTAAGTGCTACCATTTTCATGTTCGATATTCAACCGACTTTGTTATTTCTTTTTAATACGCTTTTATTAGCTTCATACTGCTACACGCTGGGGATCGAGATAAATAAAATTTCACCAAAGTACAACTTAAAAACTGTATTCAACACTTAGAACACTTAAACACTTCACAAACACCTTAAAACACGCTTTTATAGCCGATACCTCATCCCTAGAATTATCGAGAATATTCTACACCTCTCTAGTGATAGTTTCCTCTATCTGTCAACAGATGGCGTTGTACTTCTCGAGCGTTCTGGGCGCTACTAGATTTCGTTATTCGATATTCGTTAGACTATTCAGCGATAGATGGCGTTACTCTTTACCGGCGTAACAATACGTATGTTAGAATCTATGTATGTGCAAGTTTAAATATATTTTTATAACATCTCAGTTCTTTTTTTTGTTGTTTGTTGAAAGAAAACTTGTAATTTTTTTTTTATTGTAAGTTCTTGCAATTCATTTTGTAATTACTTTGTTGTTCTCAATGATTTGTAATTGTTTCTTGGTTTGGTTTGTTTCTTTTATATCTGTTTTTATTGTAAGTCCTAGTTCATTTTCTATTTTTTTTTGTAAAATTAGTTTAAGCTGATGGCCGTGTTGCCAATGCTTTCAAAAAAAAAATAATTAGAATCTATGTCTCTATGTGTGTAAAGAAATCTTTAAACATGATTTTGAACCCCTTCAAAGCGTCGTAATAACTCGAAATTTGGCACACTTATTGGACCGTTGACAATTCAATAGTTTAAACAGTTAAACTAAAAATTTCAAAACAGTTCCATTACTTTATTTTTTTCATTAGCAAAACAAAAGAGGTAATGTAAAATAAAATATTTATTATAAGCCTTGAAGCGTCATTTATTAAAGTCGAATTTCTATCATAGAACGAACAATAGTTATTATTATTTAAAATAAGACCATTTTAAGTTTCTTATGAATTTTCCGTTACCAATTGTCCTTGGTACCTACTTAATATTCGACGTTTCTCAGGTTTGATTCTAAATAGAAAATTCTTCCTCGTTTATGAAGTCGATATTCCGGCTCGATGGTAGGCAAGCGATGATGTGATGGCAAAGTGAGCGCAACACTTTGGTCACACTACAGATGTGCCGGAAGCTTTATAACTATAAGCTTTAAAATAATATTAAAAAAATATGTACATATATAGTTTAAAAAAAACTAACAAACTACGCTTTTAAAGAAAATCTAACTAAAAAATAGAAATTAAATTTTAATAAAATTGAATCAAAAATAGTGTAAGAAAAAAATATTTTATTGTAAAAAAGCGTGGGGTGCTTTTCAGGATACCGAGGATATTATTAAAATAACCCTTCTACTCATATCGGTTCATCTATACATATAAATAAAATTGGAGTGTGTTTGTAATATTGAAATAGCATCTTTACTAGTAGGTACATGCATATGAATATATATACGGTACATACACCAGAATAACGCTTTTTACAATTTTTGTCTGTCTATCTGTCTGTCTGTTTGTTCCGGCTTTTTTAGCTTCGCCCCGCGGCTTCACCCGCGGTACGAACAATAACCGCGGGTAAAAATATTTAGTGGTCGTCGTGGCCTAACGGATAAGACGTCCGGTGCATTCGTGTTGAAGCGATTCACCGGTGTTCGAATCCCGCAGGCGGGTACCAAATTTTTCTAATGAAATACGTACTCAACAAATGTTCACGATGGACTTCCACGGTGAAAGAATAACATCGTGTAATAAAAATGAAACCCGCAAAATTATAATTTGCGTAATTACTGGTGGTAGGATCTCTTGTGAGTCCGCACGGGTAGGTACCACCGCCCCGCCTATTTCTGCCGTGAAGCAGTAATGCGTTTCGGTTTGAAGGGTGGGGTAGCCGTTGTGACTATACTGAGACCTTAGAACTATATCTCAAGGTGTGTGGCGCACTTACGTTGTAGATGTCTATGGGCTCCAGTAACCACTTAAAATCAGGTGGGCTGTGAGCTCGTCCACACAGCTAAGCAATAAAAAAAAATAAAAAAAATAACATCGCGGGACTCAGCTATCAATAATAAAATTTAATGTCCGAAGCGAAGCGGGGGCGGGTCGCTAGTAAAATATATATATAACTACTGATAACATGCACCCCACGCTTTTTTTAAAATAAAATATTATAATTTTTTCTTACGCTATTTTTAATTCAAATTTATTAAAATTTATTTTCTATTTTTTAGTTGGATTTTCCATAAAAACGTATTTTGTTAGTTTTTTAAATATATATTTTTCATTTTTAGTTGAATTTCAAGTTATTCAATAAATTTTTTTATATTGAATTGTCATCGGGTGTTAATAATTTCGAGTTAATCCGACGTTTTGAAGGGGTCAAAATCATGTTCAAAAATTCCGTTACATACATACGTCTGAAGCTAATAAAAGCGTATTATAAAACACTCACCTAATTGTTCTTTTCGCGAGCAACCTTAAGAATGTACCAAAACCAAACGGTTTGCTTGACTTTAACAGATTGTGAACAGTAAGGAAACTTGACAGTACAATGAACATGTGCACGACCGTCGTACTGTTCTGGATCGTCATTGTTAATGGATTCGCTATTACCTGAAAATTTTATCACGTAAATTCTAAGTATCATAGAAAAGGTTCGCGGAAGAAGTTCCGTGCATAGGAGCATGATAATATTCCTGATGCCGGTACACTGCTGATAGCTACTGTTACCGGATTCTAAAACGGCACGGTAGTGGTATTGCGTGACCACAGAGTAACGTAATAGAAGAAGTATTATTATAATATTCAGAGGCAGCTTTATCTATGGGGCAGGGTGTGGGTGCAGCGGTGTTAAGGGACTCCGCCCTTGGCAATTTCAATGAACCTATTACATTTTGACCACGCGCACTATACAGCACTAGGGTAGTGATTGCACACGGACGCTATAACGGACGCCTTTGTTAATACTGGAAAACCTTTCAAAAATGTATATAATATACACTTGCCTGCTCCATTTCTCTTGGTTCGTACAAGAACAATGTATATAACAACATTCCACTATGCACAATACAGATACACGCAGAAGCTATAACTCTGAAAATCAAACATAAAATAATTATCTGTGATAGTTATGGCGGGTGAAAGTCATTTTGAATTTATGGCGGGAATGCGAGGAGTGAAGTTCTGTGAAATGTTTTATTCTGTTAGATGTCTGTGTTTATTCAGATTTAAACGTATAATAACGGTGGTTTATTAACTCTTTAGCATCTATGAGACTGCACAAATGTGGGAAAATGAAACGAAGCCGCTGGACGTAGCTTCTCAGGGTTTTCCAAAAATTTCACCGAAATTTACACTAAATAGACTTGTTCACTGAGAATTTAGTTCATTTCGTCTCATATCGTTTCATTGAACAACCTAGATTTTCATTCCAAGGTAGTTGAGCCCATAGCTTTCACCGAAGTTATACCATAAGGATATAGACAAACTATCTCCCCTAGCTGCTAGCTAGAGCTGACGCCCTTTTCAACCTATAAACCTTTAGAAGGAGGAAAGGGCACACACTCCAGAATCGTCGTAATATCTTTGAGTATTGAACCCATTTAAATTTTAAATAAATCATCGAATCCCATCCATCAAACCATCACCAATCTTATCATTGCCTTAACTCCGGGTGTATTAAAAAATATTTAATATATTAAGGGTGTTCTGATTGACTGAACAATAAATATATTAATAATGTTAAAAATAAATGCAGCTTAGCCTTAGCTTAGCTTACCAGATCTACTCAACTATACGTGATGCCCTCATCATGGAGGGAGGACCGACATAAATGGAGGAGCATCATCAAAGAGAAATGAATCTTTCATCGAGGGAATCAAAGAGAAGGAAAACGTGACGATTAGATTCCTATCAAGTACATTTTTTTTTGTTTCTTTTGGTAATTATTTATAAATCTCAAAGATTCAAGGAAAACAAAAAAAAAAGTCAGCTAAATGATTAAAATTTAACTTAAATATTCTTATAAATATATAAATTTATATAATATCTATATTATAAATATTCTTTTGTATGCAAAGAGATTGCCAAGAGATTGTGAAGCAACTTTTCTTATTTAAATTTTAAGTGGCTATATTAAGTCTTATCAAAACTTAGATCAGTGCACGTTTTATTCTCATTCCGCTTTGTGGATTAATTCTAATTTAATATATTCAAAACTTTTGTTTGTTTTATGTTTATTCTTCCTACCTATTCGCTGATAGCCTAAGGGACTATGCCAATTACGCCCGGACGGTTAAGCGAGCACACGGGCTCAACCCGGGAGAATTTGCTAACACTAGCCCTAGCAAGAGCAGACCTAGACAAATAAATTCAAATCAAAAAAAAATTTCAACATAAATGAAAGTACACTTGTTGAAAGTGAGAAGAGAGAAGTGCTTCACAGAATCTATCACCAGATCGGAATCGCTACCCACTGAGAAGATCTGGCGAGAAACTCAGTGAGTGGGCTGTGTCTATGGGTTAGTTCGCTCGTCGAACTCCGTCATAATCGACGAGTTCGATGAGAACAGTGACCCGTGCTTGAAGAGCTTCAAAACGCCGAGTGCTTATCCGGGGTATCCGACAAAACATGGTTCGGGCGATGGCGGCTATGCGTTGTCCCGTCGCCTGAGTCGGATAAGGAATTAGCGGCGGCCACGATAATAGAATTATCGTGTCGCGCCGCTTTATCGAAGTGGCGTTCTGATGCAACATTAAGATACTTACAGAAACGTTGAAGAATTCGTTGACCTGGAGAAAGTTTGTGTCCATACGGGCCGCGTGACCGATCACTACACTTGGATAGGTCATTACGGAACGTATGTATATTTAATAATTTTATGCTATTTACATTAGAATTTTAGTGTTACCACTCATGGCTCTTACGAATTATTTACGAACTCACTTTATTCCTTGGATTGCTTGTAGGGATTTCCGTTGTGACTTATAAGGTTCAACTAGTTGCCTCCAGTTGGCGACAACAGACCAGGTTGTTAGGAGAGCAATCTCTGAAAAACAATAGTTTTTGCCAATTCAAACCCTGGGTTTGAAATCGGTCTATATATATTTTTAATAAAATGTGAAGAGACTGCATCCTAGTGTTGAATGGTTACTGACCCCACTGATATCGCAGCTTAAACTACATTTAAATTTAAATGACTTTTTTTTCTAGCCGGTGGCCGAACCTCCTACGAGGTTCCCGCGCCTAGGGGTCGTCGAAGCGACCAACGACGCCGGTCTTCGCGGTACGGCTGCTCTACCAGGCCACCCGGGCGATGCCGCTGGTATTTCGGGATACCCCGCTGGATCAGAACCAGCTGGGTCGGAACGGGATACACCGCCGACCGGGTTGCTCTTCCACAGTATGTTCGGTGACGACAGCGACGACGGCAATGCGGACCGCCTCAACCCCCTCAGGTCGCTCCGTGACCATGACCAGGAAGTGACTGCCTCCTCATAGGGCCGGGAGCTGGACGAACGCCCTCCTCCGTCCCCACAGCCCACGCCAGCGACACGACGCCGAGAGGGAAGAATAATAAAAGCATTAATTCACTCACTTTTCTCATTATTCTGAGTGGCGTAATCATACGCGGTACTGGCTGCGTTCAATAATATTATCACAGCTATCACAATGAGAAAGGTTAGTTCGGACTTGTCAGGGCTCCGTGTGGCGTGTACGTCGCTATGGCTCCTGCAGTACTCCAGTCTGAGTAGACGGGCACGCATGCGACGAGAGCGGGCCCACTCCGCGGCGCAGTGCTCAAACCTATTCATCGGCTCCGCTGTTACATTCGACTCACGTGCACTAACACACCATCCACGTCGGATAACAGTGCGATTGAACCTATACAATTCCTTTGAATAGTTCTGAAATAAGATAAATAGGACGCTTAAATTGATTTGATAAATTATTTTTTCTTTTTTCTTTAGCCGGTGGTACAAATTCGCGCGAAAGGGTAGGCGAGCTCACGGGGCTGAAAGTGAGAGATAATTCCTAATGGTAGCCATACACGTAACGATATACTTGTGCAAGTTTAGACTTGCACAGGTATAATGTCACTCCTGAGTGACCACAGACGGCTCAAGTATAATTGAACGATATCATTTCTATGAAAGTGAGCAGAGCATCCGGGTGTGTCGATGGATGAAGCTTTGGCAATAGTTTGCTTAATATTTGCTACCAAAAAACTGAAAAGACTTAAAAGAAACCGAAATACCTATATGGGGTAGGCTGGTTAAAAAAAGAGAGCATTCGCACATCAATTTATTAAATGAATAAAAATTTTAAAGATAGACTTTATTTCTGTAAATATTAATAAATTCCTCCAAATTGTCTCGAACTCCACGTCTCTCGTGTCATTTTCAACTCCATGTCATTTTAGCGTTTTTTTTTTTTTATTGCTTAGATGTGTGGATGAGCTCACAGCCCACCTGGTGTTAAGTGGTTACTGGAGCCCATAGACATCTACACGTAAATGCGCCACACACCTTGAGATATAGTTCTAAGGTCTCAGTATTGTCACAACGGCTGCCCCACCCTTCAAACCGAAACGCATTACTGCTTCAGGGCAGAAATAGGCGGGGCGGTGGTACCTACCCGTGCGGACTCACAAGAGGTCCTACCACCAGTAATTACGCAAATTATAATTTTGCGGGTTTGATTTTTATTACACGATGTTATTCCTTCACCGTGAAAGTCAATCGTGAGCATTAGTTAGAGCATTAGTTTAAAACTAGCACAAGACGTGTGCACAAGCGGGCGGTTGCTATACTACTGTAACTTCGGACGTCGACATGCCACACGCGTTCAAGTAAACTTGCGCAAACGGAAATTTGCACAAGTTCGAAATCGAAAATTGAAACTTTTTTAAACTTGTACAAGTCTAGAAATTTGCGCAATAATTTTCCAACACACGTTACTGCATACTTGTACAAGTCTAAACTTGCACAAGTATATCGTTACGTGTATGGCTACCATAACACTGACACGAGCGAGAGCAGTGCTTCGTTGAATCCACCAAAATACAGAAATGTAGTTATTTTATCTTAGACAGGTGAACGAGTGGACGAGGAGAACGAGCACAGATCCCATAGACATCAACTACGTATGAGCTCTGAATCTTAGTTCTATAGTACAACGGCTGCCCCTTTTGGGCTCCAACTTCATACATCAACACCACCTGCCATGGGCTCTGGTAGCCAGTAGTAGCACAGCACGAACGAACGCACGATAAGTGACGCACGATTTCAGCACAAATGCGTTTCTATTTTACATAATAGGGGTTAAAGTATGAAATTGCCGTTTTATTGTAATAGGTACTTCGAATTGACATAGAACCTTCATGGTTTGAGATTTCTGAGTGAAACTTTTTTCAAATGGTGCCTATGCGGTTCTTCTTTTAAAAACGTGCAACATTCGATTATCGACTTTCAGTTGTTTTTTTTTTTGTATTCAGCTTAGACAAGAAAGATGGATACTTCGAAAATTAGAGTTATTTTTAAATACGAATTCCGACGCGGAACTAACGCTGCAAAAGCAGCTCGCAATATCAATATTGCGTTTGGAGAGGGGACTGCTAATAAACGCACCGTGCGATTTTGGTTTAAACGCTTTCGTGATGAAAATTTTGGTTTGAAGAACGAACCACGTGGACCCAACATTTCTTTCCCTTACTGCTTTGACCACCTTTTTCGTACGAACACTACGTGGACGGCCACATCTTTTTCTGCCACAAACAGAGGAGGAGGTCTCATTGCATCTATTAATAGCCTAGTACACAAACATTTTACTAATACCAAGCGTATGGAGAGTTTTAAAAATTACATTTGGCTCCATACCTACTTTGTGTAATGCAATCACAGCGATTCGGTTCTCTTTATCACCCCACTCCATTTTAATATCGCAAAATATTGTACAATGTATTGGCGCCAAAATGAGAAAACTCAATGAGCAATCATATAAAAATTAGAGATTCCAAATTCAAATGTAATATTTTGTTTATTTTTAATTGTAACGGTATTTATGGCCAGACTAAGTAGATAATAACAATTAAATAAATATCTATATCTATATTAATATTATAAAGAGGAAAGATTTGTTTGTTTGTTTGTTTCGAATAGGCTCCGAAACAACTGGACCGATTTGAAAAATTCTTTTTCCATTAGAAGCCGACATTGTCCCTGATGAACATAGGCTACTTTTTTTAATTTTTTTTTTTTTGTTTCATGTGTGTTTTAATGTTTCCGAAGCGAAGCGAGGGCGGGTCGCTAGTGTTAAATAAAAAGAAACGAATTTCAAATTTTCAGTACAAATCGGCAATTTCATACTTTAACCCCTAATAATATCTATCCTATCCCCTAATAATAATAATAATAAGTTAAGAAATTACAGTCATCAATACGTAAACACGGTTCGGTTGTTCAGCAGGTGTAAGATGGAAGCTGCCGAGGCAGTACAAGCCGTCGGGATGCGAAAGACACTCATCGTAGTTGTCCAAATCGAAGAGACGAGGAAGAAGCCAGTAATCTTCTCCTGGAAGCAAGAATGAAACTTAGCATTGATTGATTGATTGATTGATTTCCACGGTGAAGGAATAAGATCGTGTAATAAAAATGAAACCCGCAAAATTATAATTTGCGTAATTACTGGCGGTAGGACCTCTTGTGAGTCCGCGCGGGTGGGTACTACCACCCTGCCTATTTCTGCCGTAAAGCAGTAATGCGTTTCTCCACTTCGATAAAGCGGCACGACACGAGAACCCTCTCATCGTGGCCGCCGGTAACTACATCCCCGATCCTGCGGAAAGAATGGAAAGCAGTCGACGTCGCCCAAAACACGTCATCTCGGATCCTCCCGATCCACTAACGGTGCTTTTAGGTACTTCAAGCACCGGTCACCGTTCTCGTCGAACCCGTCGCTTGCGACGAAGGGCTCGACGAGTAAATTTACCCTCAGACACAGCCCACTGAGTTTCTCGCCGGATCTTCTCAGTGGGTCGCGTTTCCGATCCGGTGGTAGATTCTGCGAAGCACGGCTCCTGCTAGGGTTCGTGTTAGCAACGTCGTCAGGTTTGGGCCCCGTGAGCTCACCTACTAGTTAAGGTTACGCTGGAATAGCCTCTCAAGGCTACCAGCTTAGGTAGGAAAAACCAAATGCGTTTTAGTTTGAAGGGTGGGGCAGCCGTTGTAACTATACTGAGACCTTAGAACTTATATCTCAAGGTAGGTAGTGTATTTACGTTGTGGATGTCTATGGGCTCCAGTAACCACTTAACACCAGGTGGGCTGTGAGCTCGCCCACCCATCTAAGCAGTAAAAAAAAAAACTTAGCAACGCTGATACAAAAATTTAATAGAATACTACCGCTAATCATGTGTGGGTGGCGCATTTACGTTGTAGATGTCTATGGGCTCCAGTAACCACTTTACACCAGGTGGGCTGTGAGCTCGTTCACCCATCTAAGCAATAAAAAAAAACCAGTTCGATTCTTAAAAGTTTGCAATTTTTTTTAACAATATTTATTTATTACTGTATCACATAGACCTATCATCCGTAAGCTGAATTTACAAATAACCAAATTATTTTTTTACATTTGTGGACGGGCTCACATCTCACCCGGTGTTAAATGGTCACCGGAGCTCATAAACACATACAGTTCCAAGGTCTCAGTTTTTATAATACAACGGCTGCTCCACCCTTCAAACTAAAATGCATTACTGCTTCACGGCAAAAAATAGGCAGGATGGTGGTACCTACCCGTGCGAACTTACGAGACGTCCTAGCACGAGGGATTACACAAATTATAATTTTTCAGGTTTGATATTTATTACACGATGTTATTTCTTCACCGTGGGAATCAATCGTGAATATTTGTTAAATTTGATACGAATGCACCGGGCGTCTTATTCTTTAGACTACGATGACTTATTTACATAATAATATATAAACTTTTATATTATATTTATAATTTCAAAGAATGTGTTAATTTTCTTTATTAAGACCTATATCTATTCTTTCTTTGGTGATTTCAAAACAAAAACAAAAGTAGTAGATTAATTGGCGGCAGAAATAGTACTTTTATACCAATTTAACGAGCTTAAAACAAGCCCTATTATAATACTAATACCTACTCTGCCCCCAATATTTGCTAGTAAAATAAAAATGAATAGGGCTATTAACAGCTAGGTAGTAAAAGAGATAAGGATACTACTATCGCGTATTGATGATGATGTGGATAAAAACGGCATTAAATTATTGAATAAATAATAGTCCGGACATATTATTATGATTCTGATAGATACTGTGCTATGCAAGGCAATTTGGTAATACGTAGAATAGATCTTGTCATAAGATAGATTGAAACTTACCATTAAAATCAGCCGCTTTGACTTCGATGAGTGCTGCCAACAGACACAGACTAACCAACATTGCAAATACGAGCTCAAACGTGAACTGCTTGAGCTCTGTGCTGTGACTGTGAGATTCACGCGTTGTTTGATTTCCATGATTAATAACATTAAAACAAATAGCTTGTGTACGCGCGACCTTTTTTTGTTCTGCAGTACGTCCTGAGCATAGTAAATAAGTGGGCTATTATAAGCTACTAGCTGTACCCGTCCGCTTCGCTGGTCATTTAAAATGAACATTATTATTTCTCTCCCCCACAAAGATTATCATCATTAACGCCCCCGCAATTGGCGTAGAAAGTCCAACACTCATATAAATATTAGCCTATCCATTAAGCACATGTATTTTCTACATGGATACCAAGTTTCAAGTCAATCGAACGTACGGTTCAGTAGATATAACGGAACATCCGTAAAAACCACTGTAGATTTATATATTAGTATAGATTTTAAGGCAGTGGGCTGGCCATATATGCCGCAGAACTGATTACGACGATCGCTGGAGTAGACGGGCTCTCGAGTGGAGACCGCGCAACGGAAAACGTAACTAGTGACGCTCCCTGGCTTGGTGGTGCGATGACCTCAGAACAGTGACCGGAAAGAGGTGGATGAGGAGAGTCGAAGACCGGGCTCAGTGGTGTGGATTGGGAGAGGTCTATCTATAGGATTATATCCAGAATCCTATAGGATTATATCCAGCAGTGGACAACTGTGGGCTAATTATGGGAGTTTGATTTCTAATACATGATGTTATTCCTTCACCGTGGAAGTCAATCTTGAACATTTGTTAAGTACATATTTTATTAGAAAAAAATGTAATTTCCTGCGGGTTTCGAACACCGGTGCATCGCAAGATACGAATGCACCGGACGTCCTATCCTTTAGGCCACGACGACTCATTTCTAATCTTCCCGTCTGGGCTTTGCCAGGTCAATTTTCGTTCAGATATCGTCGTAAAAGACCCTGCAAACTTCGTCAGAGTATATCGATGTGGAAGCTTATGCTTGCACATCTTTTAATAAGCATCAACTGTTTAGTTTTACTACAAGATACACAACGCACGCCGACACACTCCTGACTTCCGTAATGTGGTTGACAAGGGATTTATGGAGAAGGAAACAACGCCGCTCTGCGAGAGCTGTTCTCCTTCTCGATAGAAGAGCATATCTCCTGAAGCTAGGGCTTCGTAACTCTCTCCCTCTCCTCGGGCTTCCGATAGGCCAATAATATGCTAATTTACTGTGCTCAATTCTGCCTCCAGCTCTTGGAGATGTTCAGCTTTCAACAATGTCCGGGTATTGTATACGTCAAGGCACAGACGTTTATGGTAGCCGGATCGCACCGCGGGATTCTTGACACCCCATGCTCCACCATTACCGTTGCCGCTGCCGTAACCAGGAATAGCGGAGCTGTCCGGGACTAGAAACCTTTGTTTTGTGCTTTGTCTATTGGGAGCGTTATGGCAATAGTCACCACGCTTGCCAGGCGGTTTGGTGACCGCAGTACTATGTCCTTTCCTCAGGCATGCTGCTACCCATGTCCTAGTGCGTTTTTATTTAGGGACATAGCTTATTATGGATGTTTATACCGCCATCTGTCGGTCGCCAGGGCCTAGGTAACAGAGTGCGCCACAGGTAGGTGAGGTTGGCTATTGAGTACCTGTGATTCCATTGCCACCCCTAACACCCATCAAAAAGACACTATTAATTTGGTTTTAAATAAAACAAATTAACATATCTTAAACATTATTTAATCTTCAACAAGTATCACAAACTCCCACATACAAATTCACGTAATGGACAAATAAGAAGACGGAAATTGTATATAAAATCAACGAAGAATAAAGTCAAATGTCCTCTTCATCGGCAGCTCAACCAGTAGAGTCAATAACAATGCCAGTGGATACGTGAAACAGACTGTGGTAACGCCAACCGGTAGCTGCAACATAAATCACATACTTATTTATCCGGGCTTCCGAAACTAACAGGTTTCGTATACCTAAACGCAAAGCGAATATCACCACTATGAAACACAGAGTCAAGATCTCAATTGCAATGGCACAGCGTCTACAGAAATATTTAAGCCGGCACGATAGTTTTGCGATATATTAATTACTAGCAACCCGCCCTCGCTTCGCTTCGGAAACTGTAATTTATTATTGATTTCTCCACTATTCAATGGATATTACTATACATAAAACCTTCCTCTTCAATCACTCTATCTAATAAATAAAAACGCATCAAAATCCGTTACTAGACCAGTGTCGATAATTTTTAAAACCAAAAAAATAATAGTATTATGAAACCCATTAGAAAAGGAGGACAATATTATAAAAATGGAAGGAAAAATAATTTACGGGCGATCTGAGGTCGGGAAGGGGATGGGGGGGGGGATTAAGGGTAAAAAACGGTTTTTCTCGATTTCCGGCAAAACTAAAAGTCCTATGGAAAAAAGTCAAATGGCAAAGTTGTAGGTAATAAAAAGATCTAAAACTGTTGTATTTACACTTTTTTCACATAACCTCAAAATGTATGTAAAAAATTAAAAAAACCAAGTTTTTGGTTTTTTATTTTTATCTTTTTCAAAAAAAAATCTTTTTTCACGAAATTTGCTGAAAACTTACCTTTTTATGTCTCAAATACGCTATAATTTATTTGATTAGAAATATTTATTTTTTCACCTTATTTTGAATTAATATCAAAAAAGGACCCTAATTTTCAATCGAAAATTCACCCGTCAAAATATCAGCTTTTTTCAAAAAGTTGGTATGTTTTCTGCTCGTTGAAATCTCTACTTTCCGATGGTGAAAAAAAAATATATGTTACTATAGTAAATCTTCTCAGAAAATGCAAAAAATAGAAAAAAAACTCGAATTCGAATATTTTTTTTAATTATTATATACCATTTTTTATTTTAAAATTTACACTTTAATTACTCGAAAAACATAAGATTACATGTTACATTGATAGAAAAAAATTGCAAATCAAAATATAATACTATAATTAACAAACAAATAAGTTAATAAAATTCATATTTAATAAGACATTTACAATATTTGGAGAAAGTTGTCGAATCTTCTTAAAATTATATGCGTAGATGCCTATTTATAACTATTTTTAGATAACTTATATACCTGAGTGACCTACGAAAAATTTTAGCACATCAAAAGGTATTTGAAATATATGAAATATACATGAAAGTCAGCCAAAAGTTAGTTATTAAAAAATAATAATCTCCTTAATTTTGCACAAACAAATTTAGTTACTCCCAGGAAAATATATATTTCTAAATACATAAACAATATATTAAAAATCTATAAAAAATATATAAATATATATATAAAATATATATCGTAAATATATTTTTAATAACTAACTTTTGGCTGATTTTCATGTATATTTCACATGTTTCAAATATCTTTTGATGTGCTGAAATTTTTCGTAGGTTACTCAGGTATATAAGTTAATCAGGTATGTAATCTTATGTTTTTCGAGTAATTAAAGTGTAAATATTAAAATAAAAAATTGTATATAATAATTAAAAAAATTTATTCGAATTCGAGTTTTTTTTTCGATTTTTTGCATTTTCTGAGAAGATTTACTACAGTAACATTTTTTTTTTTTCACCATCGGAAAGTAGAGATTTCAACGAGCAGAAAACATACCAACTTTTTGAAAAAAGCTGATATTTTGACGGGTGAATTTTCGATTGAAAATTAGGGTCCTTTTTGATATTAATTCAAAATAAGGTGAAAAAATAAATATTTCTAATCAAATAAATTACAGCGTATTTGAGACATAAAAAGGTAAGTTTTCAGCAAATTTCGTGAAAAAAGATTTTTTTTTTAAAAAGATAAAAATAAAAAACCAAAAACTTGTTTTTTTTAATTTTTTACATAAATTTTGAGGTTATGTGAAAAAAGTGTAAATACAAAAGTTTTAGATCTTTTTATTACCTACAACTTTGCCATTTAACTTTTTTCCATAGGACTTTTAGTTTTGCCGGAAATCGAGAAAAACCGTTTTTTACCCTTAATCCCCCCCCATCCCCTTCCCGACCTCAGATCGCCCGTAAATTATTTTTCCTTCCATTTTTATAATATTGTCCTCCTTTTCTAATGGGTTTCATCCTACTATTATTTTCTTTCACTTTTCATTATTTTTAAAGGCTTCTACCCTGGTCTATACGTAGTTTTAAAGATTTAAGCAGCATACATAGGGACAGACAGATATAGGGACAGAGAAAGCGACTTTGTTTTATACTATGTAGTGATAATGTAAAGGTCGGGTAGTGATACGCATCCTTACTGAATCATAAATATCTCTTCCTGCAGTATTGAAGGCATTAATGGCTTAGGAATTAAAGAGTTTTTTTTAATTAAAATACCTACGTGAGACACTGTCGAAAAAGAGATGGAGAATTTTCGTAGAACCTCAAAGAAACGAAGACACGGATATTCTAATTAACAGCCATTCAAATTATCATCATTAAGATCGCTTGAAACTCAAACCCAATTACAACAGACTTTGTATTAAAATAGAATAGAAGAACTACCTAGGTACTTATTGTGAAAGACAAGGTTTAAATAAAAAAAGGAATAAACAAATAGGTACTCAGTTTTTATAATTTTTTGATTCCAATTATCAATTAAGATAATAATATATAAATAAGCCAAACTCATAATTGAGTCGACTATTATCAAAGCCGGCAATCTGACTTTTGAACAATATTGGTAAATCAGAAAAACGAATTATTGACTTTGTATTCCATTGGCAGTCACAAAACTCTTCGGAACGACATCTTAGATAAATAACAGGTTAACTATTAACCTTTATTTAATGCAGGTTTTGAACCGTATTCTTTGAAGGAGACGATTATATTCAAATCAATCTGTATTGACATATCAATAACATTTTTTTGTCCAAATGCACAGATTGCCACCTTTGATAATAGACGACTCAATTATTGAACATAAAAATTAAAGAATATTAATATTTTTTTACTGAGATTCTGAAAAATAGCTATTAAATTACGTGACAGCAAACACCAATCAGAGAGCGCCACGTCACGGCGTGCGAAACATGGCTGTTGACGTTTTGACTGATCAGAAAAGGTTACTTGTTATTATGTTTCATTTGCTCAAACACGAAATGATAATGCGCTCACAATGTTAAGGACCGAGGCCGCAACTGGCTGAGGCGATTGACCAATGATGAACAACGCTATGCACCAGTGTATCTGCAGCACGGGCAGAGAGAGCTGCGCCAACAGATGCCACCCTTGCCAGGTGAATGCGTTTAAGCTTAAATCTGAAAGTAATGATCGACACAATAAATTCGATACAATATCTACAGCTTAATAACACTGTAACATAATTGAGGCCTATAAAATCAAAGGCAGCTAAACGCCTTAATGTCGTAAAATGGATTAACAATAGCGCTATCTTGTTTAGTCAGTTGGATACGCTTTAGTGTTTTTATATTATAACAAATGCAGCTAAATCTCTAACAAATTCAGTTCAAAAAAATTATTTTTACTCTGTATACTAAGTAGTAATAAACGAAGTTTTATCATTTAAAATTCAGATTATTAGTAATATTCTCATTCTTTATAAATGTGCTTTAAAATAAAGAATATCGTAGCTATCCGAACAAAGTTATTTTAGCTTGTCAAACCGGGAGTGTTGCCAACACTGGCCCTAGCAAGAGCAGTACTTCAATGGATCGGGAGGATCCTTAATGACGTGTTTAGGGCCGATTTTTGTAGTTTACCTGAATATTTGACAGACTTGAATTTAGCTGCCTTTGATTTTATAGGCCTCGATTGCGCATTGCAACTTATTATTTTTCGAACCATATATAAAATACTTTAGTGGTTTCATCTCGTGTTCTTTATTATTATTATTTCAGACTTTTCCAATAATTATTTACAGTTTTCGTGAATACCGTTGACTTCGATTGGATCAACGACAACTCATGTTACTTTTCGAATTGTGTATTGCACTTCATGTATTATTTATCTACATACATGGATGACCTAATGCCTAAGGCATTTTGTACCAGTCAACCAAAAGTAGTGCTGAGTGAGCAACGGTAGGTGCTGTAGCGAGTACACAATTACTCGCCCGGGGATAAATAATAAGTCGGTTTTTTTTTTATTGTCTTTGTAGGCAGACGAGCGTACGGCCCACCTGATGGTAAGTGGTTACCGTCGCCCATGGACTTCAGCAATGCCAGGAGCAGAGCCAAGCCGCTGCCTACCGCTAAACCGGTTTGTGGAAGTGATGTTATTTAACTTGAGTCCGAAGATAAAATATTTGAAAATGTTTAGAAAATGCGCCAAAGTCGTGTTTTTTTAAGGGATTTTATGACCTGGTGACTAAGACCTTTAAGTCATGTCTTATTTTAATTTATATTCTTATTTTTATGAAAAATGATAATATGGAGATAAATGAAATGAAATGAAGATGTTTAATTTGAGACATTAATCAACTGGGATGAAATTAAATGAAATGAGATGATATGGGATGAAATATAATCTCAGTAAAATGGTGGTTATTTACTAAAAATTTTTAAGTGGACTTTTTGGAGGATCCCGAGAAGTTACGTCCAGCGGCTTTGTTTCATTTTCCTACATTTATGTACTTTCACAGATACTAAACAGTTAATAAACCACCATTATTACACATTTAAACCCGAAGAAACACTAAATAGACAAAATAAAACAAATCACACAACTTCACTCCTCGCGTTCCCGCCAAAAAGTCCCAAAGTCGTGAGGGAGTAAAAAATGCACAGATAATATAAAAAATCAGTTTATGCGTTTCGTTTCTCGCTGCGAAGATCTTGAACATCTTAACCCATAGACACAGCCCACTGAGTTTCTCGCCGGATCTTCTTAGTGGATCGCCTTTCCATTTATTATGTCGTAATATTATGTCGTAGGCGACATGCGATGTGGAGCTGCTTTTAGTCATATGATGTTCAAATCTTTTTTTCCTACTTATTCTGATAGCCTTGAGAGGCTATTTCAGCTTCAGCCTAACGTGTGTAGGTGAGCTCACGGGGCTCAAACCGGAGTATTGCTAACACTGACCCTAGCAAGACCAGCGCTTCGCAGAATCTACCACCGCATTAGAAACGCGACCCACTGAGAAGATCCACCGAGAAACTATAAAGGGTTAATTTACTCGCCGAGCCCTTCGTCGCAAGCGACGGGTTCGGTGAGGAGCGAATAGGTAAGAATAAAAATATGTAGTTCTAGTTCTAAATCGAATACAGTTGGAATGATCAGCTTATAGAGATTTTCTATTTAAATACTCACTATTTATGATGGCTAATGCTATACACGCAAGGATGCACATGATCTGAAAAATTGATCTCTCGAGAGCCGCGTACGCTGCTACGAAGATCGGATGCCGGATATGCTGGAAGTAGATACCCAGCATCGACCAGCCCACCAGGATAGGTATACACAGAATGTAAAATAATTTGTGGAGCCGTCGCTGAAAAATCACAATTATGTCAGGCTTTTTTAACTATAAGCTCCTTGCAATTGCGGCATTATAACAAAGGGATCCTTCTTCGCTGTGGTTTGGAAGGTGCGGCAGCCCTTGTTCTATAGAATTGAGACATTTACGTTGTTGATATATATGGATTCCGGTAACCACTCAAACATTTGCAGTTGTATAAAAATAAAAGCGAAAATCAAAGAAATCGATAGACAATCCTCCGTCACTGCTTCGCGGTAAAGTTACTCCAATAAATATTACAGACATAACAAGCGCGATCTTAAAAACAATATCGAGTGCATTAGAAATAGTAATAATAGTAATAAGTGAAATAATGTATCATTGACCTTGTGTGTGTTTCCCAAGGTTTCTCCCTCGGTAAAATGGACCAAATGTCCTACGGTGAGCCCCGCGATACAAGCTGGAAGACTGCCCCAAGGCGACATGTAAAAGTGGCCCAATGATGGAATATCACGGAATAAAGTGTGGATATTTCTGAAACAAATAATCGAAATTGTACGACGTGCTGTATACATACTGTCTGTTCCAGGGTATGGAGGGTAAAAGTGAGGAGCACCATCTCAGTGTATTAAAAAGTATCCGCTGAAAGAGAACCAATTAAGGTGGCGTCATACTCGTAGTAGCAACTGAAAGGATTTTAAAAACAGCGCCATAAACTACGATACTTCACTTCAACCCAGCACACTTCACTTTATTTATATCAATACTATATTGATATCATTTCCATTTTCTACACTTGCGCTATTTCAGTAAGTCTTCAAGTGCATAACGTGCTGTTGGACAGTTTTCAACTTGATGATACAAGATGGTGTTCCTTGCCTCTACCCTCCATAGTCACGTAGTTACTAATACATTCTTCCATTCTTTTTTGTTGCTTGCTGAGGCAGACCCGGTTACGGCCCACTACTGCTCATGGTCATCAGCAATACTAGAGGTACAGCCAAGCCACTGTGTACAAATGATCTCCCTTAACACACTGTGGATGAAGCATTCTCAATTTTGCACAAATCTCAAGTGGCTCCCAATTCGCCTTTGTATTTTCTTTCCTATTCAATATCCCACAAAGCGCTAATGCTTTGTATGTATCGATAATTTCCGGTCATCGTTCTTGTCGAATCCGTTGCTTGGGACGAAAGGCTCGGCGAGTAAATTAACCCATAGACACAGCCCACTGAGTTTCTCGCCAGATCTTCTCAGTGGGTCGCGTTTCCGATCCGGTGGTAGATTCTACGAAGCACTGCTCTCGCTAGGGCCAGTGTTAGCAACACTCCCGGTTTGAGCCCCCTAAACTCACCTACACGTCAAGGAGAAACTGAAATAACCACTCAAGGCTATCTGCATAGTTATAAAAAAAAATTAAAATTTGCACGATAACATTTAAATAACCCTGCGTTGATAGGCATTTTATTACCTGCAACTCAGTCAGTCTCGTCACGTTTATTCTAATACTAAATATTACTTCTTCTTATAAGTACTTATATAGAAATAGAAAGTGCCTTTGTACAATACATAAATATAATTAATAAAAGCGGTTCTGAGTAGTAGAATATTGCAGTGGATTCGTGCTTTAGCAATCTCTGTGCTCTTGCCATCTTTTATTTCCTTATCTATTGGGCTTAGGCTTAGGGGCTATTTCAGCTACGCTCTGTCAGGGTAGGTGAGCTTGCCACCTTTGCCGTCTAGTGTTCACAGTGTCATTGATTGCTCTTGATTTTCGGTCACGTACCGTCAGTATCTTCGCGGTCTTTTCTATCTATCCGCTTAAGAGATATGGGAATACTCACTCTGCGACTGTTGCAAAATACAACATTGACTTCCATTCGTATATGTACGCCAAGCCTGCATTCAACACTATGGCTCCTATGAATAGAATCACGAGAATCGGCACAGCTTTCTTACTGAACTTGGCCAGGATCATTGTTAAGATAGCTGCTAGTATGGACATCTGCATGTCGACCGCTATATACCTGACGAAATGGAAATACTCGTTATGGATGCGTAAATTATTCGACAGCCCTTACTGTTTCTGATCAATCAATTGGAAAATAAGATGAGTAATGAGTGAGACCAGGACGATGACCGGTGCTTGAAGAGCCTCCATAGACTGAGTTTCTCGCCGGATCTTCTCAGTGAGTCGCGATTCCGACCCGGTGTTATATTCTGCGAAGCACAGCTCTTGCTAGAGTTAGCAATTTCTCACAGGTTGAACCCGTGAGCTTACCTACACGTCCGGACGTATCTGACCCCTTAGCGAATATGTAGGGGGAAAAAATGAAGAACCTAACCCAAACACCAGGAGTAGATTCGTAGGTGGGTGAATGAGCTCACGGCCCACCTGGTGTTAAGTTGTAACCGGAGCTCATAGACATCTAGGTACAACGTAAATGCACTACCTACCTTGAGATATAAGTTCTACGGTCTCAGTATAGTTACAACGGCTGCTCCACCCTTCAAACTGAAACGCATTACTGCTTCACGGCAAAAATAGGCAGGGTGGTGGTACCTACCCGTGTAGACTCACAAGGCGTCCTAACACCAGAAATTACGCAAATTAGTAAAATTTCGCGTGTTTGATATTTATTACGCGATATTATTCCTTCAAGGAAGTCAATCGTGAACAAGTGTTAAGTACGTATTTCATAAAAAAAAAAAAAGCTGTCGCCAAGATAATCTTTGTAATGTGTTTATCGGAATTCAGGCTTTTGGTCGAATTTCTAAATAATAATAATAATAATTTGAAGTTAATTGATCTGAAACCCAACACTTTCGTGCAAATACAAATAGCTGCTGTATTAAACACATACATACAGAACTGTTCGTAAGTTTTTAGAAAGAGAAGAAAGCTCAACTAACGAACACGACCTTTTACATTAAAAATATTTATTCCTTATTATTTATGTACTTGGCTAAGACCCGTAAATAATAAAGACGTACCAGCGTCTGCTGAGAAAAAAAAATACAAAATAATTATAATAATAGCGTATTTGTTAGTTCTTGAGTGGAGACCACGAACTGGAAGACGCAGTGCAGGACGCCCTCAGGTTCGGTGGAGTGATGATCTGGCAGGAGCTGGATGAGAGAAGCCGAGGATCGTGCACAGTGGCGAACAATTGGAGAGGCCATGTCCAGCAGTCGACTGCTATAGGCTGATGATGATGATGATGATTTGTTAGTTAATCGATATTGTTTTTTTAAAACGGCTAATTATTGGTTTAGTACTACGGAATTAGTATGTGTAATGTTATAAGTATATAACGGAATCATTTAACGTCATTCACACAGATTTCAAGACGTCTGATTAACTTGAAAACTTGAATAGTCATCAAGAACCGATGACAATATAAAACCTTTATGACTTCACTCCAATATCGTGATCGGTATCAACAGAATTATGATTTTTTGTTTAGGCATATTTTGAACTGCAAATGAAAATAGAACGCAACAATGACATTGATATGACAAAAATAATTTTTGAAGATTAACACAATAAGCTATTCACCAGGTCGGTAACAAACAGAACTTGTCCGGCTCCACCAGGTTATTGATAAAGAACGCGTGCGCCCAGAACTTCTCGCGGCAGATTTTACTCTGCTCCGCGACCGCAGCCGGCCACAGAGGTCCGTCACTGACCCGGGGCCACCAGGTCCCGGCGAAACCGATCACCAATAGACACACAGGGCTCAATCTGAAACAAATAATCATATTATGTATTTAATTAGGCAAAGCTAAGTACGATTCTCGCATTTGTTTTTCAACCGATTTTTCTATTTCTTTTTTCTTTAGTATTATTTAACGTTGTTTAGCGTTATCTATACTAATATATAAATCTATTTATAGAGTGGTTTTTACGGATGTTCCGTTATAACTACTGAACCATGCATCCGATTGAATTGAAGCTTGGTATCCATGTAGAAAAGCCATGTACTTAATGGATTTATGTGAGTGTTGGACTCCCTAATAATATTGACAATAAATAATAATGTTAATTTTAAATGCGCGGCGAAGTGGGCGAGTACGACTAGACTGGAATATATAAAAAATTTAATAGTTCTATTTGTATTATTCTTTTAATATCATTGACAAAACAACAGAGGAAATTTATTATAAACCTTGAAACGTCAGTAAATAAAGTCGAATTTCGTTCACAGAACGAACACTAGTTATTATTATTTAGAATCGGACCGTGGTAAGTTTCTAATAAATTTTCTGTTACTTGTTGTCCTTGGTATTTAATATTCGACGCTTTTAAAGGTTTGATTCCAAATGGAATAAATTTTAATTTTAATTTTTTTTGAAGAAAGACGCTTTTATACTGAATCCGCCTAAAAATTAGAAAATTAATTTATTGTGAAAAAAGCATGGGGTGCGTGGTTATAAATATTCTTTTTTTTTTATGAGTGATAGATTACTGGTGGCCCGGAGGCCTTTCCAGTTTCACCAGGACAGGTGGACCAGCAAAGGCTCAGCCAGGAGGGGTGGAATTTGCTAACAACTGCCCGAGCGCCTCCGAAGGAGACCTTACAACTCCAGAGCAATTGCTTCGCGTATGAATCTACCACCGGATCGGAATCGCGACCCGCTGAGAAGATCCGACAAGAAACTCAGCGGGCTGATGCATGCGTAGTAACATAGATACTTACATAAGTATAAAATAAAATAGTTAGTAGTAAAGTAATAGTAGTAAAGTATAAAACAAAATCGTATTAAAAATCGTCCTGATCTATGAAGTCTATATTCCGGCTCGAGGGTAGGTAAGCCATGATGTGATTGCAAAATGAGTACAACACTCTGGTCACCCTACAGATGTGTCACAAGCTTTATAACGTTAAAGTTTAAAGGAATATTTTAAAAAAAACACTTACCTAATTATTCTTTTCGCGAGCAACCTTAAGAATGTACCGAAACCAAACTGTTTGTCTGACCTTAACAGATTGTGAGCAGTAAGGAAACTTGACAGTACAATGAACATGTGCACGACCGTCGTACTGTTCTGGATCGTCATTGTTAATGGATTCGCTATTACCTGAAAATTTTATCATGAAAATTCTAAGAAAGTATCTTAAAAAAGGTTCGCGGAAGAAGTTCCGTGCTTAAGAGCATGATATTCCTGATGCCGGTATACTACTGAAAACTACAGTTACCGGATTCAAAAACGGCACGGTAGCAGTTTTGCTTGACCACAGAGTAACATAATAGAAGCAGTATTGTTATAATATTCAGAGGCAGCTTTATCTATGGGGCAGGGTGTGGGCGCAGCGGTGTCAAAGGACGCCGCCCTCGGCAATTTCAATGAACCTGTCACATTTGTACGTATTCCATAAAATATATTGACCCCGCGCTTACTATTAGGCACCAGGGTAATTAATAGGTTGGGGGAAAAGTCTTTTCGCATTATAGTATGTATGAACTTGTAATAAAATCTCTTTGGCTATACTATTTGTATCTGGCTGCTTTTGGTATCATTAAAGTTTAAAATTTAAAGAAGATAATTCCAAATTCAAATTAAGAAAATGTGTGATTTTTATTTATTTTTCGTGCTGTCAAGATGAGTGAATCTAATGAAGAAATTCGATACATTTTAAAATTTTACTACAAAAAAGTAAAAACGCAACGCATGCCGCGAAATAAATTTGCGACTTTTATGGGCTATTTTCTGGACCTAGTGCAGTGTCTGTGAGAGTAGCACAAATTTGGTTTAAGCCTTTTCAATTCGGAAATTTTGATGTCAAAGATTCACGTCGCTCTGGTCGCCCTATTACGAATAAAATGGATGCCATTTTTGAAAAAGTGGAGCAAGATCGGCATATCAGTAGTTACGACGTAGCTGAAGTAGCTGATAACTGGTGATGAAAAGTGGATCACGTACGACAAGAACGTGCGAAAAAGGTCGTTGTCAAAGGCCGGACAGGCTTCACAGTCTGTGGCAAAACCCGGGTTGACTCGCAACAAGGTGGTGCTGTGTATGTGGTGAAATTGGAAGGGCATTATTCATTATGAGCTGTTTATACTAAGCAGGACCATCGATTCTGAGCTCTACTGCAAACAACTGATGAGATTAAAGCAAGAAGTTGAAAGAAAGCGGTCAGAATTAATCAACAGAAGGGGTGTGGTTTTGCATCATGATAACGCTAGACCGCACACATTTTTAGCCATTCAGCAAAAATTAAAAGAGCTTGGCTGGGAGGTGTTAATGCATCCTCCGTATAGTCCTGACCTTGCACCTTCAGATTTCCCCCTGTTTCGGTCTCTTCAGATTTCTTTAGGCAGTGTCAGGTTAACATCACGAGAGGACTGCCAAATCTAATTATCGCGGTATTTTGATCAAAAGGTCAAAAATTTCTATAGCAATGGGATCATATGCCTACCTACAAGATGGCAAAAAGCTATCGAACAAAATGGTACCTACATACACTAAATAAACTATATTAAATAATGTTATGAATTTTCTTAAAAAATGCGAAGAAACTTTTCCCCAAGCTATTATTTATACTTTACAATGTTGAAAAACAAACAAAATGAAAACGTGATGAAAAGTTTACAAAACTTTCAAATATTTATATATACACTTGCCTGCTCCATTTCTCTAGGTTCGTACAAGAACAATGAATATAATAATATTGCACTATGCACAATACAGATACACGCACAAGCTATGACTCTGAAAATGGTACAAAAATTATGTTTATCTGTGATAGTTATGGCGGGTGAAAGTCATTTTGGATTTATGGCGGGAACGCTAGAAACGAAGTCTGTGAATTGTTTTATTCTCTTAAATCACTTTTTATGCAGATTTTAATGTGTAATAACGGTGGTTTATTAACTGTTGAGCATCTGTGAGACTGCACAAATGTGAGAAAATGAAACAAACCGCTGGACGTGGCTTCTCGGGCTCTTCCAAAAAGTTTTTATTTTATTTTTATTGCCTACATGTGTGGACGAGCTCACAGCCCACCTGGTGTTAAGTAGTTACTGGAGCCCGTACACATCTACAACGTAAATGCGCCACACACCTTGAGATATAAGTTCTACGGTCTCAGTATAGTTACAACGGCTGCCCCACCCTTCAAACCGAAACGCATTATTGCTTCACGGCAGAAATAGGTGGGGCGGTGGTACCTACCCGTGCGGACTCACAAAGGGTCCTAGCACCAGTAAAACAGAAGTCTCAATAAATACACTTTTTCACTGAGACTTTAATTCATCTCATCTCATCTCATTCCATTTAATAATAATCCCAACTAATTACAGTCTCAAATAAATTAACTTCGCCTCATTTCGTTCCAATTTTTTTTCAATTAACAGAATATAGCCGTATTATTAATACTTGTAGATTTTTGTAAGCTCGGCACTGGAAACAATAGTGCCAGAACAAGCTTATTGCCATACTTAAAAAATATAACATGAAAAAAGTCATTTAATTTTGTTTATTAATTCGAAAGCAGATGAGCCCCTAGCCTTTACCGCACTAGCACTGTTGTGTGGATATCAGTTATCGTAAAGGACATAGCCAAACCACTTTCAAGCTTTGAAGGAGGAAACGTAGAAGGACACGCTCTCGGGAAACATAGTTAAATCAACGCCATTTATATCAACAAAAAAATCATCGAATCTTATCGATCAAATCCCATCTCCAATCTTAACATTGCCTTTAACTCCGGACGTATTAAGAAATATTTAATATATTAAGGGTGTTTTGACTGACTGAACAACAAATATATTAGTAGTGTTAAAAATAAATACAACTTGAAAAAAAACTTAAGTTCGCTACTAATGTTCAAATGCGTCTTAGCTGGGGCAGAAAAAGATTGCCTAATAATTATTAGGGCTCCATTAATGAATTACTGGTGTACAGTACAATCGTGAAGACTACGGTCATATCAGTACATTACTTTTTTCCATGATAGTTTTTTAAATCTCATTGTGAACAGCCAACACAGAGATTCAAAGAAGACGAAAAAAACCATCTAAAGAATTCAACTTAATATCATAGGATATTTTTTGTACGTATAATTTAGAACAGTTAAAATGTATCACCGTGTGACCAAGATATGATTTTATATACATTTATTATTGTCCAAGAGATTATTGAGCCAATTTTTTATTTATATTTTAACTGACTATATTAAGTCTTATCAAAGCTTAGATTAGTTCGCGTTAAAGCTTCTTGCGAAAACATGTTTCATTAATTCTAACTGAACATATTCATAACTTTTGTTCGTTTTACGTTTAGCAATGGTTAACGTGATTTTTAACAATATACCAAATGATATAATAATGAATAGTGAAGGTAATACCAAAAAATCGTACTTTATTATTTGATGAATTAAGATCGGTATTTTATTCACCTTTAGTACCGCTTATCTGCGGTAACCCAAACTTCATAACGATCCATCGTTCTAACCTATGTTGGGAGCATGCGTTGACTGCTGACAAACTTTCAGCTTTTATAATATAACGAAGATCTGGGGCTCACGGGCTCTTGTATTATAAAGTCATACTATTTAAATTGGAATTTCGTTGTCACTCACGGCTCTTACAAATTATATACGAACTCACTTTATTCCTTGGACTACTTGTAGGGATTTCTGTTGTGACTTATAAGGCTCAACTAGTTGCCTCCAGTTGGCGACAACAGACCACGTTGCTAGGAGAGCAATCTCTGAAAAACAATGGTCAATGCCAATACAAGTTCTGTACTTGAAATCGGTCTATGTTTTTTTTAATAACATGTGCAGAGACCTAGTGACCTAGAGCGCGGTACAGATTAGCATTACAGTGATTGCGACCTGTAGCGCTATCTGTCATAGAATAAAAAAAAATCGACAAAAACCTGAATCACGCCAACAACATTTTCAAGATGAGCTTATAAATATAACTGTTCTCATGCTTGCCTGTCTGTCCTGGTAAAGCTGAAAAGGCCATCGGGCTATTATCCTTCCATACCAAAAAAAGGGATTCAAATCTTCGGTCTAGCAACCAATATTACGCACTCAGTGGAAGACCTTCCATTTGATGTAGCCTGAACTGGTGTTGCTGACGTTATTACTCCGAAATCCCAAGTGGATTCCCAAAAGTCTATCCACTGACCGCCAACATGTACTTTTAGGGAGAGTTAACCTTAAAGGTACTCTCTACGATGTATCAACAACCTTTATCCATTTGTTGTTGCCCTTATAACCAGACGAGCACCGGCCTGCCGGTGAGAGGTTACCTGTGTTCATGGACGTCAGCAATGCCAAGGGCACAGCCGAAAGGCTGATAACAAATCGTTTCAATATTAGTTATAATAAAAGCATTAATTCACTCACTTTTCTCATTATTCCGAGTGGCGTAATCATACGCGGTACTGGCTGCATTCAATAATATTATCGCCGCTATCACAATGAGAAATGTTAGTTCGGACTTGTCAGGGCTCCGTGTGGCGTGTACGTCGCTATGGCTCCTGCAGTACTCCAGTCTGAGTAGACGGGCGCGCATGCGACGAGAGCGGGCCCACTCCGCAGCGCAGTGCTCAAACCTATTCATCGGCTCCGCTGTTACATTCGACTCACGTGCACTAACACACCATCCACGTCGGATAACAGTGCGATTGAACCTATACAATTCCTTTGAATAGTTCTGAAATAAGACAAATGACGCTTAAATTGATTTGACAAATGTCGTGTTGCAAATACGCGCGGAACGGTAGGTGAGCTCACGAGTCTGACCCTGAGAGATTGCTAACACTGACCCGAGCAAGAACAGCGCTTCGCTGAATCTATCAATATACAGAACTGTAGTTATTTTGTCTTAGACACGTGAACGAGCTAACGGCCCACTTAGTAACTGATTAGCAGATTCCATAGACATCAACTACGTATGAGCTCTAAATCTGTTCTATAGTACAACGGCTACCTCTTTTACGCTTCAACTTTATATATCAACTCCACCCGCCATGGGCTCTGGTATCCAGTAGTGTCACAGCACGAACCAACGCACGACAACTGACGCACGATTTCAGCACAAATGCGTTTCTATTTTACACTAGCTGACCCGGCAGACTTCGTAGTGCCTCAATCGAAAAATAAAAGACCTAAACTTTTGTATTAAAATAAACTTAAAACAAACAAAAGGAATCCGTCCGACGGGGGACACGTCAAAGGGAAAACAAAATTGTTATTTTTATCTAATTCCAAGCATTTTCATATTCATCTACCTTTTAAACCTTCCCTGGACTTCCACAAATAGTTCAATACCAAAATTAGCCAAATCGGTCCAGCCGTTCTCGAGTTTTAGCGAGTCTAACGAACATAAATTCATTTTTATATATTTAGATAGATAAAGATAATAGATAATATCTAGAGGTCAAATCAAGAAATTACAGTCATCATTTCGTAAACACGGTTCGGTTGTTCAGCAGGTGTAAGATGGAAGCTGCCGAGGCAGTACAAGCCGTCGGGATGCGAAAGACACTCATCGTAGTTGTCCAAATCGAAGAGACGAGGAAGAAGCCAGTAATCTTCCCCTGGAAGCAAAACTTTAACTTAGAAACGCTGATACAAAATTTTAATAGAATACTACCGCTAATAATAGCACTCTAATCAAAATTAAAGTGGAAAAAATTTATCTTTCATTGAACAATTGATTTGAAGTCGTTGTGGTCTAAAGGATAAGACGTCCGGTGCATTCGTATGTAGCGATGCACCGGTGTTCGAATCCCGCAGGCGGGTACCAATTTTTCTAATGAAGTACTCAACAAATGTTCACGATTGACTTCCACGGTGAAGGAATAACATCGTGTAATAAAAATCAAACCCGCAAAATTATAATTTGCGTAATCACTGGTGGTAGGACCTCTTGGGAGTCCGCACGGGTAGGTACCACCACCCCGCCTATTTCCGCCGTGAAGCAGTAATGCGTTTCGGTTCGAAGGGTGCGGTAGCCGTTGTAACTATACTGAGATCTTAGAACTTATATCTCGAGGTGGGTGGCGCATTTACGTTGTAGATGTCTATGGGCTCCAGTAAACACCTAACACCAGGTGGGCTGTGAGCTCGTCCATCCATCTAAGCAATAAAAAAAAAAACTATATCAAAAGACGAACCTCACACCAGTTTGGATGTTCAATAGGAGATACGGAGATACGTAGCTCTATCAACAACTATCAACTGCTCCTCATTCTTAGGAGCACTTTGCCACAAAGCGTACTTCACTCCAGTGGCGTTTAAGGCCAAACTTAACCGCATTTTTATGTGATAACGTCTTATAAATCGATGAGCACCGGCTGCACGCACGAAAAAGTGTCACGTTCCGCCTATGCCTGAGCGTGCAAGCGAGTGCGCGAAACAGGCGATAGAAAGGCACAGTCGGCCCAAGCGCTAATTTATTGAAAAAAATGTATTGTTATACTTTTCAATAAACTCGCTTCAATAAGCTCGTCCACCTATCTAAGCAATAATAAAAAATTAATAAAAAGGCCGGGCATATTATTATTCTGATAGGTACTGTGTTATGCAAGGCAATTTGGTAATACATAGAATAGATCTTGTCATAAGATAGATTGAAACCTACCATTAAAATCAGCCGCTTTGACTTCGATGAGTGCTGCCAACAGACACAGACTAACCAACATTGCAAATGCGAGCTCAACGTCAACTGCTCGACCTCTGAGCTGTGACTGTTTAGTCGTCTTAGATTGTAATATTATTATAATGTCTTTGCAATTTGATTACAAACATAAAAGGACACAAAGAAAGTTTTTATTTAAGACGAACACAAAATATAGAAATAAGGAGAAAATAACAAGAAATAGATAGTCCAAGCAACACGAGCAGGGTACACGAAACAAGAGGCAATTATTAAAAAGGCGTAACACAGAAAGGTAACACAGGATGCGTGCTCGCAAGTCAGATTTCGACTAGTGGCGGTGATCGGTAAAAATGCGACGACCGGTTCTTCTATACACAAATTTTTTTTTTCCTACCTAAGCTGATAGCCTTGAGAGGCTATTTCAGCGTAACCTTAACTACTTAGTAGGTGAGCTCACGGGGCTCAAACCGGAATGATGCTAACACTGGCCTTAGCAAGAGCAGTGCTTCGCAGAATCTACCACCGGATCGGAAACGCGACCCACTCAGAAGATCCGGCGAGAAACTCAGTGGGCTAGGTCTATGTAGTCCAGTCATTTTAGGTCAAATTAGGTACATATCTTGGAAAATCGACATACGCAGTATATTACCACGTAAAAACTTGTATTTCGACATCCTAAAACAGTTCTCAAAATTTACATATAATTGGATGGTTGCAAGTTTTAAAGTCAGGGGTCAAAGGTCACAAAATCGACATCTTTTTTTTTTTATTTTTTGCAAATATCTCGTTTTCTATGGGTTTTACGCTATTTGTATTTATCATCAATTATCAATATTGTTGAGAATTAAATTCTCTACAACTTTTTTATTTAACATTTTTTTATACAATGAATTGTTTTCGAGATAGAGGGCGTAGAGCGCGCGGTCAGAGAATTATCTGAGATCAACTGATAGTCTCGATGAAAAACTCGTAATGTTAAGGTTATAATTTATTGTTAAACATATAATAATCATTACGAAAACGAGATATTTGCAAAAAATAAAAAAAAACATTTTTGTGACCTTTGACCCATCATCATCATCATCATCATCATCAGCCTTAATCTGCCCACTGCTGGACACAGGCCTTCCCCAATGCCTATTGACCCCTGACTTCAAAACTTGCGACTATCAATTATATGTGAATTTTGAGAACTGTTTTAGGATGCCAAAATACAAGTTTTTATGTGGTAATATACTGGGTATGTCGATTTTCTGAGGTCAACCCCCTATAATGACTGGACTAATGGGTTAATTCGCTCGTCGAGCCCTTCGTCGCAAGCGACGGGTTCGACGAGGACGGTGACCGGTGCTTGAGATACCTATAAGCACCGTTAATGGATCGGGAGGATCCGTTATTGACGTGTTTTGGGCGACGTCGACTGTTTACCATTCGGTCTACACCTACAGGGTCGGATACGGATGCACCTATGTAGTAGCGAAATATTATCGCCGCCGCTATACAGCAGCTATCGCCTGACTATGCTTGTGAATTAATTTTGTTCAGTGTAAATAATGTTTTGTATGATTGTGTGATAATTGAATGTGTTGATATAAAATAAAGCATGGATGTATGTATTGTTATGTAGTGTAATTATAATAAAATATTACAAAATAAATACATGTGAGTCACCCACAACTGTGAGATTCACGCGTTGTTTGATCTCCATTATTAATAATATTAAAAAAAATAGCTTGTGTATACGCGACCTTCGTTTATTAGCCAGACTTTAATTATCGAAAGAAGGCAAATGAAGGCAATGAAATAGATCAATTCGGAGACAAACTTCTGCAGTACGTATTGAGCATAGTAAATAAGTTGGCTATTTTAAGGCTGGCCATAATATATATGCCGTAGAACTGACGATCGCTGGAGTAGACGCTTTCTCGAGTGGAGACAAAGATGAAGTTGAGCATTCGGATACAAACTACCGCAGTATGTCCTGAGCATAGTAAATAACAAAAATTGAAAACCTTTTTCAGAGTTTAATTTATCTACAATTTCTTTTTTGAAAGACGCAACTCACACAATGATTACATAAGGTCTTCGGAGTTGTTTTTCTCATTAGTTTTTTACCTTCGACTGGGGTAAATAAAGTGGGAAATTGGGAATTTAATTATTGCCATCAAAGGTAGACGAGCATACCCACCTGATAATAAATATCAAAATAATGATGACGTTTTCAAATGACGTTATGAGAGGTTACATCTTTTTTTTTAGGATGGAAAGATTGCTGATGGCTCGGATGCCTTTCCGGTTTCACCAGGACAAGTGGGCGACACGGACTAAGCCGTGAGGGGTAGGACTTGCTAACAGCCGCCGGAGCGCCTTGGAAGGAGACCTAACAGCTCAAGGGCAACAGCTTCACGAATGCTTCTACTACCGGAACGAAATCACGACCCGCAGAGAACATCTGACGAGAAAGTCACTAAGCTGAAGTATGGTTAAAGTTGCACGCCGAACTCTTTGTCGAGTTTGACGAGTATGGTTACCAAGGTTCGTAAGCCTGCTCCTAGTGCTAGAGATGCAGCGTCTAGTAATAATGTTAGTGGATCGTAAGGATCCGTAAGGACATGTTTAGGGCGTCGATAGTGACTTGCTCCTGCGTGAACCGAAGTCGGGGAGTTGTCAGCAACGGCAACGATAGGATGATTACCATGACGCATGACCTTATCGAAATACCGTTCTAACGCTGACTTCAGGTGTTTCCGGACTGATTCGAAACCCAGATCGTGGTGTAGGTCGACGTTCCTGCCGAACCACGGTGCTCCTACGGCTTGCCTGCATAAACATGATTGGATTATGTCGGATGCAACCAGGATAACTCCCAAGTACTTGGTCTTCCTGTCCCAAGGTATGGATTGACGAAGAGGGTAATCGGGGGTGTGAAATTCCTACGCTTATGCGGGAGGAGATATAGCTCGAAGAGGAACATGTCATAGCGTACGGGAAATATGAAGTTTATTCTAGAGTCGGATGGTACACGAAAATGATTTCAGGAAATCCAAATGAATTATTTAGTCTTCATTTTAATGTTTGCAATACTTTTTCATACTTTTTGTAAAACGATGCAGACGATTATTTACATAATTTCAAGGATTTCATTGAATTTTATTTTAATATCGCGGCTTGTCTTATTGCTATGAAGTTGTTTCGTGCATATTTATTTATTACTAGCTTCTGCCCGCGACTTCGTCCGCGTGGAATAGTTGGTACTTTGGCATAACGCTAAATTTTACCCGCGACTTCATTTACAGTACTCAGGATTGGAACTTCATTACTGAACCGGTAGATGGCGTTGAAGAAGCTAGATTTTGAGATTTATTGACAAACAATTTTTTAATTTTTCCTAAAGAAAAATTTTTTTTTTTTTCGTTATAAAAAGTATCCTATGTTATAGTAATCGGCAAACTTCTTGAGCAAATGACCTTGACTGCGCAGAACCGAATTTTAGATCACTTTGGTGGTGAGGGTGAGGCGCAACGGCAGGGGAAATCGTATCGAGCGCGTTATTGGTAGATCAGTCGAGTCTTGCGTCCCGCACCGCGCCCTCATTCCGCTTGCTCCCAAAAGTACGCTTGCGTACAGTGGAAAGTCTATCGTTATTAATCGTTAAGTTATTTGTTATAATTGCTTGTGGACTTTGTTGCCATTGCTATTTGTTGAGTATTTGTTGATTTTTTATAAAACATACACTATGCCGTGACAAACTGGTGTAGTACTTAAAAGAAAGGGTAGAAAAATTGTGTACGATGTATATTGCTTCATTATAAAACAGGGGAAGAATGATATGGAAAAATTAAAACAGACTTCGAAAGCAACAAAAACATCAGTGAGTACTGTTAGGTGCATTATTAACGAAGCTAAAGGCTCTGGCTTGCTCGCCGTGTTTCGGACTCCGGGTAAGAAAAGATCAGGGAAGAAGAAAGTTACCGGAATGGATAGTTTCGTTCAATCTGTAATAAAAAGATGTAATCATAATAACTACATAACAAGCAGCGAAACTCCGTACCGTAGAAAGGCTTCGAAAAATTTAAAGAAGATATAAATTTTAATGGCTCGGAATGAAGCTTACGACGAATTATGAAAGAGCTAGGCTTCAGATGGAAGAAAAGAACAGAAAATAATCGGAAGCTGGTAAATGAAAAAAGTAACATTCGATTGCTACAAATCGAATATCTTCAAAAAATAATTAATTATAGACAAAAAAGAAGACCGAATCGACCGAGTTGTAAACTACGCCGATGAGCCCTATGTCGACTCATCACGATGATAGCGACTCGGGTGATGAAAAAAGGGATGATGATGATGGTCAAGATAATGATAACGAAAAAAAAATTACAAATACCAGTTTCGCTTCAACTGAACCAAGACCTGGCAACAGCTCTAGTTTTGACTTAATAGAAGGAATATCTATTTTACCCCAAGATTAAATTATTACAATTATTAACCTATATGTTTTGTTGATGTTCTAATAAATATATAAATATATACATATGTTGATTTTAATAATTTAATAGCATTATGACGCAGAGTAAGTAATGTTTTTGCACGTGAGTGTACCATGCGCAAACTTACCCCCACTACGTCAACAAATGCTCAAGAAGTTTGCCGGTTATTATACTTCTAATACCTCCAAGAATATGTGTACAAAGTTTCATGATGATCGGTTGAGTAGTTTTCGCGTGAAAGCGTAACAAACAAACTTCCATTCGCATTTATATGTTAGTAGGGATAAAAAACAGAATAAAGATTTATATTAAATTAGTTACGTTGCTATTCATTCAAACAAAACCGAATCTGTTTAATGAAGATCTCGAGAAGTTACTTTTTTTTTTTTTTTTTTCCTACCTAAGCTGATAGCCCTAGCGGCTATGTCAGCGTAACCCTAACTTTAGTAGGTGAGCTCACGGGGCTCAAACCTGACGATGTTGCTAACACGAACCCTAGCAAGAGCCGTGCTTCGCAGAATCTACCACCGGATCGGAAACGCGACCCACTGAGAAGATCCGGCGAGAAACTCAGTGGGCTGTGTCTGAGAGTTAGTTTACTCGTCGAGCCCTTCGTCGCAAGCGACGGGTTCGACGAGAACGGTGACCGGTGCTTGAAGTACCTAAAAGCACCGTTAGTGGATCGGGAGGATCCGAGATGACGTGTTTTGGGCGACGTCGACTGCTTTCCATTCTGTCCGCAGGATCGGGAATGTAGTTACCGGCGGCCACGATGGTCGAGAGGGTTCTCGTGTCGTGCCGCTTTATCGAAGTGGCGCATGGACGCCGACTGCAGATACTTACTGATGGACTCTAAGTCCAGGTCGTCATGGAGGTCGACATTCCTGACGAACCACGGGGCTCCGACGACTATCCTGCAAAAACGGGATTGAATGACTTGGAATGATTTCAAGTGTATGCGGGCCGCGTGAGCGAACACTACACTTGCATAGGTCATGACGGGGCGTATGCAAGTTTTGTAGAGTGTCACCTTATTTCTAAGGGACATTTTACTTCGCCTACATATCATCGGGTAGAGACGTCCTAGAATGAAGGCGGCACGATCGCGTACCGTCTTGATGTGGGGGCGGAATGTCATCCTACTGTCGAGGGTGACGCCTAAATATTTGACCTTCGGGGCCCACGGTATGGGCTGGTCGAACATCGTGATTGGGCGAACGGCGGGGGCGTAGGTGTTGACGCGCCTAGTCGGGAGGGGGATGCTCAGCGTGGTGTTCGGAGGGCGACCCCTTTTGAAGAGCACCGCTGTGCTTTTCGTGGGGTTGATGTCGATGCGCCACTTCCGGAACCACTGTCCCATGGTGGTAGCTGCGGTCTGAAGTCGTCGATGAAGCAACGCCTTCTTCCTACACGAGTAGTAGATGGCGGTGTCATCGGCGAAGAGCGCCAGATGGGTCTCCGGAGACCGGGGTATATCGTTGATATACAAACTAAATAGTAACGGGGAGAGGGCGGAGCCTTGCGGGACTCCGGCTGTGACGTGACGGGGCCGGGAACGCGTTCCCTCGACTCGATATCGGAACGAACGGTTCGACAAGTAGTCTCGTATGATGAGCACGAGTCTGTCTGGCACTCCCATGTTATACAGTTTGTATATCAAACCGTTGTGCCAGACTTTGTCGAACGCCTTCGCTATATCGAAGAAGAGGGCTCCTGTCGGAATGGGTTTCCGCCTGTTCAGCCCTAGTAAGATGTGCTCCGTGAGGCGGTGCACTTGATGGACGCACGAGTGTCTGGCGCGGAATCCAAACTGCTCGTCTATAAGAATTTTATTCGCGGATACGAAGTCCCAGAGGCGTTTACGAAGGAGCCGTTCGTATAGTTTGCCTATCGCCGGGAGGAGACTGATGGGGCGGTAACTCGCGGTTTCGTTCTTCGGTTTGCCCGGCTTGTGTATGCCGATAACGTCCGCTTCTTTCCACGCCGCGTGAAAGATGCAGTTCGTCATAGCAGCATTTAATATGGTGGCCAACATCGTTATCAGTTGGGCTGGTAACAATTTAAGCGCGCGGTTGCGGATGCCGTCGGAGCCGGGAGCTTTCCGTGGTTGTAGGCTATCGATCGCCTCCTTAACCTCGGAAGTGGTAATAGGGGGTAACGCGTCCGAGGGCGGCAGGGAAGCTCTGCGCTCGACCTCCCTGTCGACGAACTCGGTGTGTTCGGGGTCCGCGTGTTGAGTGCTGGTGGTGCACTGCTCTTGCAGTGCATCGGCCAGCAACTCTGCCTTGTCATCGTCATCGTAAGCCGGTGGTTGGCCTGAGGGGCGTACGAGAGGCGGCATAGTGGCGATAGTTTCGGACTTGAGGGTCCTAGCTAGTCGCCAGTATGCCTGGTGAGTGGGCGCGAGCTCTTCTAAATAACTATCCCAGTTTTCGTTTCGGGCGTCGCTTAAGCGGGATTTGACCTCCCGCTGTAAGCGACGCATCCGAGTCCGGTTTGAATCCGTGGGATATCGATCGTAGGCCCGGATTGCCGCGTTTCTAACTCTTACGAGGTCCCTAAGATCGGGGGAAAGTCTGATGCGGTGGAAGCAGTCCTCCACATCGACTTGCTTTGAAGATCTTATGATCGCCGTCGAGACGTGATCAGTGAAGATGTTTATGGATTCAACGGTGTCCTCGGGGGATGGAGTTGAATCCGGGCCGCAAGGGAGGATTGGTGGAGCGGTGTCAGCTAAGCACGTGCCCAGCTTCTTCCAATCCACCATGGTCCTCGTATCTGGTTCGCGGTTGAGTGGACGACCGAGCTGCATGACGACAGATCGGTGGTCTGAGTCGAGTTCTGACATTGCCTCGATGAAGCGTAAGCGCAGAGTTACGTTCCTCAGCAGTGCCAGATCTATTGTGCTCGGACGACGCGCGGCGTTGTACGGATAGCACGTGGGGGTCGGGGGGTTGAATATTTCGAATGTGAGGTCGTCTATGAACGCGTCGAGACGCCTACCGTTCATATTCGTGCGATGGCAGTTCCACCTAGTGTGGTGGCAATTTAGATCGCCTGCCAGGATGACCGCGTCCCCCATACCGAGCAGTGTCTCGAGGTCACTGCTCAGGAGGGGTTTGTCAGGGGGGAGATAAACGGATGCGATGACGATCGGCTGGTGTCCCGTCAGCGCGATGCGGCACACTGACGCCTCGATATGTAAGAGCGAGAGAGTATCGAGAGGGACGCAGTGCAGGGCCCTCCTATAGTAAATGACAGTCCCGCCCTTGCGGGTGGAGAGTCTGTCATTCCTAACCATGACGTGATTCGCGACTTTGGGGTCGCGACGCGAGGGCTTTAGGAAGGTCTCCTGCACCAGAAGGATGTCGATGAGATTATCGCGGAGAAACTCATATACTTGATCGCGCTGACGCGCGAGTCCGTTAGCATTATAAAATGCTAACTTTAAGGAACGCGGTTTTTCCCTACCGTTGTTCGCCATTGATTACCGGTAATCAACCCAGCGTACGCTGGACGGACTCGATGACGTCCATATGGTCGAACGTCGCGTATAGGCGGTCATCGGCCGTGACCGCCCTGCGCATGGCGTCGGCGAACGAGCGCATGCGATCGATGTTAATCGCGGCGATATAATCACGCACGATTGAGAAGTCGTTTACGGCAGGCCGCGCGGGGCCGGGGCGAGGCACGGGACCGGGCGCGGGGGCGGGGCGCGGCGCGAGCAGGGGCTGGGGTGCCGGTGGTTTCCCTGCCAACGTGAGCGGCAGCGGTTTTGCCCACGCGGAGACGGTGGGCACCGGTGCCGGCACGAAGGCAGGTTTCGGCGCGCGGGGCGCCGAAGTCTTTGGGTCGACGGTTTTCGGTGGCGCGTTGGCCAGACGCTTCCGCGGGGCCTTGGGGCATCCGCGGTAGTTGGCCGTGTGACTCTGCTTTTGGCAGAGCACACAGCTCGGCGGTTCGGTCGCGGTCTCCTTGACCCGCGAGCAGTCGGCTGTCACGTGGTCACCGAGGCACTTTACGCACCGCGGACGCGCGTGGCAATTGCGCGCGGAGTGGCCATAAAGTTGGCACCTATGGCACTGCCCGGGAGTGCCTTTTTTGTGTGGGGCCTCGACGGTGACCCCTGATAAACCGCAAACGGTGCGGAGACTTGAGGCAATCCGTTTGCCTTCCGGAGTAGGTTCTAGCGCGACGAGAACCATGTTATACGGGAACTTGTCCCGACCGCTGTGCATACGGTGCACACTTACTATCGGGTACGCCTGCCCGATTAGGTCTTCCTTAATTAGCTCGACGTCGAGCTCCTTTGGTACTCCGCGTATTACTACGCGGAGCTCGCGGTCCTCCTGGAGTGCATAGGTGTGGTAACCTATGCTCTCCTTTCGGAGGTAAGATGTGAGGGCCCTATGGTCGCCCGGCGTTGCGATCTTAATTTGAATCCCGTGCGCGAGATTACGCGCTTGGGAGTAATTTATTTTATTGGCCGTAAGGGCCTGGGATACCCGGTTCCACGCTGATTTTTCCCGTAGGATTACGGGCGGGGGCGCGGCGATTTTATTGAAGGGCGCGGGTTTCGGCGACGGGGTTGCGCGGCGAGGGGAGTCGGGTGAGACCACGACTTTAGGTCGCGACGCGTTCGCGGCCTTGGGCTGTTTTGGCGCCGTGGACGGTTCCACGGCACGGGCGCGTTTTTTGCCGCCGAAAAGTTACGAGACGCACTCACCTATAAATCTAGTTCCGAAAACTGATGCTGATTTTCGAAACGAATGAAATCACTCGCTTAGCAGTATAAAACATTTCATATGATGAGGTATCGTCTTCTCGCATTAAAACTGTATAATCTCAAAACTTACTAATTTTACAGGAGAGTGCTTTAAAGGTTTAACGTGTGATATTTTTAATTTTAATTGCAAAGATGCAACATTTATTTTTTTATCTTTTACCAGTTACATTATCTTTCTTTTAAAGTAAGATAAAATTTGTATTAACTTTGTTAATTGTAGTCAAATTATAGGTGAACTAAAAAAGAAAAAAACTACACTTCGCTCTTTTGACAATATTTACGAGAAAAATACTGGTGATACCAAATTATTCCGCGTATTAACTCACTTTCGAATATTTTTGGAAATTGTACACCTTTAATGCGAAGAGACGATATCTCGAATTCAACTGAGGTAGTAAGTATATCGTTCTCCGAGCCCCGTGGAACCACAGGTCTTGGAATATAGCGAATGCCACGTCGAGGCCCAGTATTCTTGCAGACACGTCGTGTTGTGTCGTAAAAGACAACTAGAGGATTGACCTGGGCACCAGTGTTCTCTGTACAATAAGTAGTATGAGTGAAAAACTCACCCAAGAATGGGCACGGGTGCTCCCAGAGTATTATACCAGCGTAAAACGACTGACTGATAGGCTAAACTGGACGTCTTAACGCGCGAAAGTATCTGCCATTTGCCACAAGATCTGTTTTACCACAAACAATAGATATGAATTATATTAGTAAGCTGTGATTTTATTTACGCCAGCTCTCTTATGGTGGCCGTTGCGAAACATGTCCTTGATCCGGCTCATGCGGGGATCAATCATCGTCAACGCCTTAAAAACATCCTTAGAGATCCTCCTTAGTCCTTACAGACAGTAATGCGTCTCGGTTTGAAGGGTGGAACAGCCGTTGTTACTTTATTGCGACCTTAGAACTTATCTCAAGGTGGGTGGCGCATTTACGTTGTAGATGTATATGGACTCCAGTAACCACTTAACACCAGGTGGGCTGGAGCTCATTAACCCATCTGTGCAATAAAAAAAAAATCACGTCTTTAATAATTATTCTAGTTTTTCCCATATATTTTTTTAATTAATTACTAATTAAAATTCAAAAAGAACGATGAAGGAAATTATTTAGTGATCAACAAGTAGCCATCATACAACGCAAGATATTTGACAGATGCCTGAATCTTGCTTACGACATTTTCAACATAAGCTTGCATATATACAAGTTCCGAACAACAACATGGGGACCGTCGGTCTACCGAGCAAATATCACCCGCTCGGTGGAAGATCTTTCCTTTCCTCGTAAACCTACAACTGGTGACCTGCGACGGAACAACTGCAGCGTTCATCATCAGCGCATCAAGAAATTCGGCTACCACTATTCCCGCAATCTCGCAGATAAAAGCAAGTCATTGACAGTCGTCCCACAGCAATCCAGCATCGCAGCCTCAACAGGACCATCGCAGCTGACTCACCGCGCTTCCTGGTCCTACGGCACGCAACTTCACTACCTCATCACGAGACTACAGTTCATCGCAGCCCACGACCGGATCATCAACGGTTGGGGTCACACATCTCCGGCGTGGCAACTCTGCACTCATGGACTTCTCACGATACACGCGCAGCATTCAAGCTCAGTTTCGACTCACCGCAAACTTCGAGCAGCACTGGCACTTGTAAGCTAATCTCAGCACGGACAACGATAACTAAAATGACACAACCTCTCAGGTCTCGGAGGGGAGTGATATGGCGAGTAGCAATCATACAATGCAAGATACTTGACAGATGCCTGAATCTCGCTTACGACCTTTTCAAGATTTCAGACAAAACCTAATAAAAAAACTTACCTACTACTACTACCGTACATGAAAAAATCGTCTGTACTTAGTCTGGCCATAAATACCGTTACAATTAAAAATATTACATTTGAATTTGGAATCTGTCATTTTTATATGATTGCTCATTGAGTTTTCTCATTTTGGCGCCAATACATTGTACAATATTTTGCGATATTAAAATGGAGTGGGGTGATAAAGAGAACCGAATCGCTGTGATTGCATTACACAAAGTAGGTATGGATCCAAATGCAATTTTTAAAACTCTCCATACACTTGGTATTACTAAAATGTTTGTGTACCGGGCTATTAATAGGTGCAATGAGACCTCCTCTGTTTGTGACAGAAAAAGATCTGGCCGTCCACGTAGTGTTCGTACGAAAAAGGTGGTCAAAGCAGTAAGGGAAAGAATTCGAAGAAATTCTGTCCGAAAGTAAAAGATTTTATCTCGGGAGATGAAGATAGCACCTAGAACCATGTCGCGTATTTTAAAAGATGACTTAGGACTTGCAGCCTAAAAGAGACGTACTGGTAATTTCTTAACTGATAATTTAAAAGAGAATAGGGTGGTAAAATCGAAATAGCTACTGAAGCGGTACGCAAAGGGAGGTCATAGAAAAAATTTGTTTACGGATGAGAAAATTTTTACAATTGAGCAACATTTTAACAAACAAAATGACCGTATTTATGCTCAAAGCTCTAAAGAAGCTTCCCAATTAGTCGACAGAGTGCAACGTGGGCACTATCCGACCTCAGTGATGATTTGGTGGGGTATTAGCTATGAAGGAGTGACTGAGCCATACTTTTGTGAAAAAGGTATCAAAACATCGGCACAAGTGTATCAAGATACCATTCTTGAGAAGGTAGTGAAGCCCCTTAACAACACCATGTTCAATAATCAAGAATGGTCCTTCCAGCAAGACTCGGCGCCAGGTCATAAAGCTCGGTCTACGCAGTTTTGGTTGGAAACGAACGTTTCGGACTTCATCAGAGCTGAAGACTGGCCGTCATCCAGTCCCGATCTTAATCCGCTGGATTGTGATTTATGGTCATTTTTAGAGAGTACGGCTTGCTCTAAACGCCATGATAATTTGGAGTCCCTAAAACAATCCGTACGATTGGCAGTGAAAAATTTTCCCATGGAAAGAGTGCGTGTTTCTATTGATAACTGCCCTCAACGTTTAAAGGACTGTATTGCAGCCAATGGAGACCACTTCCAATAAGATTTTTATACTTTAAATTGTTTTATATTTATGTATTAAACTAGCACACTGTAAAAGTAATTAATGTCATTTGCAATAGATTTTTTTTTCCTTTGTCTCAGTATTTATGGCAAGACTAGGTAGATCTGAAAATTTTAGGTGTTAAGTACTTAAAATTATAAATCGATACTTAAGTAAATCATATCGATATCATTAAATAACCAATATTATAACTACCAAATATGATTTTCACAGACAACGAAACATTTATCTGGGTTTCAGTATAAAAAATATGGAAACTTGTCTTTAGGAGGGACGGATTTCTGGTGGCTGGAATTTCTGTCCGAGCATTACCAAGGTCCTTATGCCTGCTCCCAGTGCTAAAGTGCAAGCGTCTAATTACATAATTAATGAACAAGATGCATCCGTAAATATGTGTCTAAGGCGTCGAGGGTGACTGGCTCCTGCGTGAACCTGAGTGAGCGGCGGTACGATGAAGCAATTTTCATGATTTGTCTAACAGAAACTGAGGGTCTTTCTCTATGGAGCATGACATTACTTGATTTCTTAAATATGTGCCGTGCTTGCTATGATTTTTAATTGTGATTACAATGAATTAAATTAATTGAGTATAAAATATTGAATTTTAACCTATTAAATAAAATTTATCGTGGGCTTTGAACGCGGCGACCATATCAAGCAATTCCGTAACGAAAATAAAACCTAATACCCCCACTCCGCCTACTAGGTAGCTCGCGATCAACAGATTCACACGTTGCGCTTGTGTAGGTAGTGTTTGTGAATAAGCGCGCGGCGTGACGTCGCACTGCATGAGCATCATGAAAAGTCTGCCCATTTCTCTCTCGCGCGGTCTAGCTTATGAGTGTGAAGGAAACAGTGAATTTTTTGCTTTTGTTAATGTTTATAATTAAAGTGTGGTCTTAATTTATTATTTTTTCAATATTATATTAATATTGTCTAATTATAATCGCATAAGTTGATAGAAATGGAACGCAATAGCTGTATCGCGGCAGGCTCCGAGGGCCACACGTGTTTTTTTTTATGATACTTTCTATCCGAAACAGAAAACAAAACAAATATATACTATAATTTTTAATTTAACCAAGATTCATTGCTTGGTCTGAGTTAAAATCCTAACTTTTTTTGCAAAAAAATCGATTCTACAATGAAATCGATGTGAGATTTCTACCCTATTTCTGATAGCTAATCTGTATCCTGTTCCGACTTTTTGGCGGGAAAGCGAGGAGTGAAGTTGTGTGATTTGTTTTATATTGTCTATTTATTGTTTCTTCAGGCTTAAATGTGTAATACCGGTGGCCTATTAACTGTTTATTATCTATGAAAGTGCACAAATGTGGGAAAATGAAACAAAGCCGCTGGACGGAACTTCTCCGGATCCTCCAAAAAGTCCACTGAAAAAATCTCAGTAAATGACCACCATTTTACTGAGATTATATTTCATCCCATATATCTCATCTCATTTCATTTTATTTGATCGCAGTTGATTAATGTCTCAAATTAATCATCTTCATTTTATTTCAGTCCATATTATCATTTTTCATAAAAATAAGAATATAAATGAAAATAAGACATGACCTAAAGTTCTTAGTTACCAGATCATAAAATCCCTTAAAAAAAAGTATCCTGTTCCACCATTTTGTTTTACATGTCGCGTGTGAGGCCGGTGCTGGAGGAATTCGGTTTTCTCTCCTAAACCGACATAAAATCGACGAAATTGTGTTAATGAAGTAGAAAGTGATATAAAGAAAATGGCGCGATACGGTCAAAGACCGGAAAATGCCCTTAAACGGGCCAATGGTTAGTATTAATTTGATCATCCACGTTGCGTTTCTATGATTAGCAAAAAAAACATTTCGATGGATTCACCACCTACGGCTATTACAAGAGAAACATCTATTGACATCAAATAATGCTTTTTAAATTTTATTTTTTTAAAGTGAAAAGATTTTAAATTTTATTTAATAAATAAACATAACCAAAAACATTTAAGAGTCGTCGTGTCAAGCTTATCTTTACGTAATTGACGAAACAATAATTAGTTAATACAAACCTAAAATCCAAATCCAATATAACGTTCAATCTTAGAGTAGATCATGATTATAATTATCTCCTATGCTGAAACTACGAAAACAATCCATATGTTTTGATGATCTCACTCTTATGATCCAAATTTCAGTAAACACCGCCGTTCTTTTCATATCGTTTCCTGTGCAAAATATTGTAAAAAATTTAGATCAATTGTTATTGACAAAATTAAGTCACATTCCAATGTAACTATGCTATTTTCAGAGTTCATGGATTTGGACAAACCAGCAAGGGCCCTAGACACCTTACAGGAAGTATTCCGTAACAAAAAATGGGCCTACAACTGGTCCGAATCTGTCCTAGAACCAATCATGTTCAAATACTTGGAACTTTGCGTTGATCTACGTAAATCTCATGTCGCAAAGGAAGGTCTGTTCCAATACAGAAACATGTTCCAATCAGTTAACGTTGGGTCTTTGGAGCAGGTTATAAGGTAATTATTAAAATCAGTCTTGTCTACCTATTGCAAGGTATACCATGGTTCACAAACATTTCACTGTGAATGCAGATGCCTATCTTAAAATATTAAATTCTAAAGCATTGAACTTACTGAAACTTATCTAAAATGCTGCTAATCATTAATACTTAAAGATACAGTTGAATAGTAACATGTTGAATGAGACACAAACATTGGTGCACACTCGACCAATCAAGTAATGATCATTGATTCACATAAAACTGGATATTGGCATATGAATTGGATACCCCTAACAAAAAAAATATATGAAAGTTGTTAATTAAATTTAAGCAATCCACTATTTTACACTTTGTAACAAACAAATTGAATTATAATGTTCATTCAATCACAGTTTTGTCAAATATGCTTAGGTTTTTTTTGTTTTTGTTATTACTAGCTGACCTGGCAGACTTCGTAGTGCCTCAATCAATAAATAAAAGACCTAAGCTTTTGTATAAAATAAACTTAAAACAAACAAAAGGAATCCGTTCCACGGGGGACATATCAAAGGAAAAACAAGATTGTTATTTTTATTTAACTCCGAGCATTTTCTTATTAATCTACCTTTTAAACCTTCTCTGGACTTCCACAAATAATTTAGGACCAAAATTAGCTAAATCAGTTCAGCCGTTCTCGAGTTTTAGCGAGACTAACGAACAGCAATTCATTTTTATATATATAGATTGTGGCCTAAGCCCCATCTGGTGTTCAGTAGTCACTGGAGCTGATGCACATCAACAAAGTAAATGCTGAAGCCCACTATGACTTCTAATTCTCAGGCTCAGAAGCTGCCATACCATGAGTATATGTTTTAATGGGTGATGTCTGTCCAGATTACCACAATCTCATCTTGTCCTGTACTGTTTACAACAGTAAAAGACGACTATGGGTTTTTGAGAGAACTGGCAGCAGTGTTCATGTCGTACAAGAATACAAGAATTTACTGTTACAAGTATACAATTAACTCATAGAAGTGGGTCCTCTTCACTATCCTGTACATTGCGGTTGCAAAGTAATAATGTTTAACTGTTTAAAGGATTGAACAGTTGTTTTACAATATAAATGAGGTTTTTGGTAATTCATCACAAGGTTGATAGGATGAAATACACATTGTAATATATGTGGGCTCAAGTAACCAACTATATGCCAGTGAGCCTGTTCGTAAATCGATTCAATAAAAATAAAATTGTAATCTTAGGGCATGAGGTGGACAGAAAGCAACATTGACTTTGTGGTATCTATGAACTCTAAAAACACTTGATACTGTAAGCTAATAAATCCAAATATAGCAAAACTAGTTACTGTACAATCTCACAATTTCTAACTATTAAAGAAATTTACAGAGGCTATCTCCGTATGGCAGAGGAACGCACAGAAACTGCCAGGGCTTTATCGACGCAGGCCGTCATAGACACCGATGATCTGGATAACCTTGCAACCCCAGAGAGCATACTGCTGAGTGCAGTGTCAGGTGAAGATGCACAGGACCGATCCGACAGAACAATACTCACACCATGGGTGAGCTATCATCAGAAATTCGTCTATAACAATGCATTTGGAATTTATCAATTTATGGAGCTTGCATTTAGATATTTAAATTATGTATAAACTAGCTGTATTCGCCCGCTTCGCTGGGCATTTAAAATTAACATTATTATTAGGGAGTCCAACACTCATATAAATAATAGCCTATCCATTAAGAACATGTATTTTCTACATGAATACCAAGTTTCAAGTCAATCGGATGCATGGTTCAGTAGCTATAACTGAACATCTATAAAAACCACATATTTATATATTAGTATAGATTTACATATAATAATGAGACCAATTTTTTAACACAGGTGAAATTCCTCTGGGAATCCTACTGCCAATGCCTGGAGCTCCTTCGTACCAATGCTCATGTGGAAACCTTGTATCACGATATTGCTCGCATGGCCTTCCAATTCTGTTTAAAGTACTCGCGAAAAACAGAATTCAGAAAGCTTTGTGATAAACTAAGAAAACATCTTGAAGATATTTGCAAACCTACAGTAAGTGTAATAAAACTCAATTCTTCTATTTATCAACTGGTGGTAGGGCATAGATGTCAGCTTTTATAGGCAGGTACCACGTAAACTGTCTGTAATGAAGCAGTCATAATACATACAATAAATACAATTGAGATTATATCATTTGTGACATCCATTTCCTTTCATAAAAAAGGGCAACTAGTGGTTTGATCCCAAATTGATTAAGATTGCTCTGAACAAGATCTAAAGATACATTCTTATCACATGCTACGGTGTGATTAGAGACTTTTGATGGATAACATTGTACTGGGACAATTGAAGACATGAATAGATGAAGGGGCTAAGTACAATTTTAAAGATTTTTGAGTTTCTACATTGAATGAAGGTGTTATGTGCTGATATGGTTTATATTAGACCTCAAACCCCAGATTTAAAGGCTATTTTTAAAAATTGCATGTGATGAAGGAGTTATGTTTCAAGAAAAAATACAAGTAACAAAAGTCTGTTGCTCGTTTTCTCAAAATTAACAAATTGTATCATATCCCCTTCATCCACTCATGTCTTCAATTATGCATCATATAGAAGACAACTAGTCTACTGGTGTTGGGTTGTTTTATGGGCTAGCAGGGGTCTACCATTACCTGTTTCTGTCACAAAGCAGTTATGTATTCTGGTATAAAGGGTACTATACAATTGTTGTATTTCTAAGTGGATAGTTTATGTTTGTAGTATTTCCATAAACAAAATGTATTCACTCTGTTTTTTTTTTTTTTTTTTTTTTTTATGATTGAAAGTTTACTGGTGGCCCGAAGGCCTTTCCAGTTTCACCAGGACAGGTGGGCGAGCAAAGGCTCAGCCAAGAGGGGTGGGATTTGCTAACAACTGCCCGAGCGCCTCCGAAGGAGACCTAACAACTCAAGAGCAATTGTTTCGCGAATGAATCTACTACCGGATCGGAATCGCGACCCGCTGAGAAGATCCGGCGAGAAACTCAGCGGGCTGATGCATGGGTTAGGTTGCACGTCGACCTCTTTGTCGAGTTCGACGAGTACGGTTACCGGGGTCCCTAAGCCTGCCCCTAGTATTAGAGCTGAAGGCATCTAATGCAAAGGTTATTGGATCTGATGGATCCGTAAGGACGTGTCACTCTGTTCTGAAATATAGTCTGTATTATTTTGTAGGTGCAAACTGGAAACGTTAGCATTTCAAAACCAGAAACTCAACAGCTGAACCTCGAAACAAGATTGTTCCAGCTCGACTGTGCAATTCAAATGGAGCTATGGCAGGTTTGTTAAAAAAATATATATTTCATCTTTATTTTGTAATACGTAAATAAATTTAATTATTTTTTATGTGCACTAAAATCTCAATAAATAAGTAATACAGAAAATCTATATATATAAAAATGAAACCCGTTTTCCGTTGTCACGACATAACATGAAAACGGCTTGACCGATTTGGCTAATTTTGGTCTTGAATTATTTGTGGAAGTCCAGAGAAGGTTTAAAAGGTATAAAAATATGAAAATTCTCGGAATTAAATAAAAATAACAATTTTGTTTTCCCTTTGACGTGTCCCCCATCGGACGGATTCCTTTTGTTTGTTTTAAGTAAATTCTATATAAAAGTTTAGGTATTTTATTTATCGATTGAGGCACTACGAAGTCTGCCGGGTCAGCTAGTAATCAATAAAGTTATAGAATATATACAAAAAAGTGACTATTTGAATATGAAGAAATGAATTTCATTACAATAATATAATAATTTAAAATTGCATTAATACAAACACGGCCAATACCTTTCGAATGTTTAAATTTCTTTTAAAAATATGTTTTTTTTTAACAGGAAGCCTATAAAGCCATTGAAGACATCCACAACCTAATGAATATGTCTAAAAAAACTCCAGTCGCCAAAACTATGGCCAACTACTATGGGAAACTGGCACTTGTTTTCTGGAAAGCTGGCCACTGCCTATTCCATGCTGCAGCCTTACTGAAACTCTTCCAGCTATACAGGGAGATGAAGAAGAACATCACCCAAGAGGAACTGCAGAAGTAAGAATACTATTCAATAATCATACATACTATATACTGGCAATGAGCAAGAGGCTAACCTTTAACATCTGCTTCCCGCTGACTAATTATGAATGAAATTCATATAATTTTTTTTTATTGCTTAAATGGGTGGACGAGCTCACAGTCCACCTGGTTTTAAGTGGTTACTGGAGCCCATAGACATCTTCAACATAAATGCGCCACCCTTTTTTTTTTTTTTTTTTTTCCGGGCCGAGGGCCGAACCTCCTACGAGGTCCCCGCGCCTAGGGGGCGCGCGGGGTATGTGAGACTCTACGATCTGCAGGTGTTGAGAGCAGACCGCGGGCCCAAGGAATTTAGGGCCCACCCACTAAACGACTCCCCTGCACTCTTACACCCGGCGTCCGATCTCCGTCCGGGGTCAAAACCCGGTCAGAGTAGGGGGGTTCCCGCGGTCAACACTACAACCAGACACGCGGCGCCACCCCGAGGACGCCCGACCGACGGGTCGTCGAGGCGATAGTCGACGACCAACGACGTCAGTCTCCGCGGTACGGCGGCCCTTCAGGCCGCCCGGGCGATGCCGCTGGTGTTCCGGGATACCCCGCTGGGCCAGAACCAGCCTGCCGGGTCGGAACGCGATACACCGCCGACCGGGTTGCTCTTCCACAGTATGTTCGGCGACGACAGCGACGACGAAAATGCGGACCGCATCGCAGTCCGCAGCCGCCGACGCGTCGTCCCGTCCTCCTGATGCCAGCGCGCTAGAGTGACGGTAGCGTGCGGCGCAGTCTCAGCCCCCTTAGGTCGCCCCGTGACCATCACCGGGAGGAGACTGCCTCCTCATAGGGGCCGGAGCTGGACAAACGCCCTCCTCCGACCCCCGGCTCGACGGCGGCGGCACGGCGCCGAGAGGGAGGAAGAGTTCTCCCTCTCCCGTTCCGCCGCCTCCTTCTGCGAGATGGTGGACTCGCAGAAGTCGAGCATCGCCTGCCAGGACTCATCGTTGCCGAGCATCGCAGCCACGACGGTCGGAAGCGACAAGTCCGGTCCTATTTTTGCAACGAGGACGCGGCGCTGCTCCGCGAAAGCGGGGCAGCACGCGAGCGTGTGCTCCGCCGTGTCCTCGTTGCAGCCACTGCAATGGTGGCACTTCGGCGTCGGCTCCCTCCGGGCGACGAGGTGCAGGTAGCGACCGAAACAGCCGTGTCCCGTGAGCACCTGCGTCGCTCGGAAGGTGAGACGTCCGCGGTCGCGATTCACCCAGTCCGAGAGGACCGGGCGGATCGCCTCGACGGTCCGTCGCCCGTAGGCGGGGTCCGCCAGGCGGCGAGACCACGCCTCGAGCACGGCACGCCGAGATTGAAGCTTCCGCGCTCGAACTTCCGCCGCGCCGGGACGCGGCTCCCCCCTGGAGCGGAGATCACATCGCCACGCGTAATCCGCAGCAAGCGCCTCCGCTTCCAGGTCCCAGGGAGGCGTCCCGGCGAGCACGCACGCCCCCTCGAACGAGACGGTGCGGTACCCACGAACCGCCCTGACCGCAATCGCGCGCTGCGGACGTCGCAACGCTGCGACGTTGTCACGGGTCAGGGCGTGGCACCATACGGGCGCCCCGTACAGTGCCATTGACCGCACCACCCCCGTGTAGAGGCGGCGCACCACCATGTCGGGACCCCCGACGTTCGGCAACAGCCGACTCAGCGAGCCGGCGGCTGCCATCAGTCGGGGACCCAATCTTTCGAAGTGAGCACGGAAGCTCCAACGACCGTCAAGTACGAGGCCGAGGTACCGCAACCCGGTCGCCTCGATCTCGACGCGAACGCCTCCGATCACGAGGTGGGCCCCCTGAGGCGGCGCTCTCCGGGCCCCGTGGAACAACAGGGCCTGGGATTTATCGAACGCCACCTCCAGACCCAGCCTTCGGATCCTGCCGACGACGAAGGCCACCCCCGCGCAGGAAAGACGGGCAGACTCGCGCAAGTCCCTACCCCGGGCCACGACCAAGGTGTCGTCCGCGTAACAAACTACGCTTAGACCCGGGAGAGGAGCGCTAAGGGCACCCCGCAGGACCCAGTCGTAGCCGATGTTCCACAAGAGAGGGCCAAGGACCGACCCCTGTGGGACACCGCGCTCGACGGGGAAGCGGAGCACCGCCCCACCGTGCTCGGTGCACATGACCGACCTGTCCTCGAGGTAGGACCCGATCAGCCGACGGAGATACGCAGGGACGCCGTGATACTCCAGCGCCCCTGCGATCACCGACCAGGGCAGGGTGTTGAACGCATTGGCGATGTCCAGGGACACCGCCAGTGCAACCCCGCCCCGGCCGACAGCCTCATCAGAGAGGGCGCGCACGCGCATCACCGCGTCGATGGTCGAGCGGCCCTCCCTGAATCCGAACTGCTCCGTTGACAGATCGGGACCCACCCCCGCCAAGTGCTGGACGATGCGGGCGGCCACCACTCGCTCGAGCAGTTTTCCCGCCTCGTCCAGCAACACGATTGGACGGTACCCCGCAGGTGAGTCTGCAGGGCGTCCCTCCTTCCTCAGCAAAACAAGTCTGCCCGTCTTCCACTGTTTCGGAAACCGTCCCGACTCGAGGCAGGCTTCAAAGAGCCGCACGAGCCGGTCCCCAAGGGCACCGAAGGCCAAATCCCAGACCCGACCATGAACACCGTCAGGGCCGGGGGCCGCGTCCTTCCTCCGCATCCTCGACACGGCCGCACGAATCTCCTCCTCCGAGATGCTCGGAGGGACCACCTCAGCAGGGGCATCACCGCTCACATCACCCCGTGGCGGCGCGCCCATGGAGGGGGGCTCGAAGTCCCTCTCCATCCGCGGGAACAGTCCGGAGACAATCTCCCGCAGCTGCTGAGGCTGGAGACGCTCTGTCACCGGGAGCGCCCACGGCCGCAATTTCTTGCGGACCGTTTGGTACGGGCGCCCCCAGGGATCCTGGTCGAGCGTCTCTAGGAGCGTCTTCATGCTCTGAGACTTGGCCTCGCCGATGACCCGCCGCAGTGCCTCCTGCTTCTGACGGCAGTCGGCATGCAGGCGGGCCGCTACCTCCGCGAAGTCCGCATCGCGAAGGCGGCGACGGCGGTGGCGGGCGCTTCGGCGGCGCGCCCGCACGCACTCCTCTCGGAGGAGCGCGATCTCGGGCGTCCACCAATACGCACCACCACGTGGAGCGCGACCGCTGATCCGGGGCATCGAAGCATCGCAGACGCGACGCATTGTACCCCGGAACCAGTCGGCCTCCGACTCCACGTCCACTAGACGCGCGGGCATCGGCGCCCACGCGGCCACTGTGGCCGCCTCCACCGCGAGCACCTTGTTCAGGCGCTTCAGTGCCCATCGTGGGAATGATCGGGGAGCGCTACGCGGGAGCTCCTCCTCGCCGCGGGCGTCTTCAGCCGGCGCGTTCAACGAGCTGGAAGCAGAGAGCTCGAATCGGACAAACCGATGGTCCGAGAGCGTCTCCGCCCCCTCGAGGACACGCCAGCCAAGGATACGGCGCGCGGCGGATGAGGACGCAAACGAGACGTCCACGTGTGATTCCCCATTCCACCGCACGCAGGTCGCGACCGAACCTCTGTTCAAAAGACAGAGGCCGGTCGCGAAGGCCCACTCCGACAGGAACTCGCCGCGTGAGTCCGTGCGAGGGGAACCCCACGCCGTACATTTGGCGTTGAGGTCCCCCGCCAGTATCAACGGGCGAGACTCGAAGCGATGGATCAACGCCTCGAGCCCACCCAGAAACTGCTCGAACTCGGCGAGACTCCTGTTCGGAGAGAAGTACACCCCGATCACGACGGTTTCGTCGACCCTAACTACGACGTACCCGGGTCCCTTGGCCACCATTCCAAGGGGGGGTAACGCCGCCGACTGTCGCATCACGATCGCCACAGAGCCATCGACATCTCCGGCCCAGGAATCCTCCCGGTCGGGAGGTACAAAGTATGGCTCCGCGACGATCGCGATGTCGATGAACCACTCCGCCATGGTGTGGACGAGGAGATCCTGCGCCCTGGCGGAGTGGTTCACATTCGCTTGGAGGAAGCGATGGACGTGACCCATTATTGAGGTGTCACATCCATCGCTCCCTCGTCTTCCGTCCCGCCTTGCGGCTCGACGGCCGCGGCGGGAACTGACGGGCCGGCTGCTTCACGTGCAGCCGGCTCTCTCTCTGCCTTTTTCTTCTCTTTTTTCCCGCCACGCCGCCTCTTTGTGGAAGAGGGGGCGGAACAGCAGGCCGGGCCTCCAGCTCGATGATCGGCCCGCCGCTTCGCCGCGTCGCACAACACGCAGTGTGGCGTGGCGGCGCTGCAAGAGGCTGCCTTGTGCCCAGCCTGACCGCAACGGAAGCAAAGTCCGCTGCGATCCACAGCCGATGGGCACTTGGCGAGGCCGTGACCGGTGCCAAAACACCGGAGGCATCGCCATGGACGTGCCTCCTGCAACTGCACGTGGGCTATCACCCAGCCCACGCGCAGCCTCCCCGGCGAGTCGGCGGGCCGACCTTGTGGAGGCGTGGCCAAAAGAGTGGCCACCTGCACAGGGCAACGCGCCCACACAGTGAAAGATCCAGAGTAACAACTCCGAGGCTCCCCCACCTTCACTTGTGCGCGGGCGCAGTTGCCCTGCGACGCAATAGCGGCGGCCACTTCCTCCTTAGTGGCACATTCATCCAGGCCCGTCACTTTGACTTCCGCCATCTTGACAGGCCTATCTATGCGCACCACTTCCGGGTCCGGCAGAATTTCGCGAAGCCGGGCTGCCAGTCTGTCTGCGGCCGCGCCGGAGTCAGCACTAGAACATACCAACAGCCGAGCCCCGCTGGCCGTCTGCCGGACTCGGAGTCCCCCTTCCACACCTATGGCGTCAACGTCGACGCTACCGCGCGCCCGAGCCATCACCTCCCCATAGGTGAGGCCCTTTTCCTTGCCAGCCGGCAGCAGTTCTAATACGACCGCTGCCGACCGTGGGGCGCGCGGTTTCTTCACCTTGCGCCCTTTTCTCCCTCCCCCAGTCGTCGCTCGACCCATTGCTTGAGGGGAGGCGACCGCAGGGGTGGTTCGGGTGCTTGGCGCTGCAGCCTTCCTTCGCCCCCGCCTCACCACCGTGTTCCAGGCTTCATCCATGTTGGACGGAGCAGGAGGTAATGGGCGGGGCTGGGGGATCGGCGCCGTCTCAGCGGCATTCACGCCCCTCTCTCGCTTTTTGCGGCTTCTGCCAGGCCCCACCTTGGCAGGCTGGGGCGGGGCAGAAGCAGCGGCCTGGGGCGGGGCAGAAGCAGCGGCTTGGGGCCTCGTGGGCTGGGCGGGCGTTCGTCGTCCAGCGGGCTTAGCCGGTGCACGAGAGCTGCGCACCGTTCGTGTGGCGGGTGCCATACGCACCTTGGCTGCAGCCCCCGTGAGCGCTGGTACAACTGCGGTCGCTGTCGCATTTGTGGGCACAGGCCGCTCGTGCGCCAGTGGAGGCCTTGCGCGTTCCACCGTAGACGTGCGGGCCTCCATTATCGCGAGACACCTCTTTAATTCCTCTATCTCGCGGTCTTTATCCGTTGCTTCCTGCTGTGAGGGCACGGGTGGCGGAGAGGCCGAGCTGCCTTGGCATCCCACGACATCGTCAAGGACCACACGCATCCTGGCCATCTCCTCCCGCACCCGAGCACTCTCCGCACGAAGCTCCGCGTTTTCTACTTGGACGGAAGTGTATAGTGCCTGCAGTTGCTCCATTTGCAACCGCAGGCTAATCACTTCGTCCGTGCTTGTCCGTTTTAGGAGATCGTCCAGTCGTGTCTCCACGGCGGTGGCCACGCGGTTCAGGGCTTGCACATATGTGCCCTTCAACGAGCCCGATTTGGTCGCCACCGCGGAGACAATCTCCTTCGAGACTACGAATGTCCCCCGTGGATCCGTAGCCTCCATTTCTTTGACGAGGGAGCGGGATAGTCGCTCAACCTCACCTTCCCTCACATGAGCTGTATCTCTACGGCGGGAGGCACTGGTCCGCACCGGGGTGGTGACAACCGGTTCGCCGTAGGTCACCGTCAAATTTCGTGCAGGTCCGCATCCTATGGGGGGTAACGCCGTAGCATTCACCAGCCCTTCCTCGACTGCCAGGAACTTGGCAGGTGCGGGTTCCACCTCCGAGGACTCGGAGGGAGCGGGAGCCGCCGGTCGTTTGACCGACTTCCGCTTCCTTCGAGCTCTCGAGTCAGCCTGGTTCCGACTGACGAAAAGTCCGGCGCTGTCGTGGACGAAAAGTGGCGACTCCCGACCGCTCGACACGCAGCCCCTTGCGGAGCTTTGGGTCGAGCGCAGTGAGAGCGCACTGTCACAGCGCTCGGGGTGCACGAGTGGGATCCTCTCCCTTTCGCGGCTCGTGCTGCCGCCGCCTTCCTCTTGGCAATTGTTGCCCCCCCCAGAATACGAGGGGCAGCGTGCCTCCGATTGCTCAGAGGCACGGAGGGATTCTCCTCCCGCTGAGCGAGAGGTACCCTCCTGGGGTAATATCTGTTTGCAATTGTCCATTTTCATTTTTTTTTCCTTTGTTATTTAACCAGGGGTTTGGTCCCCTGGGATCGAGTGATGCCCTTGGGACTGAACTCCCTCCAGCCATTCATCCCTTCGCCAGGCATCGGAGCTTGGGATTGGGGTATTTTTTATAGAGGTTTACGTCCTCGCGACCCCGTGCCTTGCGGCAGCGGTCACCGCCCCCCACTCAGTGGGGATTACGGGTTGGCCGGTCGCCCACCGAATGCCCAGGGCAACTCGGTAGACCACCGCCCGACGCTCGAAACGAGCAACCACGGAGCCACGCCGGCGAACCGGTACCCCCCATATCTGAGGGGCGCTCCCCTGTAGCCGAAGCCGGGGACATGGCAACCAGCGGCCAGCAGTCACAGACATGCAACGCCGGCTCACTTCCACGACAACGGGGCACAGGGTGCCACCGCTCACGGCATGCCGGCAAACCGGTGCCATCGGAAGCTGCACTCTCCAGAAGGAGCACTCTTCACTTAGTGAAGAGTGTGGAGGGCGCCGACCTTCCGCTCCTCCTAGTGCTGATTTGGTCCGCGTCATCCGATCTCTTTCGTTGCAAAGCCTAGCTAAAATATCCTAATCCTAAACCTAAACCTTAACCTAATCCTAAACCTAGGACCTTAACCTATATCTAAACCTAATCCTAAACCTAGGACCTAAACCTAAGAATCCTTGCAACGAAAAAGATCGGACGATACCTCTGGGAATGTCGCCCAGAGGATCCCGTGATCCGCCACCTACGGACGCGCCCGGTGGAAGTCCAGCATCTCCCTCGCAGGCGAGACCCGCAGCACGCAATCATTGCGTGCTGCAGGTCCCGTCCAGATCCCGGGTAAATGCGCCACCCACCTTGAGATATAATTTCTAAGGCTTCAGTATAGTTACAACAGCTGTCCTATCCTTCAAAACGAAACGCATTATTGCTTCACGGCAGAAATAGGCAGGGTGGTGGTACCTGCCCGCGCGGAGTCACAAGAGGTCCTACCACCTTTGCTTAGTCCTAGTGCGGATTCAAGAAATCCTACCATCAACAAAAATACATATATAGTAATATATGTAGACACACAAAAAACTTGTTATTTGATCAATTAAACCTGCAAACACTCACATGAACTATATATAGCTGTATTACAAGTGTTAAATAAAGGAATTAGTAAAAAAAAAAGTTACTTTTTAGGATGGCGTGTCAAGTACTGGTAGCGGTGCTGTCTGTGCCACTGCCATCTCTACACCCTGAGCTTGATCGCTTCGTCGAGACGGATAAGAGCCCAGTTGAGAAGGCCCAACGTTTGGCTGTACTGCTCGGTCTTGCTCAACCACCGACCAGGGCAAGTCTTTTGAAAGGTATCTATTAAAAGGCCTAGTGCTAATTATTTGAAGATAATAATGACTTTAAATTATCTGGTAAGAAGGAAAAGGATTTTCTCAACATGTATTAAAATATTTTAAGAAAACTACACTAGTAATTACTTACTGGCCTTTGAGTTTGGTAGCTCTTTCTGCTCTGTATAATAGTATAATACCTTTGCTCTAGCATAAAAATATTTATTTATTAGTCCACATTTTATAGTAATTATTCAAAACTAAAAATAAATGCAAATTTGGAAATATAAATTTTGCTATGTCTGTATGTTTCACTACGGCCTATTAAATTATTTTGTATATTCAGGACTTTCTGGCGATTAAGACATTTATATAAATTTAATAAAATGCTAGTTAATGACCAAGCTTTGCTCGTTTTTTTTTTATAAATTGTGATTTTAGAAATTATATTTAAATACGAATATACATATTATATATACAATATACATACATATTGATAAAATGATGAAATATAAATGATATTTATCGATCTCACCGACAGAATAATAATAAAATATGAACTGGTTATTTAAAGAAAAAATCAAAATTATCGATAAAGTTGATTATTGAAAACACCAAAAAAACAAAATTTTCTGAAAATAAATCGTAGCTAGATCGATTTATCGCCTCCGAAATCCCCTATATACTAATTTTATGAAAATCATTGGAGCCCTTTCTGAGTTTCAGATTAGATATTATTATATATTTATATAAAAGAATTGCTCGTTTATATATATATATATAAGATGCAAATGTAACTAAAGTATAAAATGATATTTATTCTTAGATATCGTCCGTCTTAACGTCGTGTCGCTGGCATCGCCTCAACTTCAACAGCTTTATTCTTGGCTTGAGGTGGAGTTTGACCCTCTGACCATCTGCCTTAATGTCAAGGGCGTTATCAAATCTTTGCAGGATGAGCCAAGTGAGTACATTGTTTAACACACACTGATAACTCATTACATTATGCTTAGTTTACTGTCCAACTGATATTAGACTAAAGACTTGGTAGATGTTAGAAACAGACGATTTTATCTACCTTCTTTCTAATCCCTTTTACTATACACACAATATTGTAAAGTGGATGGCGCATTTACGTTGTAGATGTCCATGGGCTCCAATAACCACTTAACACCAGGTGGGCTGTGAGCTCATCCACCCATCTAAGCAATAAATAAAAAAATTTACTGTTTTTGCTGAACACTGAAGATGCAGAATTGTTTTTTACTAAACCTAATAGTGAAATGTTCTATGTGGTTAGTCCTGAACCAAGACCATACATACAGGTGTATTAAGGTACCGTACCACTATTAAATGAAAAATATTAAATATTAAATGATTCCTTAAAAAGGCCTTATTATTAAAAGTATAAGAACAAGCACATAATATGTGTGTCAGATTAAAACATTTTCTATAGCTACATAAATCAAAATTGGACACCTTTAAATAACATTTGGATTTTTTTTATAACAAAGACAAGCTTAATATTAATTTTATGTACAACTGTATGTACTCGAAAAGTGGAAGTCACATTTGAAACTATTCACTTCATTGGAAAAGTTAATGCAGACTTCTTCAAACAAAATATAGATAAATTAGTAATCAAAGATTTTAGGATTATTGTGCCTCTGAAATAAATCCCATTTGTAACCCTTAATGGTTATGTGATGGTAGGCCTCAGAGGTAGATCATATTGTAAGCGTGACGCGACAGAAAATACGACACATGTATAGCCTGTGTTAATTTATGCTTGCACATTTTATAATTTACTAGTGAGACGTCGTAACAGCCATAACCCATAGTCTGTAACTATTGCTAATTGTAGATTTGACCTATCTTTTGAAACAACTATACATTCTCTAAAGTGCCAAAAGTTGTTGGTTTCAATTTTTAACTCAACAATATCCTTCCTGAATATACATTCATTTACAAATTAAAAATATTTTTGTGCAAAAGCACAATATTAATAATAATCCCTAATGAAAATCCATCTGTTGGAGCATATCCCATGACGTGAATAAAGATGAAATTAAATTCAATTTAAATGTAAATCAAATATTAAAGACAAATGGTTATCATGTGTTATATAATATTTCATTAAAATGTTTTGTTTCTGTTCTCATAAAAACATTTTAATTATGATTCACACAAACAAATATATAATTATGGATATGTATAATACTCTAAAGGCTAGCGATACACATTAAAAATAGCCAGAGTCTTATTAATGTGACCCACTTTAACTCGAGTAATAAATACCTGACTGCACACCAAATAACCGATCATTGTGTACTTATACAATTATTTTATTTGAATATTGATTTAACAGATTCATCGCTCGCTCAGTACACCAATGCCTTGACGGACGTCGCCCTGGTGAGGCTGATCCGTCAGGTGGCCCAGTGCTACGCGTGCGTGCAGTTCTCCCGGCTGCTGGAGCTGGCGGCCACCGACGACCTGTTCCATCTGGAGCGCTTGCTCGTCGACTGCGTGCGCCACAACGACATGCAGATACGCATCGATCACGCCAACAAGTACGTTGCGCACTTCGTGTAAAAGTATGGTCTAGACCCGGTTTTTTATTGTTATTGCTTAGATGGGTGGACGAGCTCACAGTCTACCTGGTGTTAAGTGGTTACTGGAGCCCATAAACATTTACAACGTAAATGCCGCTACCCACCTTGAGATATGAGTTCTAAAGTCTCAGCATAGTTCTGTTTGAAAGGTGGGGCAGCCGTTGTAGTTACAAACGCATTACTGCTTCCCGGAAGAAATATGGCGATAACTACCCGTGGGAACTCAAGAAGTCCTACCACCAATAATTACGCAAATTTACTGTGACTATTACTAAAACTGCGCTATTGGTATTAAAACACCATTTTCGCGTTCATATAATCTCTTCCCATAAATTAAGAATAAGTTTTGAAATTTTATCAGTATCCCTACACATAGACAACCTCTTTTGAAATAAATTTAAGTAATCTTTATTTATTGCAACGAAAGCTAATTAATTTACGGTACGTCTATCTCCCGTACCATGAGTAGATATGAAAGAGCTTTTCTGTCAGCTTTCATTATAGCAATAACTACTTCCATTTCATTTTTCACTTAAACTTAGATAAGTGGTACCTATTTAAAAGAATTTGGAAATACCTCCCCATTCTAATTCAATGTTTTTGCCACGTTTCATCCAAATCTATTCCAGATCCACGATGCTCTCTGAGTGCTATAACATCTCATTCGCTAAAGGGGACTTTTTTTTTATTCTTTATTAGAGCCATGTACACCTCTTATTAGTTTGTCGGCTAAAGGGAACTTAAAATGTATTGTTGGCAGGGTAACTGTTCAGTTTAATTCTTAATTACTACTTCTGTTTACAATCAGGTGCGTGCACTTTGGCGTAGAAGCGGGCGGCGGCGAGTGGTGCTCGGCCGCGGACGAAGCCTGCGGCGGGGCCATCCTGCAGGCCACCCCGGCGGAACAGGTACGCGCATACATACATACGCGAGCCTTGTGCTTTATGAGTTTGAATAATGGACTTGTAGTTTTCTAACATTTACAAATGAACTTATTTCGATGGGCTGTGGCATGGAGTGCCTAATAGTTTGGACGAGTTAAATGTCGTATACTGATGATAATAGAGTGTTTTAGAGACTTAAAAGTTTTTTTAAAAACTATAAAGATTTTAAGAGTAAAAAATTCTATTAACTATTTTTTTCTTTTCCCCTACCTAAATCATTAATAGCCTAGGGGGCTATTTCAACTGCGCGCGAACGAATATCATCGGTAGCTTATATAATGTTAGAATTATTTCTTTTAGTCGTTTTTTACAAATCATATTTTTTTTATGTGTGACTACTAAAACGGTAAATTTTATTTGCAAATGTTCTGAAATAATTTATATTTAAAAGAAACGTGTTTTTTCCATAAGGGACAATTTTCAACATAGTTAAAAAGCTATGTAAAATCCTCTGTGTACTAAATAAAAAAAAATTTTCTTAATTTTTACATCCTATTACATTTCAATGATATTATATATTAAAACGAATAGGTCCGAATTCTCGTGTCGTTTAATGTGAGAACTTAAAAAGGTAAACTTCCTGTCACATGTCTCTTAATGCTAAGAACTAGAGATGAAACGGATATCCTGTAACTGTGTACTGTACATCAGTATCCGGTCAGACTACGAATAGCAATTTTTTTTTAAATCTCATGGTTATACAAAAGGCAAATAATAAATACCACAATAGGTTATGGACAACTTTTATTTTTATAATCGCACGTCAATAATGTTTTTTTTTTAATTAGTATGTATAATACTCAAAATTAACAAGTGGCAAATTGTGGTGAATGAATACCAAATCGTCGTCGTACCGAGTCGTCGCGATCTCCGCTCACGTGCGACAAGCGACAACACCCGAACGCGCACGAATATTTCCGAAAGGGCCGGCAAGCTACGAGGCCGGAGCGCCGGATATTCGTTATCCGGTATCCGGCCAAACCACTATCCGTTTCATCTCTACTAAGAACTATATTCACACTCAGGTCCGAGAGCAGCTGGTCCGCGCGGCGGAGGTGCTGTCCCGCGTGGTGGGCGCGCTGTACCCGCAGCGGCGCGGCGCCGAGCGGGAGCGCGCCCGCGCCGCCATGGTGCAGTACTACCACGAGAACAAGCAGGCCGAGCACCACCGCGTGCTGCAGCGCCACAAGATCATCGAGGAACGGAAGGAGTACATCGAGCGACTCAACACCGTGCGCGAGGAGGAGGAACTAAGGTTACCTTTTTTTCTTTTCTTAGATGGGTGGAGGGGCTCACAGCCCACCTGGTGTTAAGTGGTTACTGGAGCCCATAGACATCTACAACGTAAATGCGCCACCCACCTTGAGATATAAGTTTTAAGGTCTCAATATAGATACAACGGCTTCAAACCGAAACGCAATACTGCTTCAAGACAGAAATAGGCTGGGTGGTGGTACCTACCCGCACGGACTCACTACAATCTGTCCTACAACCAGACCACGTCCATACTAGGACAGCGACTACAGAGCCCTAATTCACTATACACTAGTATGATACTAAACGACTGCCTCCTTCTCAAATCTGTTATGTATATTTAATTCTTAAGAAGACATTGTAATTTTGGTGCCTCTGAAATAAATCCCATTTGTAACCCTAAATGGTTATGTGATGGTAGGCCTCAGAGGTAGATCATATTGTAAGCGTGACGCGACAGAATATACGACACATGTATAGCCTGTGTTAATGTATGCTTGCACATTTTTTTTCATTTGATGTATCGACTTTCAATTCTGCTATTATATTTCATGTGTTTTATTGAATTAATTTAGCTGAATTACACAACTCTACAAAAAAAAATTCGTTCTTTGTCCTAACGTTTATACTAGGTTATAGTAATAATACTCATTTTTCAATTTTTTTATAAATTTTTATTTAATTTTAATACTTTAAAAAAAACTGCGCTATGAGGGTAGGGTGTTTACGTCTACACAGTGCTACTAGATGGCACTCGAGTCATAAACAACGATCAGGTGTTTTGTACAGGCCCAGAAAAACTTAAAATGTCACGAAAGTGTAAATACGATGCTGATGCATTTTGTTTCATATGTGGTCAATTTATTAAAGTACAGTTCAAAAGCAAACTGTTTCATGCCATATATATATAAAATAAAATATCAAAATTTTATGCGATGCAATCAAAGTCAAATTTGGTGTTGACCCGTGTTATAGATAGGTTAGAAAAATAAAACAGGTCCACTAAAAGCTTTCAGAGCTATGATGATCGTTAATTAATATTAGAAATAGGACTAAGCAAAGGTGGTAGGACCTCTTGTGAGTCCGCGCGGGTAGGTACCACCACCACCCCGTCTATTTCTGTCGTGAAGCAGTAATGCGTTTCGGTTTGAAGGGTGGGGCAGCCGTTGTAACTATACTTGAGACCTTAGAACTTATATCTCAAAGTGAGTGACGCATTTACGTCGTAGATGTCTATGGGCTCGTCCACCCACATAAGCAATAAAAAAATAATAATGATAACTAACGAAATGATTTAACGTATCAGGCGTCAAGAGGAGCAGCTCCGCGCGGCCGCCATAGCCGAGGCCCGCCGCTTGGAGCAGGAGCGTGAGGAGCGCGAGAAGAAGCGCCACGCGTCGGAGCTGGCCGCCATGCGGGAGCGACACCTCAAGGAACGCATGGCGCACATCTCGCAGACCGCGCACGGACAGAAGATGCTCGGAAAACTCAATGAAGAGGTTCGTCCTGTTTACTGTTGTTCTCATCTTCTGCGTTAAAGAACATAAGATACATAAAGGAAATAGTCGATAATTATATCTTAAGCGAAGTTACAATAGATCTCTTTCTATCTTTCGGTAGGCAGCGGCTTGGCTCTGCTCCGGGCATTGCTGAAGTCCATGGGCGACGGTAACCACTCACCATCAGGTGGGCCGTATGCTCGTCTGTCTACAAGGGCAATAATAAAAAAATAATAAAAATAAAATGTAATTCAAAAACTATTTTTTTTAAATAATAAATATAGTCTTATATCCATTTTTCACGTCAAGCCAAACGCGCAAATCACACAACACATGATGTCACATGTGACTTATGGCATTGATGATTCGTCTAGGGTTAACTTACACATTTTGATACCCAACTATGTCACATTAATGTTTAACTAAGTTTTATATTAGGTGATAGAATTTTGAAAAATAGAAACATGATTGATTTCCTATACTTACCAGGGTGTCCTTTCTGTCACAGTTAATATAAAAAGGATTTTTCGCATCCTGAATATTCTTACAACCAGCTAATCATATTTAGTCTGATATTGGACATCCGTTTTGTCCTATTTCCTTGAACACAATAACGTAAGACTATTCGACAAAGTCAATGAAATTAAATTAAAAAGTTAATATTTGCTTAATATAAAATACACAAATAAAAAATACCTTTATCTCACGACTTAATTCAGGATCTTAAGAAAATGGATGCTGAAGCTATTGCTCAGCGGGAAGCTGAGGAACTGATGAAGGAACGTCGCGAGCTTCAGGCTAGACTCAAGTCGCAGGAGAAAAAGGTACTGTCAACATTAAAATATCCAGAAATGCAATCTATACATATAAATGTCTGTCTGTCTGTTTGTTCCGGCTAATCTCTGGAACGGCTGAACCGATTTTGATGAGACTTTCACTAATAGGTAGCTGATGATATAAGAAGTTACTTGGGCTACTTTTTTTAGACTAGCTTCGCCCCGCGGCGTCACCCGCAGTTATTGTCCTACCGCGCGCAACATCGCGAGCTTCGCCTATATCAATAATAAAATTTAATGTTTCCGAAGCGAAGCGAGGCCGGGTCGCTAGTAAATAATAATTGACACGCACTTACCACAAAATGGCTGACACATCCTGTTTTACTTATTGTACACGACCCGGTCTGCATTTTGTTTCCGAGTCGTGTGATAATATTTTCTGCTGTCTGTTTGTGCGCTGGTAGAAGACGGCTGTTTCTTTCGATGGGTATCGGCTTCTGTAGCGAGGTTTCACAGGTAACTGTCTGGTTCACTGGTAGCCGATTCACTGGTGGTTTTCTGATGACTGGACTATGTTCTGTGTCGGAGATTCACTGAGAACTGCTCCTGTCTTGATGTTTCTATGTCGGAGATTCACTGGTAACTGTTTCTGTCGAAGATCCACTGAGAACTCTTTCTGTCTTGATGATCTGCTGAGAACTGTTTCTATATCGGAGATCCACTGAGAACTGCTTTTGCCTATAAATGGCCATCCTTTCATATTTATTTCAGTACACCATCTCGCGATGAGCTATCGCCGCCCCATTCTCGGAGGGTCCCTTGATATGTATGTTACCGTAGTGAAAGTGCCCCACAAATCGTTCCTATTGGTCTATTTACATTCTCTGATCTGATACACTAACATATTGACTATAAAATAACTTATGATTATACATTTATTACGTAGTCACTTATTAACTATTAAATTAAATCTATTTGTTTCTTAAACTATAAAAAACCCTATTTCGTCCTGCACACTTATTTTACATCAACAATTGGTTCAGTGTTAAAATATTGCAACCTTTTTAAAAATCACCACCAACTAGTATGACATGATATGCTAAGCAAAAGTGTAAACGCCACCAACACGAAGTTAAAATCTTAACATTAATATGTAATATATCTGTGTCTTCCTAACCGAAACTAGTTACACTTTATTTCATAAACGAATTTTCATAAATATAAATAACAAACAGGTGGATTACTTTGAGCGTGCCAAGCGATTGGAAGAGATACCACTTCTGCAGAAGAGCCTGGAAGAGAAACAGGTTCAAGACAAGGCATTCTGGGAGCAACAGGAAAAAGAACGCATTGAACAACTCATAGGTAAGCAAAAAATGCGAAACACTAACACTAAACAAACTATAGTTGAATTATTTTGTCCGTGCAATTTGGGACATAAATAATCGGAGCGGTGAAGCGAGTATTTCGCTGTCTCTTCCACTCACGGGCCTTATGGACGAGCATAGTGATGCGCATTATTGTTGTCGATAAGCTTTATCGATAGTGTATTTAGTTTTGTCATTTTGTGGGTTAGTGATAAAAATGAAAAAAAAAATCACTGATCTTGATAATAATAATAATAATAAACTTACACTACATATCGCCGCAGCAAGTTAACGAGAACGGCAGAAATTAACACTTTGTAACTTTTCGGGATCTATTTTCATTTCAGTGAAAAATTTAAAAAATTGTTGATAACAACACATGCTTGTGCTGGTATATTTTTGCCAACAGGCAAAATATTGTTCTGAATAAATTCTGCCGTTTTGGTACAAAACAAAGAAGTAGCCTTTATGTCACTAAAGAAATTCAGAGAGTGAATGCACAAAAACACATTTCTCTTCGACACGTTATGTACTATAATTTGCAGGTCGGTGCAAATGACTTATAACATAACAATGACTCACCACCCTTCGTATACCACCCCGCCGCCGATAATAGCGTCGGGCCCGCGCCACGTGTCACCACCCTAGCCGGGCTATGACTTATAACCCAAACCCGCACCGACAAAATAGTTCTACTATAGTATTTAAAAACAAATTTAAGCTTTGCAATCCAGTGCTTCGAATAGGTGAAGGAAAAGCTGCGGCTATGTAATATGTAATTGTAAAAAGTAAATGTAATGTAATTGTGACTACACGTCGCTGCACGTCTCACTGAATGTGACATATTGTCTTGCCACTAATTATACAATTTCCTTGCCTCAGAGGCTCGCGCCTTAGACGTGGCCACTTCGGAGCGCATGTCCCGCATGGCAGTCCACCGCGACGAGTTCATGGCGCGACTTCGCTCGGAACGTGGGGCCGCCTACGCTCAAAAGGTAGCCGCTTTCAACGAGAAACTTCAAGCCGAGAAGGAAAAGAGATTAGCCGAGAGACGCGCTCAGCGAATCGAGAAGAGAAGACATGAGGTAAAAGTTTGATACGATTATAACCTACATATTTTACGATTATAACCGGACCTTGGAAAATTTCTATAAACATTGCATTAGATTGTCAGACAGCTAGTTTTAAGTGGGTACAACTCTTATAGGTTCCAACAACACCAATGTTCCCTATAATGGAGGTTGTAGACATGCACATAAAAATTTAATATGTTATCATGAAAGCAAAACTAATGAATTTCTGATATGAAGCCGTCAGTGCAAAAGTGGCCTAAGCTTACCATAGTTAGTATGAAGATAATGAGGTTCGAATTAACCTTTACAATACTAATAATATAATAGGTAAAATGATGTTTACAAAGGCATCTGTTATCTATGGATGAAACTAGGAATAGGCAGATTTTGCATCAAAATTTATTATATTTTAAATAAATTGCAATACGTAAGCACGAACTGTTGCGCTGACTGCCTCGTATATGAATAATATCCAAAGTTACGAATGTACTAGTATTCAATCTTTTCAACGTTCCATTAGCTAAATAACCTTGTAATATGACGAGAATATTAAAAAAATACTTAAATTATTATTGCAGTGGATAACAGAGAAGCGTCGCGCTGAGGAACGTGCGGCTGAGGAAGCTCGACGCATCAAGGAAGAGGAAGAAAAGAGAGAAAGGGAAGAACGAGAGAGGAAACAGCAAGAAGAAATGGAGGCGTTGAGAGAGAAAAAAGAAAAAGAACACAAGTTTGTTATTTACATAAATCTGTACAATTAGTTTCTAGCTTAAAATTGTTTTATTTTTATTGTTTAGATGGGTGGACGAGCTCACAGCGCGGTGTTAAGTGGTTACTGGAGCCCATAGACATCTACAACTTAAATGCGCCACTCACCTTGAGATATAAGTTCTAAGGTCTCAGTATAGTTACAACGGCTGCCCCCACTCTTCAAACCGAAACGCATTACTGCTTCACGGCAGAAACAGGCGGGGTGGTGGTATCTACCCGTGCGGACTCATGAAGTCCTACCACCAGTAATGAAATTGTAATGATTGTTTTATTCTATAGAGAGATGTTGGCACGCGCCGAGGCCAAGGCCCGCGCCAAGGAAGCCGAGATACAACGGAAACTGGAGGGACAACGCGCCGCCGTCCCCCCGCCCGCCACCTCCTCCAGCTGGAGACGAGGACAACCTGCCCCGACCGAACGAGACGACGCCTGGAGGGGCAAGGAAGCACCTGATGCTGGGGAAAAGAAGTCCTCTGATCAATGGAGAACCAGTACGTTAAATTAATGTATTGTATTCATGCACAAGGAGCGTAGGCAGCGGCTTGGCTCTGCCCCTGGCATTTCTGAAGTCCATGGGCGACGGTAACCACTCACCATCAGGTGGGCCGTGTGCTCGTCTGGCAACAAGGGCAATTAAAAAAAAAAGACAAGCAAAACACACTGTAAAAACTGATTTTTTTTATAATTATACAGTACAATGTAGAATAGAGTGGAGATTATGATCATTGTTCTAAAAGACGCTTAATTCTTGTAACTGGCAACTGGCCTGTTATTCGAACTAAAAAAATATATTTAACAATTGAAATCAAAGACTAAAAACTGGTGTCTTTTTTTGATAAAACTAAATACAGGAGTCAATTTCCTGAAAAGAAAAAAAAACTAATATTTTTATTTTTACTCTGCAATTCCTGCAAGTAAAAGAAGATGCAATAATGTCCTGATTGCCATTACATTACAAACTATTAATCGGTTACTTTTATTAGACATGAATATTATATGCCTTTTTTTATTGCCCTTGTAGGCAGACGAGAATAAGGCTCATTCATGGACATAAGCAATTCCAGAGGCAGAGCCAAGTCGCTGCCTAACGTGCTACCGTTATATTATGATCATATCGACGCTTGAAAGGTTAACCTGACTAAGCGACAATGCGTCAATGCGTGAATTTTACAGTAGACTAATTTAAAGTTGAAATTAATTTAAAATATACAAAAGAAATTTCTGAAAAAAATTCTATTTTAACGAATCTAGCTGTAGGATTGAAATGATTTTAATAGAACTAGAAATATATCTTTTTTGCGCATCCAATATGGTTATTGTCTATCATTTATGTACAAAGCAGTTATTGTCGCTTAGTCACGTTTGCCTTTCAAGCGTCGATATGAAAACAGTCTCGTGGATTAAATGATTTTTACTTATAGGTCGAGTCCGTGAACCCGTACGTGACGAGCGAGCTCGCAGTCCGGAGCGACGCCGCGAAGATCGTCCGCCTCCCAGGGATGAGCGTCCGTCTCTTAGGGACGAGCGTCCGCCTCCCAGGGACGAGCGTCCGCCTCCCAGGGACGAGCGTCCGCCTCCCAGGGACGAAAGACCACCGCCCAGGGACGATCGTCCACCACCCAGAGACGATTGGGCTAGGGAAGACAAGTATGTTTTATCTCATAAAAAAAATTTTCAATTTATTTATTTATTTATAACTTTATATACTAGACAGTATAAAAGCAGACTGAATGCCATAGGCATTCTCTGACAGTCTACCTTAGGGGGGTGCAGAGATGAAACATGGTAGGTGTAGTGTGATAGTGATAGTACTTAAACATATGTGTAAATATAACATACATAATAACTAGTCAGGTCATAAGTATTGTCACACAGTAAAAACTTTTCTTTTAGAATGCTGGCCACAAAAAAGTTTATTGAATTCGAATTTCGAATTGTTCATTGGAAAATGTATACTTTTAGAATTTTACTCATTTTTAAATATGGAGTGGACGCTTAAAGAAGACCGTGTTGCAGTTATTGCGTTGCATCGTTGCGGTTACGCGCCAATTCAAATTTTAACATACTGAAAATTTTGAATATAACCAAAAGATTCGTTTATCGTACCATCAAATGATACAATGAAGACTCTAGTGTAGATGACAGGTCAAGAAGTGGTCGCCCTCGGTCTGTTAGGACTCCAGCAGTGATAAAAGCTGTGAAGGCGCGAATTCAAAGAAATCCCAAACGTAAGCAGAAACTGTTGGCCCTTCAGATGGGGTTAAGCAGAACCACGGTGAAAAGGGTGTTAAATGAAGACTTAGGGCTTCGGGCATATCGAAGAAAAACAGGACATCGTTTGAATGCTCTCTAATGGACCTGAGACTGAAGAGATGCCGCGCTTTGTTGAAGCGGTACGCGGGAAAAAAATATCGGAAAATTCGTTTTCCGGATGAAAAATTTTTTACCGTAGAAGAGAGCTACAACAAACAAAATGATAAGGTGTACGCACACAGTAGTGAAGAAGCGAGCAACCGTATTCCGCGTGTCCAACGAGGTCATTTTCCATCCTCGCTTATGGTATGGTTGGGAGTTTCTTATTGGGGCTTAACAGAGGTACATTTTTGTGAGAAAGGTGTAAAAGCGAATGCAGCTGTGTATCAAAATACAGTCCTGACGAACCTTGTGGAACCTGTTTCTCATACCATGTTCAATAACAGGCACTGGGTATTCCAACAAGATTCGGCGCCAGTTCATAGAGCGAAGAGCACACAAGACTGGCAGGCGGCGCGTGAAATCGACTTCATCCGGCACGAAGACTGGCCCTCCTCCAGTCCAGATTTGAATCCGTTAGATTACGAGATATGGCAACACTTGGAGGAAAAGGCGTGCTCAAAGCCTCATCTCAATTTGGAGTCACTCAAGACATCTTTGATTAAGGCAGCCGCCGATATTGACATGCTCCTCGTTCGTGCTGCGATAAACGACTGACCGCGCAGGTTGAAGGCCTGTATTCAAAATCACGGAGGTAATTTTGAATAAACTTTAGTGTCATAAGAATCTATGTTTTGTTAAGTTCATTTTGGTATATGAATGGTTACATAATGAATAAACTTGTTTCAATTATTTTACATTAAACATGTGACAGAATTTATGACCTGACTAGGTATTTATAGATAAAAATACTCATACTTAAATAAATACATATACATAAATATATACATATAAAAATGTATATAAATAAATATCATCAATTAGATGATTGCTAACTCTCTGAGAAACAGTTCTCGAACCCTCTTCTTAAACGCTTCACATGTACTTTTCTATCTAACAAAACTTAATTGAAACAGGATCCTGATCCTCCATAAAATTACAATTGTTGCCCACCAAGTTAAAATTTTTGTTACAGTTTCTATAAAATAGATATCCAATTCACGTAATATATTCAGCACTTCATCTATCAATTTTATGGCAAAACTTAAACTTGCTGAAATGAATATTGTGAAGTAACAGTAAATTATATATACTGTGTTTTCCTAGTAATATTACCAGCCATCATATGTTTTTCAATAATCTTTTGATTGTCAAATGAAAGAAAGAACAGAAGCTCGCAGTTCAGTAAAAAAAAGCAATTGTGACTTTCTAAATCCTATCTATCATATTTGTTGCACTTAAACTACGGTAACTATAACTTGAAAAAATCAGTAAATAAACAAAATTATATTGCAGTCGTGAAGAACGTCCACGGGAAGATCGTTCCAGGGAAGACAGACCTGCACCAAGAGATGATGGCGCCTGGAGATCAGCTAACCGAGAACCGGACAGAGACAGGTATCAATTTAAGTTAACTTCTAGAAAGATAAAAGACAGTCATGTCACACGTAAAACACTAAAATTTCACAAGATAACGTAACCAAGATAGGAACTTCAGATTCAATAATTTTTAATCGGCCGTTTGATTGCTACATTACAAATAAATACGATGGAATAATATTAACAGTACTAGCTACGATTTTGATACGTCACGATACATAAGTACGTCAGATAAAGATATAACTAAATTTATAGAGAATGCTTTGTAGTAACTATAATGAATTTCAAATCTGCAGTTTCAACATAGCCATTCATTATTTTTTTATCTTGCGTAAACAGGAAAACTTCCAGTGACTATAATAATTAATTAATACAATAGTTTTGCGCTAGGGCTGGCACTATTAGTTGTTAGGTAGGTACCTAACTTTAGGTTATTAACTTTTTAATATCTTGAATGAGTTACAAAATTTTAATGACGAAATTAAACTATTAAATATTCGCTTAACCACTAAATAAAAGTAATTTATAGTTCAACAAAATTAAACCTAACAACTCGACAAAAGTATTGTGACATTTCAGATTTGTCCCTATTCTCCCCAATCTACTGTAATTGCTTTTAATATCGTTTACGAATATTGAAAACTTTAGAAAATCGCAAGTGATTAACTACATATTTTACTTAGAAATTATGTGTATAATCTAAAGCTGACCTTCGTAATGATCAAGTTTATGACGTTTACGTTCTAGACCTCACTATGGCGGCCGATCCAGTGGACCCGAGACCAGCTGGCGTCGCGGACCTGCCGAGCCACGACCAGCGCCTACCGTGAGTACAACACAGCAGCTCACTCGTACCAACTACTATTAAACACTAGTAGTTCACACTAAGTTACATATGGCTGTCCATAGCAGCAGAATCAGAATACAGGGTTTGAAGAAATTTGTCCCAAAGCAAATCTTATATCGTTAAACGAGCAATTCTTGTATACAAATATACTAGCTGACCCGGTAGACTTCGTAGTGCCTCAATCGATAAATAAAAGTCCTAAACTTTTATATAAAATAAATTTAAAACAAACAAAAGTAATCCGTCCGACTGGGGGGGTCACATCAAAATGAAAACATAATTGTTATTTTTATTTAATTCCGAGCATTTTCATAATTATCTACCTTTTAAACCTTCTCTGGACTTCCACAAATAATTCTAGACCAAAATTAGCCAAATCGGTCCAGCCGTCCTCGAGTTTTAGCGAGACTCGTTAGTTGCTGTTTATTGCTGTTCGTTAACAGCAATTCATTTTTATATATATAGATAGATAATCTAAATCTCGGAAACGACTCCAACGATTTTCATAAAATTTAGTCTAAAGGGTATTTCGGGGCCGATACATCGATCTGGCTACGATTTATTTTCAGAAAATGTTGTTTTATTCGTGTTTTCAATAATCAACTTTAGTGATAATTTTGTTTTTATCTTTAAATTACGAGCTCATATTTTTTTATTATTCTGTCAGTAAAATCGAAAAATTTATTCATATTTCATTTTATCAATATGTAATTCGTATTTAAATGTAATTTCTAAAAAACATAATTTATCAAACAAAAAAAAAACCAAGTAAAGCTCGGTCATCTGCTAGTAATATCTTAAATGGAACACTTATGAAAGAACTTATGAAAGTTATTTTGAATATCTTCGAGTATGCTCAGCAACCCATTTACTTTCACACGTTATTTTATATACCTAGATTTTCAAATCGAACCATTTAAGGAATATAGATATTTTTTGTGTGTTACAGGAACGCTCTGGAACTTGGCGTTCTAAGGACGCACCACCGCGTGACGATCGGTTCAGAGAGAGAGACAGATATCCACCCCGCAGAGATGAACGGTATGGATCTAAATTTAAACAAACTGAAACTGAATAATAAAATTACTTTACGCTTTAATTTTTTTTTTATCATGAGCATGTTTGTAGCTACATCACAATCTACATTAGTTGTTAATTTCTTTGTTATAGTGATGGACCTAGGCGTGACGACAGAGACGGTCCGAGACGTGATGATAGAGACGGTCCGAGACGCGATGACAGAGACGGTCCCAGACGCGATGACAGAGATGGTCCCAGACGCGATGACAGAGATGGTCCCAGACGTGACGACAGGGATGGTCCCAGGCGCGACGATAGGGATGGTCCCAGGCGCGACGATAGAGACGGGCCTCGACGTGACGATCGTGATCGTCGCCCTCCGCCCCCTCGTCGCGATGAAAAACGTAAGTATTTACGTAAAAAATTACTATTATAAAATTTTTATCACGCAAATATGTGTCATGAGATGTCTTGTAAGTCAGTATAATGTCACAACCTATCATAATCACATACAATAATATAATAACACACATATCATAATATTTTGTTAAATAAATATATATTAAAATCATATCAAATACTTCAAACAAACTAATCTTAACTTCGTTTTCTGTAATATAAATATGAATTAACTTCCAATATGAATTTTAAACTATAATAAATTCATCTAACAAAACATTCACTCAACCGTAATAGAAATAACGAAAACAAAATTTAAAGACCTTAATGTCTCTACTTAAATTAATATTTTAAACAATATTATGTAAGATTAAATTATTTATCTTCATTGAATGACAGATGAGTGAACTTGTTTCAAAAAAAATCTTTTGAACACTAAAGACATTTACATACATTTAAAAAAAAAATACTTCATCATACACATCTACATATTTTACAAAAATAAAACCAGAAATTCTATTTAAACGTGTTTAGTTAATATAAATCCTTTTCTTTTTCTGCAGCTCGCGATCCTGAAAGCAGCGGTTGGCAAGAAGTGCGGCGTTGATTTTCTTCTTCATTTAATACACACAATCAAATTGCATCTCATTACGTGTACGAGCGAGATGCAAACGCAGAAAAGTCCCATTGAACGCAAACTTAACCTCATATCGAATGATTAGCTCACACAGTGAAACCGAGTCATACTTTAAAAAATCTAGAATCCAGGCGTTTGATTATAAGCAAAACCGAATCAGTAGTGAACAGAGTGTGTTGCAATAAAAGTGTTGCCATGTTATAAAAACCGTCTTGTGTGTACACAGTAATGTAAATTAAAATAATGCGTCGTAATTATTTTACTTTGTTTTTCTTTTGTATTCAATAAATATTTTATTCTTTAACGGTACAAGGGGTCATATATATACTTGCTTATTTCGGAAAGGCATATTGTGTTCGTCCGTCTATGTATATAATATCTATTGGGATATTTCCATAGCCGCTTTTTTTTTCTTTTTGTAATAAACGCCCTACCTGTATACTTTTTTTTTTCATAAATTGTCACAAAACTGAGTTATCGCAATTCGTATTGTTTTCTACGTAACTAATAATGCCTTTTGTATGCTTTATTTAGTGTCATTAACATTCAATAAACTATGGTATGTATCGAAAGTGTATTATTTCACGAAATACATGTATGTATAGAGTGTAAACTGCCCCCAATCGGCTTTAAACTATTTTAATCTTTTAAATATTTATGAATTCGAATAGAGCATTCGGTTGGACAGACGACCATAGATAATACACTTAATATTTGACTGGCGACTCCGATTTGGTCATTTATCTTGTCACAAACTGCAATATAAAATTTGTGATGACACGGTCACAAAACAGCCCATTGAGTTTCTCGCCGGATGTTCTCAGTGGGTCGCGTTTCCGATCCGGTGGTAGATTCTGCGAAGCACTGCTCTTGCTAGGGTCAGTGTTAGCAACACTCCGGCTTGAGCTCCGTGAGCTCACCTACATGTTAGGGCGAAGCTGAAATAGCCTCTCAAGGCCATCAGCATAGGTAGGAAAAAAAGTCACAAAACAACCCCTGCTATCTGTAATATTTTTGCGGGTTTGATTTTATGCTACTCTGCTCAACGTCCGTCATGGAAGACTTAAGTATAAAAAAAATATTGAGCCAACTACTGAGTCATGTTCTACCTACTGGGTTATTATTTTTATTTAAACACATAAAATATGCATGTACAAGTCTACATTTTCATTATAATGAAAGTAATAAAAACCGTTAATATATTTCAAACCAAACACCAAAAATCTACGGTAGCTTTACGTTTTACGACGGCTCTACACGTTGCCCCAACATAGGCCTCAACGCCACGCGACCAACGTGTGGATCTAGAAAATAGCATTGGCCCCAACGTTGGAACGATCGTTGGTAGTTGGCCGTCGAGTGTAGGTTTTATCAAAGGAATCTGTGCCAGCGTTCGCGATGCGTCCATATGTTGGGGCTTTGCTTAGTCTTGTTGCAACACGCGTCGAGTGTACATGCCGCGGTGTCATCCACCATCATCTTTGACGTGGCTTTTTCTTTTTTTTTCACCTTCCCTTCACATGCGCGCAAACATTCGTACAATGTACGAATATTTGCGCGCATGTCAGTGGCCGTCATTAAGATTAGATTGAAAACTTTTGGTGTGACACAATTTGATTTGCCAGTTTAATTTGTCGATATCTTCGTTATAACTCTTAGGTATTTGGTGCCCCATTTGTTATTTAGTTTGTTTTTGTTTGTTTGTTTTTGCAGTACTAATAACAGCAGAAAATCATATTATTATGCAGGTCAAGCTCAAGGTTGTCATGTCATGTGTTGTTTTTCAACTTGCATTTCTTTTTGGACCAGCGATGATTTGCACTTTTTTTTAGCAAAGTGGTGCTGCTTTCGTATACTATAGTATGATTTTGTATCACTCAAAATCTATAAAAGCTTAATAAAAATAACTGATGTATTTTTTTCTATTACGTGGACAATGAAAGTGGGTATCACGAAGCCGATAGATATCGCAACGTAAATTCCTCCTCCATCTTAAAATTTGAGGTCGATTTGTCGATTGGACAGTAATTCCGCAAATCATAAATTTTTAACACAACAATAGTTTAATTTTTATTGCACGAAGCCTTTAATGTTAGAAGAATGGACTAAGGAAGTAATTTTGGGAATTTCCCATATCGTAAAAATATCATTTTTAATATCAAATATTATTATATATTTCATTTCAAATATCTTTATCATATTAAAACTAATAACGAAATTTAATTACTGTTTTAAATGCGCCCCAAAAAAATATACGGTGCACCCCTAAGTGAATTTATGGGTTGAACCTTTACATAGAACTATATACTTTACATAGCTTTACAGGAAAAAATTCAAGAAAAAGCTTCTAATGTCCTTTCAAAACAGTATACGAATTATTCGATTGCTACTAATGAATAAATTGCATAGTAAGAAGTCAGAGAGAACCCTATCTATTTAGGATACGCAGTTGTAGTGACAGTGAATGGATTTATTATTTATTAACTAGCGGACCGCTCCGGCTCCGCTCGGGTCTTTAACAAAAATTTAACGATATTTTATTTTTTATTTTGTTTTATTTTTTTAAATAAAAGAACACTTATTGTGGCATAACTATAATAGTTAGACATATGCTGTCGCGACACTGTTTGGAAATAATAATGTGTTCTACAAAGTCGCAGTACATTATTTTATTCTATCATCAATAGTTTTCGCAGGGCACGCGATGTAAAGAATATTTTAGGTAATTTTTTACACCTTGGGTTACATTATTGGAGTTTTAGTATGGATCCCTAATTTTTTTCAAAAAAGATTATAGCCTATGCCACTCGGGAATAGTATAGCTTCGAAACAGTAAAATAATTCAAATCGGTTGAGTAGTTTCAGAGCCTATTCAATACAAACAAACAAACAAATCTTTCCTCTCCTCTTTATAATGTTAGTATAGATACCTCCTCTTTATAATATTAGTATAGATTACTGGTGGCTCGGAGACCTTCCCAGTTTCAACAGGGCGGGTGGACGAGCGAGGGCTCAATCAGGAGTGTGGAATTTATTAACAACTGCCCGTGCACCTCCGAAGATGACCTAACAGCTCAAGGACAGCTTCTTCGCGAATCCAATTGATAGTAAAGATGATTAAAACGTACACGCAATAACTAATAATACAGCAATTAAAATGCAGCCTCACCTACTTGTTATTCTCTCATTTATAGTTTTCCAACATGACACTAACCAACATTGTCTCTCTATAAATGACCAGTAATTAGGTTTTGCTAAAACAATTATTCAAATTACTTTAAAATGTATTAATATATGTAATACGTTATATTAGCTTATTATCGTTTCACGTTATCGGCTTCAGATAGATTTCTTCAGACTATATACTCGCGTCATTACGGATCCTCCCGATTCATTAACGGTGCTACAGGCTACTACGGTGCTACGGCTCTAGGTACCACAATTACTGGTGGTAGGACCTCTTGTGAGTCCGCACGGGTAGGTACCACCGCCCCTCCTGTTTCTGCCATGAAGCAGTAATGCGTTTCGGTTTGAAGGGTGGGGCAGCCGTTGTAACTATACTGAGACCTTAGAACTTATATCTTAAGGTGTGTGGCGCATTTACGTTGTAGATGTCTATGGGCTCCAGTAACCACTTAACACCAGGTGGGCTGTGAGCTCGTCCACACATCTTGACAAAAAAAAAGCACGTCAGAACGAGCGAATTAACCCATAGTCACAGCCCACTGAGTTTCTCGCCGTATCTTCTCAGTGGGTCGCGTTTCCGATCCGGTGGTAGATTCTTTTTTTTTTATTGCCCTTGTAGGCAGACGAGCGCACGGCCCACCTGATGGTGAGTGGTTACCGTCGCCCATGGACTTCAGCAATGCCAGGGGCAGAGCCAAGCCGCTGCCTACCGCTAGATTCTCCGAAGCACTGCTCTTCCAAGGGTCAGTGTTAGCAATACTCCGGTTTGAGCCCCGTGAGCTCACCTACACGTTAGGGTAAAGCTGAAATAGTCTTAACGCTATCAGCATAGGTAGGGAAAATAAAACAGACTATACATTATCAACTTTATATACATGAATGTTATTACGGAGCTAGCCTGAGGAGAAGAAAGAACGCATCGCGAATTGTTTGTGAAAACAAGAAATCCATTATTGCTTCATTGTTTGCAAAATCGTTTCGCTTTTCTTGGAAATATTTGATTGATTTATTGTTTTCATGCTACTTGCTATTTCTGTTGCTCGTCGATGACCTTATTAACATAATCCGTGGAATTTATCGATCGTGCAAGTCTAGGCTTAAAATCAGGTAGCGACCCGCTGGACTGACCTACTTTAGAAGGCAACTGAGTCCATCATGGTCCAATGTACTCACAACGCTTCAAACAGCCAGATCTGGAAGCGCATCGCCAGGAGGGCAATCCTAGGGAGCATGAGAACAAATACGTCTGTACATCGTCAGCGCAAACATGACCACTCTGACAAGAGCGTTCGACTAAGAAGCTCCTTTTAACATAAAATTTTTGTAGATGTTTTTTCGGTTATGTACTCAGTGTGCTAAGTGCGACTTTTTTAACGTTCTCGATAGCGTAAAAGTTAACTGTTTGTACGCATTTTGAAGAGCGCCCCTAGCAGCAAACGTAGGCCAACGTTCCAACGTCATACAAATTTGAGTTAACTTTTACGCTATCGAGAACGTTAGAAAACTCGCACCAAGCACACTAGATATTTTCGAGCCGGTTATAGTAGCAAGCACATTATAATGTCTACAAACTTAGATAACTGAACTATTGCTAGATTCTGCGAATCACTGCTTTTTTTACTAGGGCTAGTGTTAGCAAATTCTCTCAGGTTGAGCCCGTAAGCTCACCTACCCATCCGGGCGCAGCTGGAATAGCGCCTTAGGCTACCAGTGAATAAGTAGAGGAAAAAAATAATGGATAACCACTTAATATTGCATATTTTTTAAAACAATCAAGCGCTTACATTATTACTTATAGTCTTTGTGTCGTTATTTAGTAAACCCTCAATATGAAGCGTCAAAAATCAACTTGCGTTGCAAAGACGCGTATTGCGCATATACCATCTATCTGAACTGAATCTGAAAAAATCAACTTGCGTTGCAAAGACGCGTATTGCGCATATACCATCTGAAACAAAAATACTAAACAACCATTTAATAAAATTAATAAAAATAAATGAAACAATAAAATAAAATGATAAATTTAATGAAAAAAAAATGAAAAGCCTTCAAGCATCAGTAATCCCTGGTTCTTAACATAAAAATAAGGCAACTTTTTGGGGATGTGGAGTTGAAGGCAGTAGCGCCTGACCACACTTTTTATTGTAAACAAAATAGAACACAGCAAGACTGTTGTTATCTATGTTATAGAGCAGCTGTTGTTATCTAATAGAACCATAATTCAGGTTAATATAAATTTAATGGTTTGAAGTAATTAGTCGTGAGGACTGACCAACCCTTCCGCGAGACTGGCGCGTATCACAACCAATGAAGTGGTTAAAATCGCGGCCGTTTGAGAAAGTAAAATTTTAATGCAGCGCGCCCCGCTTCACTCACAGTCGCGAGCGCGCCGACAATTCAACACTACGTGTCGTTGCCCTTATAAAAAAAACAAAAGTGACAACAGGAACCGGTTCGTTCCGGGAAAACTTTTTTAAATTAATACACACTAAACTCCATAGAAATAATCTGTGAACTGTGTTTTTTTTTCATAGAACGAAAGTAGAAATTGAAATACCTAATATACGGGAAGTGTGATAGTGAAAATGAATGTAAGTTGATAATTCTCACTTTATACTTGTCTGTTAGTTTATTGCTGAAATTGGCAATATTAAAACAACTCATATATTTTCTCCGTCAAATTACTCGTAAATCAAATATTCTTACTTACTAAAATATTAATGCCACCCTAAATAATAATTGAAAATGTTAGTTCATTTCCTTATGTAGGCTTAGGTTGACAAGTTCTCAACTTTCACACGACTAGCAACAACAAGTCAAGGCGTTGCAGGTTTCATTCCTTTGTCTAAACAAATCTCATTCTTTTCAACTTTCACGGATTGAGAAAACCAGAAAAGAAAACTACGTTTGTAATTATAACGTGTGTGATAAAAGTAGGCTGACATTTTCAAAGCCAATAACTTGTGTTTGCCATTGTTAATTTTATGCTAACAATAACAAAGAGTTTATTAAAAAAGCTTAAGCTTTTTGAAAAATTATTAACTATGGATAATTTACCTATAAAGTATTTATCTAAATACCTCTAATAATAATAGATAATTGGATATTAATCATCTTTTCGAGAAGCATTATATCGTGCATATATGCTTAATTATATTATTTTATGCTAATAAAGTAATTTGCACATAGTAGAGACGTATTTTTTATTCCCTGAATGCGTAAATAGATGAAATAGCTCATAGTCCTCGTAGAGCTTGACTATGAGCTCTACGAGGACTATGAGCTATATCCATAGATGTGAGTTGATTACCTGAGCACATAAGCATCACAACGAAAGCTCAGTTATATTGTGTATGCCACCCTTTAAATCCGGTTCACAATCCAGGAAAAAAAACTTACTGGAAGATTTCATCTTCACTTTTTCACTTTTATAGGAATTAAACAACATAAGTCCTAGCTATAACAGCGATTTAGTAAGAACATTAACTCAACAGGAGTCTCAATACCTACAGTATTGCTGTCAAACATACTTTAGCTTAATTAAAAACAAAATAAGTCATCTCTTCTGTCAGCTGTCAACGAAAAATTTACAAATTTGAACAAATTGAAGAAATTTTCAAAACGAGCTTACCTTAATAACATTCGCCTTTATAAATACTTTGATGACAAAAAAGAAAGTGTGTGGCCATTTCGCCTTTTAGGTGTATTGGTAAAAATGAAAATCTATTAATAATAACACGCAAAAATGTTTAACGTTTGAGATGTAGTTTGAGCACTCGGTTTATTCCGCGAATAAAACTGAATAAAGCGTGTAATATGGTATTAAAACGGATATCTAAAAACACAACACTTTTCGCTTAAGTACATAAAGTAAATACTTATATGTTTTTAATGTGAATTTCGATAAAAGAAAAAAAATACTTTTCCCGCTCAGCTCGCAAATCTACTTTCACACGTTCGAAATTACGCGATCGGAAACCGGTTTTACTATTTGTCTACGTTAAAATCTTACGAAGAATAAACATAAACAATAATTACAAAAAAAAAAAAAAATTATTTCGTTACTTTCTTCATCAGGCGTCTAAATTAAACTATATAGAGTTATTTTCGCCACTACGGATGTTTTTTGCAATGCAATTTCTTGTAAGTAGTATGAATAAAGTCACCAGTTCACGGTACTCAACAATACTCACGATGAGTTCGCTAACTAATACCAAAAAAAACCACCTTTATGATATTTTCATATCAAATACATGAACCTATGTTATTGTACAGATTTCCGGGCGATGACTCAATTGGTTCAAAGTTATGACGTGTCTTGCAAAGGCACTGATTCTGCAGGCAGGGTCGTCTTTAGTCGGAAAAAATCGTGAATAATACTGTAGGACTGTAATAAATTCATTGAATCCAACTATTTGTATGTGTTTTAATTCGAGAAGTTTCGAATGTTTTGCAGACAGTGTTAATAAGGCTAGGCTAATCTAAATTTAGATGAACTAACAAAGTTACCTGGGGCTAAGGGATTACCGGAGTTCATAGACATCGCAAAGTGAATGCCGCCCAACACCTAACGTGAGACATGAGGCCGAATTCCCAATAGAGTACCGCTGCTTGCTTACACTACGTAATTTACAATTGTAACGCTATCGTTCTAATTTATGGCCTACATAAATAGAGTACTATAATTTTTTCCCCTACCTGTTCGTTGGTAGCCTAAGAGACCATTCCAGATACGCCCGGAAGGGTAAATGAGCTCACGGGCTCAACCTGAGAGAATTTGCTAATACCAGCCCTAGTAAGAGCAGTGCTTCACAGAATCTACCACCGGATCGGAATCGCGACCCACTGAGAAGATCCGGCGAGAAGCTCAGATTGGGCTATGTCTGTGTCGAACTCTTCGTCGTAATCGACGAATTCGACGAGGACGATGACCGGTTATTATAAATATAATAATATGATAAGAACAAGTACGAATGTTTGACAAAAGTCAAGAGCCTTTCCGAAAACTTGTATGCGACATTTTTGGGGTTAAAGGCTTATGTTACTCTCCTGACAATATCGTTACAATCCTGATCATATTCTTTGCTTAGTCCATCCAGTCAGTTTCCTCGTTGCCGTGCGAAACTTAAGATTGAAGTAATCTATACACGATTCAACATACTTAACATTCGCATTCAGTAACAAAATATAAATGCATCATCTACTTAAGTATGTATATAAAATTCGTTGCTTGTGCGTATGTTCTTTATAGACTCCAAAACGGCTAGACAGATTAAATTTTTAGTTCATCCTCAGATGGGCCTAGCGAGTGATCCAATGAAGTTCTGTTGTGGATCGGATTCAAACGCGAATCAGGGTTGACCAGCCAAGCGGGCCGGCTTCGGCTAGTTTTAAATTTCTTTTTTTTTACATAATATCGACTGTAATCAATATATGAAAATCACTACACCCGGTACAGTATTCGAGACAGCTGAACATCGAACGTAACACTTTTTTTTTTTTAATTCAGCTAATAAAATAACAATAGGAAGTGAATTCTGCGCGCCCGCTCAAGCGTCACCAGTAACAACGCGGTAACGTTAGAAAAAGTCGTTGCAAATTTTATTATAACGTTAATGTTTGAGTGTGGATTAAACTAGAATTAAGTAGGTACACCGCATGCATTGATAAATCTTGTTTTAAACGTAACATTGCAATATTGTTTACATTACGGTAAATGATTTATGATTAAGAATTTATTTTCGGGCTGATTGCCCAAACATCAGGTTTTCGCGCGTATTTATTCTATTCGTAACGACACTGACCCAATATCAGAATAGGGTAGTGGTAGCTATCATAGATCAAAAGATATTTGACAGATACCCTAATCGCTCTAATGATATTAGTTAAGGTAAGTTTGCAATATGCATAAGTTCCAAGCATTCGGACCGTCGATCTATGGAGAAAATTTCAGTGGCTCAATGGAAGCCCTTTGTCGACGTCTCAAAGAATAACGCAATAGAATAAATATCGTCGGAAAATCAGACAATTAGAGAGCGGACGATTAGCGTGGTATGGACATGTGTGTGATACGTAGAGAGAAGATGCATGTGACTAGAAGATGTATGGAAATTGTAGTGCAAGGTAGAGGGGGAAGAGATCGACCGAAGAAGACATGGATGGAGTGTGTGAATGACGATATGAGAGAGAGTTGAGTGAGAGATGACGGCTGATAGAAGAGAATGGAAGAGAAAAATTTGCTGTGCCGACCCCACCTAGTGGGATAAGGTGGAGAAAAAGAAGAAGGAAAATCAGACAATACCGACCGCGACCGTGGTGCCAATTAATTTTGAATCTTTAACGTGTTTTATTTCAATCTCAAGAACGTAAGTAGCTATTGATATGAAAGTTAGACGGCGCCAACTCTTGTTAGTTAGATGTAACCACTTCCGCTGAAGTTCCGGTGCGTAAAAACCGTCATTTACGTTAATGCATTCGAGGCGTATAGAGAAAAAGAATCTCACTCCTTTCTGTGCTTAGACCTCGCCATTTGCGTTTGCCGGTAACTTCTTGAACTCATACTAGGTAGGCTTATGTTTGGCGTTTAATTATGAAATATAATGGGTTTTTTTAAACCCTCGAAAGCAAGAATCCTAAAGGTAAATGATTAAACTGATAAATTCTTTTTGAGAAATTTAATGTATTAAATTTTTTATTTTTTATTAAACTTTAGACACGTTACGGAAAACAGATCAACGCGTTTTCCGACCGAACCTAAATGCTGAAAGCAAATTTTAGATAACCACGACAAGAATCCAGCTAAATGAGATCCTACATAACTATCGCCTTTAATCAATTTTATTTACAATTTTACTGCAAATTCTTTGAGCACATGAAATTCAAAATAAACAATTCTGAAGCAACTAGGTAACAATTGCGATAAGAAACGACCCGATCACGTTTCGTCGCTGTCGTCAGTTGTTCGCGGGTGTTACGACAACAAAACGAAGGCCGGCAATCGGCATAGTACGGTCGTGACTTGAGACGTAAGATACATATATTTATACTATTCTTTTGTTGTTGCAAATAATTTGAATTTGTCCTGTAAAGTGTGATGCAAGCATTCGTGAACTTTTTTCATTAGCAGCATTATGAAAGACCTAATGTTTGGAATTCTATTTTATCAGCCCACAGATGTCCACGGGGATCCGCTGGATGCAAGCAGCGCTGGACTGATCGTTGTGGCGAGGTTTGGGGAGGCCTAAGTCTAGCAGTGAACGTCTGTGGGCTGAATGCCCAATATTATATATTAATTCAAGATAATCAATCAATACAATAAGAATCTTATACGATCTTACACAGTGTTTGTTATTATTTTAATTCTAAATTTTAAGTTTTCTTAATTTTTCTTTAAAAAAATTCCCTACTTATTCGCTGGTAGCCTAACTACAGCTATGTTCCGATGGGCGGTTAGCCCTAGCAAAATCAGTGCTTCGCAGAATCTATTACCGGATCGGAAGAGTGACTCACTGAAACGATTCGGCGTGAAACTCACTGGACGTTGTCTATGGGACTTCGGACGATCGGACACCCGACACGACTGTGCCCGCGTGCCAATTATTGTTCTAATGCAATACTTCCCCAACAAATGGTCATGATGAAGCAGAAACATCGTGTAATAAAACTCCACAACCAAACTACATAAAACCTCATGAGCCAAAATTAGTATTGGCATTCACATTTAAGGCTCCGTGAGCACCAGGCTATGGAGGATAGAAGTGAGGAGCACCATCTCAGTTTATTAAAAAGTGTCCGCTGAAACAGAGCCAATTCTGATGGCGCCATAGTAGCATGTGGAAAGATTTTAAATTAGCGCCATAATTTAATAGAGTAGGATATTCAGTTAAGAAGGAAAGAAGCACTTCCTACGTAAATAGTAATAAAAATAAATAATTGAGATTTTAAATACTGCATATTTTTAACTAGACAAGTCTCGAAAAATATTAAAATTTTCAATCCAACACACTTCACACTGTTTAAAAGTGTTCATGTAATTTCCATTGTCTACACTAGCGCTATTTCAGTGAATCTTCCAACAATAACTTGCTGTTTACAGGTGACAACTGTTTTAACTTGACCCATATACAAGATGATCTTCCTTACCTCTACCTACTATGCCACCAGGAGAGCCGTGAGGTCGTTCACACTGGGCGTTTTCATCCAATAAAATCAAATGAAAAACGCTGCCGAATTAAAACGCCGCATTATCTAATGTTGTGTGAATGTTTTTAGGATTACACAATAACCGAAAAAGTCATGATGCAGAAAGAAAAAAAAACAATGCAAACGGAAATGTAATGTGCGATTTTATGCCACATTTTTCAGTCCAGAAAGATTTTATCGATATATTTTTTTCACACAAGTAAAATAATGAAATGTTGTATTGTAGTAGGTAACTATTGCATAATATCATTTCATACATTACTATTGTGGTTTAATGATCACCGTAATTTGTAGGTGAATGAAGTTAGCCCCTCAAAAAAATTTTTTTTTCCTATTTTATACTTATTTTCTATTAATTCGTTTGTTCATCATTTGTTCATGATTGTTCACTGTTAATAATTGTTTGTTCTGCATTTATTTATTTAAAAAAAAATTTAAAAATATACCTGCAAGTTAGCCCCTCTAATGCAATTTTTAATATTTTTTCATCCTTAATGACTCGTAAATATTCATTTTCGATTGTTCTTATACAAAACACGTTTGTTCTCTTTCGAAATTACTCGTTTTTTGTTTAATTTACTATTTTTATTAGTTGAATAAATGTATGCAAAATATGTGTACTGCGCATGCGTCAAGTATAATGCCTAAACTTTCTACGCGGTTTTAATCGTGAAAAAAAAAATATATAAATCCTGAAGGAGGAATTTAGGAATAATATATCCAAATATATATCCAAATAAGTAGGAGGATGGAAAAAATGTATTTGGTCTAACTTAACGCCAATGCACATTATTTCATTTATTTATTTTTTAATTTTTTTAATTAAACTGTATACCAATTAATTGCTCCTTCAGGATTTATATTTGTTTTTTTTTTCACGATTAAAACCGCGTAGAAAGTTTAGGCATTATAGTTGACGCATGCGCAGTACACATATTTTGCATACATTTATTCAACTAATAAAAATAGTAAATTAAACAAAAAACGAGTAATTTCGAAAGAGAACAAACGTATTTTGTATAAGAACAATCGAAAATGAATATTTACGAGTCATTAAGGATGAAAAAATATTAAAAATTGCCTTAGAGGGGCTAACTTGTAGGTATATTTTTAAATATTTTTTTTAAATAAATAAATGCAGAACATACAATTATTAACAGTGAACAAAAATGAACAAATGATGAACAAACTAATTAATAGAAAATAAATATAAAATAGGAAAAAAAAATTTTTTGAGGGGCTAACTTCATTCACCTGTAATTTGTGATCTTTGTCAATAGCTTTCTGTCAAAGCTGTTGTTCTGTTTTTTTTTTAGTATAGCAATTGTCTCCCTACGAAGCATTATTGCTAGCCGACTTCACCTAATAGTTGTATGGCTCTAATAAATAATATAAAAAAAAAACATTATTGCCAGTGCTGTATTGTTCAAATCTTCATCATGAAAAAGGGAGTGAAAAAAGATAAAATTGTTTTTTTTGAAACTGTGATAGGAATAAAATTAAATGAGCGCTTCAGTGAGAATTTAATAAAACTTTAGTGGAGTTTTTGGAGGAACCCGAGATGCCACGTCCAGCGACTTTGTTTCATTTTCCAACACTCATAGACGCTATAATTAAAAGTTTAAACCTACAGAGAGTTTAAACTAAAAAATTAAACATTTTCACAACTTCGCTCTCGTGTAGCCGCCAGAAAGGCTGCCATTTTGTTGTTAAATATGGCCAAATAGAAATAAAATACATTTTTTTTATTGCTTAGTTGGGTGGACGAGCTCACACCTGGTGTTAAGTAATTACTGGAGCCCATAGACATCTACGACGTAAATGCGCCACCCACCTTGAGATATAACTTCTAAAGTCTCAAGTATAGTTACAACGGCTACGCCACCCTTCAAACCGAAACACATTACTGCTTCACGGCAGAAATATGCAGGGTGGTGGTACCCATCCGAGCGGACTCACAAGAGGTCCTACTACCAGTAATTACGCAAATTATAATTTTGCGGGTTTCATTTTTATTACAAGATGCTATTCCTTCACCGTGGAAGTCAATCGTGAACATTTGTTGAGTACGTAATTCATTAGAAAAATTGGTACCCGCCTGGGATTCGAACACAGGTGCATCGCTCAACACGAATGCACCGGACGTTTTATCTCTTAGGCCACGACGACTTCGATAGTCTATTATACATCTGTGATAGTCTATTTTCCAGGCACTAAGACAAATCTGTGACGACACGAGTGTGACGTAAACAATTTGTAATTATCATACTTTTAGTGCGGACAATATACCTAATAAGAACATTATTACGATACTTACAAAACAAATATTTATAATGACAAATTCACGAAATTCGACAATTTTCGACAGTCAAAAGTTCTTAACCTATAAAAGTGAAAGCTTACTGAGGTCAATGACGGGAAACGGTCGTGAATGAACAATGGCTACCAGATACCTGGACAACGCAAACAATGGGATGTAGAAACTTCAGACATAGGATGCTGCTCACGCGTTAGGAAGTGTCCGCCTGACCTTACCGAAACGTTAATATATGCGTTGTGCGTCTTTGTAACGGCTTCATATTTGTTGTTGTACCACTGATTTATGCAACGTACCTAGTTGCTGGGTTTGTGCCTAGAAGCAGTTGTCTCTAGGTGGTAGCCTTTGTATTATGGTTGATTTCTTTGGAGTAGATATTGGCTGAGCACGGGAAGACCCGTTTGCCCGTATAAAACAATAAACAAAAAACAATTTGAGCAAATAAGAACACTTTATGCGGTAATTATTCATCTATGCTTATTACGTGAGGCTTACATACCTCACTCTTCTCTAAAAAAAAACAAAGCATTGCTAGAAAATTTACAATATTTTGTTAATAAATTGAATTAAAAAAAAACGAACTTTCCTCTTTTCCCGCGGAACGGTGAGAGCGGCAAAGGCAAACATGAAACGTACTGACTTACTCTTATTTACCTACGCACGTGTATGCAAGCGGTAAAACCCGTAAAATGCACTTTTAAAAAAATTCATTACGATTCAGTTGAAAGAAATACTAAAGCATAATTATAAAGAGTTCTTATGTTATTCCTTCAACTTTTTTATATTTTTATTGCCCTCGTAGGCAGACGAGCATACAGCCCAACTGACGGTGAATGGTTACCGTCGCCTATGGACGTCAGCAATGCTAGGGGCAGAACCAACCTGCTGCCTACCGTTAAGTACTCACCACAAGCCTCGCTTGAAGAAGGACATGTCATAGCGCTCGGGAAACACCGTGGACGGGAGCTCATTCCAAAGCCGGATGGTACGTGGAAAAAAGATCTCTGGAAGCGCACTGTGGATGAACGTATTGGTTCTAGGCGGTAGGTAACTTGCATAAAATTCAGTTTCAGGTTTACTGATTTATGAACACATTACTGCTACTACACTTCCGTTACCCGACGAGAATATCTACAATTATACTACACTGAAAACTAATTGAAATCATTATGATGTCCATCATGATCATTATTAATAGAATACACTTATTTGTTGCGTGAGATTAGTTTAGTTAAGTATATTTTTACTTAAAAATTCTCATACGCGTTAATGCTTACATAATTTACCATTCACTTTCTAGCATCTAAATATCCACTTTTATATTTATATAATGCGAAAATAAATTATACTTCCTAAAACTGCATGTAGAGGCATCTCGCATGAGATTCAAAGAACAATAAATTATATTAAAGTACTAAATAATATGTAACATGTACATAAAATATTTACATGGAGACATTTGGGTGGTACCCAAAATGGCCGTTTTTTTGATTAAGTTTTTTAACAAAATAATTAAACAATTTATCATAAAATCGTTCGAGAGAAAGTGATGAATACAGAAGGGTATTCACGACCCTCAGCAGTCCGCATTGAGGAATATGACGCGAAGATGAGGAGGAGAGTCATAAAATATGATAGAAATCGTTTAACTATTTTGTTTTTGTTTATTGTAATTTGATATAACCTACCTACAGTACTTACGTAATATAAAAAAATCAGATTCAATGATTCAATGATAATAAACTCAACAAAGGCTTTAGTGAAAGCAATCGTTAGTTACACTTAAGTGATAGATACAATTAGGACAGTTGCTCAGAATGAATAAGCTCTAATTGTTACGAAATGTCATTAAGCTCATGTTTCAATTCTATTAGTTATTGTTGGGACTTCCCTTTCCTTATTCCTGCCTCAATCCCCTATCCACGCCATCTGTTGACACTACAAGAAAAACTACGCGCGTATGAAAATGGCGCGAAGTGTGTAAAAAAAAAACTAAAACATGGGGCCGCCGGCCGGTGCAAAAAAATAAAATTGTGATTTGTTGATCAATCAGCACATATAACTCTCGCCAGTGAGAAAATTGAATAGTGCATCAACGAGCTACTGAGTGAGTCCTAAAACTGATCCTTTTTCCAGTCCCAAACATATCTAAATTCAAAACAGTTATTTCAACAGATTCGTACTTGGGATTTGCGGGTCAATCGCAATTTCGTTACAAAAAAACCTTTGTAGTGAGACTGATAAGTTTGAAATGTAACTCTTGACTCAGAGGTATTTCTGTTGAATTTACTTTGGCAAAATCGTTTGAAGCAATCTTCAATAATGTTCTCTACCATATTTATATTACTCTACATTAGTTGTACCGCTCGGAGAAAACATTTCTTGTCTAGACTGGGACAAAAATATATGAAAATATTCATCTTACAATAAATTTGTCTATCAGACATTAAAATTCGGCTGTACCAATTGGAGTAGAAAATACTACAAATCTAATTTTAAAATTTCATGTGACAAGACGCCTCCTACTGTATAAAGACAAATTGTTTGCAATATGCCCATGCCCACTGGGTTTCTCGTCAGAGCTTGTCAGTGCTCGCGATTCCTATCCTGTGGTAGATTCCGCGAAGTATTTTAAGGGAAGGTTTATAAGGTAGATCAATATGAAAATGCTCGGAATTAAATAAAAATAACAATTTTGTTTTTCCTTTGATGTGTCTCCCGTCGGACGGATTCCTTTTGTTTGTTTTAAGTTTATTTTATACAAAAGTTTGTGTCTTTTATTTATCGATTGTGGCACTACGAAGTCTGCCGGGTCAGCTAGTAATTACCATAAAAATAACAATCCAATAACTGCTAAGGAATATCCCGTTGCATAATTTAATAGATTTCACTTTCTTTTACGATTCAATTCACGAACGCGATCGTTTTCACGTGAATACTTATCATGTGACGCGTGTATTGATGACAGATACGGATTAAGTTTGTAACAAATATTGTTTTAAGATTATTATCTATACTTATTATTATTATTTATTATCTATACTAATATAGTCGTTTTTGCGGATGTTCCGTTATAACTACTGAACCATGCATCCGATTGACTTGAAACTTGGTATCCATGTAGAAAATACATGTACTTAATGGATAGGCTAATATTTATATGAGTGTTGGACTCCCTACACCAGTTGCGGGGGCGTTAATTTTGAGAATCTTTGTGAAGGTGAGAAATAATAATATTAATTTTAAATGCCCAGCGAAGCGGACGGGTACAGCTAGTAATATTATAAAGCTGAAGAGTTTGTTTGTTTGAACGCGCTAACCTTAGGAACTATTGGTCCGATTTGAAAAATTCTTTCAGTTTTAGATAGCCTATTTATCGAGGAAGGCTATAGGCTATACAACATCACGCTAAGACCAATAAAAATGCTTCAAAATCGGGGTATTTTTCCCTTTTGAGAACTTCCGTTGCGTGCGCTGCAGAAAAGGTTAAAGCTTCGGTAAAATAATGAATGACAGAATTGTTTCCCTTTAAAAGATCTAAAAAAAAGGTCCGCGACAGCATAGGTCTATATGTTAACGTAGGTATTAAAATAGTCGCTAGTGTATCGTCAATCATAAACTTCAACATTTGACTCTCAATTGTAAACCTAAGTACGTTCCTTAAATCTGACCGAATAATGCATTACTATACATATGAAAGACCGAGATATGAATGCACCGGTTTCCTGTGGCCTCACATTTCCTGGCTTCTCAAATATTTCTAAAATGATCGCTAATTATAATAATACTTCCTATTTCATTATTTCAATAACAGTATGATAATATGTGAAAGACTAAATTTTAATAATAGTATCTATACTCAGCTATCTGGAAAATAAGATAGGTTAATATTACCGCTCTATTAATAGCCTAAATAACATTACTAATGATTGACTCGTGGTTCAGTATTAAGCTCTCCTGATGGAGGCACCGGGGGTCGGATGTTCGATTCCCACGTCGGCAAAACGTGTTATCAACAGGTTTGTTTGCTCTTTGTCTGGGTGCTTATTATCTATATTATGTATGTACATATATGTATTTATTTAAAAAACGTATATACGTATGTATGTCAGTCTGTGATACCCATAAAACAGGGAATTCTGAATTGGGGCCGGATGATCGTGCAAGATTTGATCCGATTTATTTAATTATTTAATAATAATTGGACAGACTTTTTGAAAAAATCACATAAATCTTAGTAAATAACCACCATTTTGCTCAAACTCTACTTCATCTCATCCCATCTCGTTTCATTTTATTTCATCACAGTTGATTAGATACATACTGTCTCAAATAAGTGAACGTCACCTCTTTTCGCTCCACATATTTTGTTATATAGGCAGCAGAATATTTATTTATAACTTGATACTGGCAAAAATGGAATTGCAAAAAACAATTGCCATACTGAAAAAAGAAGAGAATTAGCCGGGTAGACGAATAATATTTAATTTAAATTATATAATATTGTTTAAGATACTATTGAATAATACTTAATATAATATAATTAATATTTAGAACTGTTAACAAACATGAAAATAAATGGACGACCTCGTAACTAAAGTTTAATAATGTACGAACGAATTCCATACTAAATGCGTTTAAAGCCTTTTCAGTACAATGTCGTCACGTTTCTGACATCAAACATTATACGACAACTGCCCTGTTTGTCGCAACTACAGTGTGTCCAAATGAATGTATACTTGCAAATTTTGCAACAACAACTGAACCAATACATAGGACTATAATTTTGAGTCGTTTGCTATTTATTATTGGTTATTTGTCATAATATATGAAGCAACGCCTATAGGTCAACGACCTCGTTTGTAAGTATAATAGAGTAGTCGTAAGTTCATCAAGCACTCTTCTATTCCAGACAGATCTTGACAAAGAAAAGAAGAAACAAAACTTGAACTGTCTATGCGACTGGTAAAAATATATCGAGGGTTGAAAGGTTACATGGTTTAAGCAACATTTCGCTAATTACGCGACATTTATCTTTGTAACTAGCGACCCGCCCTCGCTTCGCTTCGGAAACATTAAAACAAATATGAAACCAAAAAAAAAAAATTAAAAAAAAATTAAAAAAAGTAGCCTATGTTCATCAGGGACAATGTCGGCTTCTAATGGAAAAATAATTTTTCAAATCGGTCCAGTAGTTTTGGAGCCTATTCGAAACAAACAAACAAACAAACAAATCTTTCCTCTTTATAATATTAGTATAGATTAAAGTTTTATTTAGTATTAGCATCAACAGTTCGATGTTTTTAATTGAACATCCATTGAGATTACTCCATTCAAATAACCGAAGATGATTTTTTGTTATTATATTTTTTTCAAATTTTAAACTTTAAATGGCTCTCCTGTAAAGTTGCAAAGTTGTTACTTAAACCCAATAGCCTTTGACCCCTCGATATATTTTTTACTTTCGATTATAAATAGAAATAGAGTTAGGTATAGTCCACAATAAAGTATGAAACTCGTAATAACTCATTAAAACGCTCACGATTAACTTTGTGTTTAAGCATAATATTTTATCTATATAATATGTATATAAAAATGAATTGCTGTTCGTTAGTCTCGCTAAAACTCGAGAACGGCTGGACCGAATTGGCTAATTTTGGTCTTGAATTTATTGTAGAAGTCCAGAGAAGGTTTAAAAGTATTTTTTTTTTTTTGTTGCCCTTGTAGGCAGACGAGCATACGGCCCACCTGATGGTGAGTGGTTACCGTCGCTCATGGACTTCAGCAATGCCAGGGGCAGAGCCAAGCCGCTGCCTACCGCTTAATACTCTCCATAAGCCTCGTTTGAAGAAGGACATGTCATAGCGCTCGGGAAACACCGTGGAGGGGAGCTCATTCCATAGCCGGATGGTGCGTGGCAAAAAAGATCTCTGGAAGCGCACTGTGGATGACCGCAGTGGCTCCAGGTAGTATGGATGAACTCTACTCCGGTGGCGGGCGGTGCGGCGGTAAAAACGAGATGCCGGTATCATCTCGAATAATTCCTCAGAGCACTCCCCATGGAACATACGGTACAAAATACAGAGGGAACCGAAGTCCCTCCGCAGACCCAGAGGTTCCAAACGATCCGAGAGAATGGGATTATCGACAATCCGAACGGCCCTCTTCTGTAGGGAGTCAAATTGAAGAAGCTGGTATTTGGGAGCCCCGGCCCAGAGATGGGAGCAGTACTCCACGCGAGGCCGGACTTGTGCTTTATAAAGCAAAAGCCTTTGTCCAGGCGTGAAGTACCGCTTCGCTCTGTTGAGGATTCCCAGCATTTTGGACGCCAACTTGGCTTTGCCTTCCAAATGACTCCGAAACTGGACGTCGCTCGAAATGTCGACCCCAAGTATCCCGATACTCTTGGAAGGTTGCAGGGATACTCCTTGGAATTGCGGCGCCATGACAAAGGGGTCCTTCTTGGCAGTGAACGCGCAAACTTGTGTCTTTAACGGGTTGAATTGAACCAAGTTCAATTCACCCCATTTGGAGACTCGCCCCAGAGAGTTCTACACTTCAGACACAAGTTTTGATCGTCTCTCTTGCACCACGCTCCGAGAGAGACTCTGATGGCCGATATATCGCGCATCCCCCGTGCTGTCATCCGCATAGCAATGCATGCCATCAATAGACAGCATGTCATTGATATACAGGATGAAAAGCGTGGGGGAGAGCACCGAATCTTGTGGAACGCCAGCGTTAATGGTCATGGTATCAGAGCAGTCACCGTCTACAACGACCGTGACGCTCCGCCCATCCAAAAAGCTAGCGATCCACTTGCAGAGACCCTCGGGGATTCCGTAAGATGGTAGCTTCGACAGAAGTGCCCTATGCCAGACCCTGTCGAAGGCCTTCGCGATATCAAGGCTCACAGCAAGAGCCTCGCCCTTGCTCTCCAAGGCTTCAGCCCACCTGTGAGTAAGGTATACAAGAAGATCGCCAGCTGAGCGACCGTGACGGAAGCCGTACTGTCGGTCACTGATCAGCTGGCGATCCTCCAGATACTTCAGGAGTTGTATATTAATTATTCGCTCCATCACCTTGGAAAGCAAGGAAGTTATCGCGATAGGCCTATAGCTCGATGGGTCCGACCGGTCACCCTTCTTGGGGATAGGGTGGACGTGGGCGGTCTTCCATGAAGACGGAACCCTGTTAGCGCAATAAGAAAGACGATACAAACGCGTTAGCGCAGGCGTCAGCTCAGGGGCGCACCTATTATAGATAAATATATGAAAAAACACTGAATTAAATAAAAATAACAATTTTGTTTTACCTTTGATGTCGGACGGATTCCTTTTGTTTGTTTTAAGTTTATTTGATACAAAAGTTTAGGTATTTTATTTATCGATTGAGGCACGACGAAGTCTGCCGAGTCAGCTAGTATTTTATAATCTGTGACATGCAGTTGACTGCTTATTCAAGGACCGTTAACAAAATGGATAGAATAGAAATGGTCGTTTAAAATATCGTTTTCGGGAAAAGTAATTTTACCTAGACGCCACGATTGAAAAACAATCATTATCCCAGTAGCACTTATTTCCCCCGGTGAAGGTCACGGGGCGACCTGAGGGGATAGAGGCCGCGCGGCGCGCTACCAGCACTCCAACGGGCTGCCAAGGAGTAATAGAGCAACCGGTTGGCGGTGTATCGCGTCCCGACCCGGCAAGCTGGTTCTGGTCCAGCGGGGTATTCCGGGACACCAGCGGCACCGTCTGGGCGGCCTGACGGGCTGCCGTGAGCTGTGGCATCTTGTAATGTTGACCACGGTAACCTCCTTACCTCATCCATCTTCTGACCTCGGAGGGGATCGGACGCTTGGGCGAAGAGTGCAGGGGAGTCGTTTAGTGGGTAGGGCCCTGAAAACTCCTTTGGGCCCGCGGTCTCGCAGTCGCGGACCGGTCCCACATACCACGCACGCCTGGCCTCGTAGAAGGTTCGGACCGCGGCCAGAAAAAAAAAGGTAGCACTTATTTCAACGCTTCGTTTAAACTAGAAGCAGTGTCTAATGCCGGCCACTCACATGCGCGCAAATATTCGTACATTGTACGAATGTTCGCGTGCACGTGAAGGGCTGTCAAACATTCATTCGCAATCTTAGTGGCTGTGCAAATGGGTTCGGTACATGGTCGATTCATTTTGCAGGAGTTCAATGAACTCCATCACCTTGGTGTTGTTCCAATCCATGATGAAGGTACGCTACACAGTAGATGTTACGAACTATGAAAATGGCGATACGTCCGTTACCTTCGCAATCGTAGGCGCAACTGGTCACACGAATGTGTGGGAGACTACACAAATGATCGAGGTTCGCGCGCTTTGATGTCCATTAAAAAACCGACACAGCTTGGAAAACCGCGAATGCAGCGAAAACTTTGCATAATCATTTGCAAATGTCGTCCTATACTTGCGGGTTTGCGTATTCGTGCGAATGTGAGTGACCGGTATAAGTATCTACATTAAGTGCGTTAAATGAACAACTTTTTGGAAAGCAGTAACAAACGAATGGGAGTATATTATAATAGAATCGATTTTTTTTTGAGCCGTTTCGAACTTTTTACTTCATGCACTTAAGAAGTCATAAACGTTGCGTGTTGGTAATTACAATTACGCTGTACGTGAAACTTTTAGGACCGTGCGAAATAAGTCCGCTCTCCGACATTGTTCTCTTCAACAGCCGTCTGTTATTCTTCATTGATCTCAATTTTGTGGTAATAATTTTGTGGTCAATTAACATATTTTTAATTAATATTGAAAGCAAACGTTTGATTTTTTTTTTATTGCTTATATGGGTGGACGAGCAATCACATCATTCAGCATTCAGGCCGTGACGACTTCCAAATTTTCCACTACATACACAGAAGAATTCAATAAAATAATATTAAAAAGAACGAATATAATACTCCAACTTTGTATAGAGTAAGAACGTTTGCCGCTAGGGGCGCTGTTCCAACTGCATACAAATTAGAGGTAACTTTTACGCTATCGAGAACGTTAAAAAACTCGCATTGAACACCTTGAACAATGATCTGGATCTTAGGCTAAGCTTCTCAGGCCGTGATGACTTCCTTCAGAGTTGCTTTCGTTACTGCAATCACATCTTAATCGTGTATTGTTACTGTATCCTTTTGCTTTCTATACAGTATTAAACTTACACCGGGAATTATTATTATAATAATAATCTTTCTCCGCTGGCGTTCATTGCTCACTGAGTGAAACTAGTATAGAGAAAGTTGCTAGTTTCAATGTCCGTGATGGAAATTATCCGGTCCGTAACAGCGTTATTCAATATGATATTAGCATATAATAGCAGATATATGTTTTTTTTTAAAGATTTTCAAGGCCCGTGGATAACATTACGTTAGATTAAGTTAGATTTTTAGTACACGAATCTATGAGCTGTTTTAATTTAATGGTGATAGGTTTTCTGAACTTGAACTTATAGGTTACCATCGTGCTGCCTATTTCTGTCGCAAAACAAACCTGCGATTCGCTTTGAAGGGTGAGATAGCTGTTAAGTAATACAATTGAAACTTCAAACACGTGTCTTATTATTCCAATCACGTTCCAGCGTAAAATTGGGTAACCTCCTTATTTCAGATAGGCTATGCTATGGAGGATAGAGGTAAGTAGCACAATCTTGTATAGGGGAAAAGTTGATAAAGTGTCCACCTGTAAAAAACAATTTATTGTTTGGAAGACTCACCGAAATAGCGCTAGTGTGGGAAGTGGAAATTATATGAATATAGCAGTTTTAAACAGTCTAAAGTGTGCTGGATTTAAGTGAAGTGTGGTAATTTGTGGCGCTGTTTTTTAAATCTTTCCACTTGCTACTATGGCGCCCAGTGGCGGATTTGCAGTCTCGGCCGCCCTAGGCCCCAAGCCATCAGCCGCTCCGTTCTCAGCATCCACCATATAGACTACATAATGAAATTACTCTATTGCCAACTTCTTCCTAAATAGATTCCGGAATTAAAAAAAAAATGCGGTATAGATTGCACCATGCAATGCAGTCCGCCCGCCATACGTTTAAATAAGTTTTTTGACACGATTAGGGCCGCCACTAAGTCTGGTCTCCCTAGGCCCGGGCCTGTTAGGCCTTAGGGTAAATCTGCCACTGATGGCGCCATCTTAAATGGCGCCCTTTCAGGAGAGACTTTTTAATAAACTGATATAGTGCTCCTTACTTCTACCCTCCATGATATATATATTTTCTTATCTAGAAATATCATCACCGCCAATGCTTTTGATCATGTAATCTTTAAACGTAAAGCCTTATGAGTACATTGCAAGAAGCGTTGCATTACTTTCTCAGCAAAACTTGTTTGTTCTCTTGATACCCGTACGTGGGATTTTCTTCTTTAATTAGGTATTAACGTTTTGTAACACATAACAGTTAGTAGATGTTGTTTTCTTTGCGTTTTTTTTTTTCTTTCAGTTATTTTTGTAAAACCGTGTGAAACTGCGTTAGTCGGAACGTGGAATTACCAAACTTTTAAATGTATTTATTTATTTATTAAGCACAGATAAATCTATATATTAATACGTGAAGCAAAAACTTTGTATCCCTTTTTACGAAAATTGCGCGGAGGAGTATGAAATTTTCTACACTTATAGAGAATGTAGAGAAGAAGTGCACAATGCTAATTTTTTTTTAAAAATAATGCATAAAAGATACATTAAATCAATAAAGAAAACATTACACACACTACATACCATATATTTGACGCACACACGCATGCATACTATTGATTGTCAAACTTTTGTTCTTGACGTTTGTTGTCAAATTGAGAATAGATTAAATATTGTTTGTCTTTGCTAATATTTTTTATAGTGTAGTCTTGGCGAAATTTGTGATAGTAGAAGTATAAAATACAATCATAATAGTGTACAAACTTACAATTCCAATGCATTATAGTCGAATTTCGACTACTGCGGGGCCTCTAGTTAAAATAAATATGCGATCGGGTTTCTTCATTTCGAATAACATGCATGTTTTAATTATGATACCGTGTCGCGTATTTTGTCGGGAATCAATAACGTTATCCCGACTGACTGTTCTAACTAATCTCTGTTTAAGTATTTTAGTACAAAGTTAACTGCATTTATTATATCAATGCGCGGATAACCATTGCGTGCATGATTCTTTTAAATAAGCCACGAATCACAACTACATAACGCTTTCAAATATAATAATGATATAGTCATTAAAATATAGTGTACTATTTTATAACGTTAGTGACAAAATAAACAAAGAGGGAACTGATTTGGTATCTGTGACTTTATAGATATGTGTTATATTTAAATTTCGTTGCACAGTTGTCATTTAATTTTCATAGTTCTCTGTAAGGAACATTAACAGAACAAAAATCTAATATAGATATTTGCATTTGAGAACGTCAAAATTAATTGCACGCCATAAAAAAATATCATTGCTAACAAGGTAATGCGATAAAAACTCTCGTAATATTAAACTGAATCCCAATAATTATGTTAATTCACTTCGGGTTCACACTTCACTGATATCCATCAACTATCATAGACAAAAATTCTCATTATTATAATATTTTTGTAAATAAACACTGCCATTGTTATAATATTTAAGCATGAAAAGTAACAAATTCATTACGAAACTGACCCGCTTTGAACAGAGATGGTTAAATTATATTATATATTTTTGTAACGAGATAATAAGATAATCAATTTATGAAAAGTCGTTCCGCTATTATATAATTTAAATTCGGAACTCTGTAAAAAGCGGAATAAAAAAGTCTAAAACTTTATTAGTAGGTACTTGTACTTGGTACCTATAATTTTGAATTACATTACATATACATAAAACTGATACCGGTAAACTGAAAGGGAAAGCTTACGTTTTGCAGATGACTGGAATAATCGATCAAAAGAACCAATGCCCAGCCTTGAATTCGACACCCCTACATTCAATAGGTCGCTTGAATAACACTATAGTAGCTGTTGACAGTGTTAAGAACACTGCTCATAACGAGTGCTTAAAATCAAAATAGTAGTAATAATCAAACCAGCCGTTGTTTATGTTATGATATATTGCAACCAGTCTGAGGCCGTAGTGTGAATCATTTAAAACAGCGATGAAAGCTAAATAGCGCCATCTAGTGTCATTAAATGCAACCTCGTGAACCTACTGCTAGATGTTAGATAGAAAGATTCACTCTATGATCTCTTATTATGATATTGTAAGTAGAGTCCATAAAGCATCTCAAGAACTCTGAAGACGTTTGAATAAAATAAAACATGACCCTGACTCAATGGCGTATGTACCTAGTACTTAAGTAGCTATAGGTACCACACCCCCGATCGCCCTCTTCCGCCAACCTATACCCTGGGCCAGGAAGGTCAAGTAATTGGGAGTCACCCTGAATGCATCCATGACATTCCGCCCGCATATAAAATCAGTCCCCGACCATGCCGCGTTTATTCTCGGCCGACTCTACCCCGGTTTTTCCCGTGGGGTCCACGCCCCACAAGGGGGCAATTTGATAATTAAGGGGGGCAATCGCACTAAATTAATATATAAAATCTGTATTAAAATTATTTTGAATTTGAATTTCAGTTTTTTATTATGTTTTGAAATATTACTTACTGTATTTTGGTAACAATTTCATAGTGATTTCTCCCTAAAACCTATCATTTATGTTTCTGATGTGAACAAATGAATTTTTTATGTTAAAACTTATGTATGAGGGGCATAAAAAATTTAGAAATGTTACAGTGGGGCATAGCACAAAAAAGGCTGGGAAACACTGCTCTACCCCATAATCTGAAAGCGGAGTAAAATTTCCCTTCGGAGGAAGGTGACAGTTTACAAAACTTGTATTTTATTATTGTAACTTACAAGGCCCGTCATGACTTACGCGAGTGGTGTTCGCTCGCAAATCCCTACAATCCCGCTTTTACAGGTTAGCCGTCGGAACTCCGTGGAACGTGACGAACGTTGACCTACACGACGACCTTGGCCTCGAATTTGTCCGGAAACACATGAAGTCAGTGTCGGAACGGTACTTCGATAAGGCTATGCATCATGATAATCGTCTTATCGTTGCCGCCGCAGACTACTCCCCGAATCCTGATCACGCAGAAGCCAGTCACCGTCGACGCCCTAGACACGTCATCACGGATCCATCAAATCCAATAACCCTTGCTCGTCGAACTCGACAAAGAGTTCGAAGTGTAACCTAACTTATATATCAGCCCGCTGAGTTTCACGCCGGATGTTTTCAATGGGTCGCGATTCCGATCCAGTAGTAGATTTATTTGCGAAGCAACTACTCTTGGGTTGTTAGGTCTCCTTTGCAGGCGCTCGGGTAGCTCTTAGCAATCCCACCCCTCCTGGCTGAGGCCTTGCCCACCCACCTGCCCTGGTGAAACTGGAAAGGCCTCGGGGCCACCAGTAATATCTCAATCATAAAAAAAAAAACTATACCATCTGAGCTCCATGGCAAAGTTATTGGCTGGGGCCCCTTAAAAAAGTGACGTTGCAATTTTATTTTTATTAAATCACTGAAGTAATTACCCAAAGCATTACTCACTTTATTTGCATTTTAGTTAACTCTCATTACCTTCTGATACGTCTAGTAGTATCATCTGCTCTTCTAGTTGTTAAAAAAGTTGTTTATATAGCTCCTTTAAAACATTCGATTAATATGAACAATTTTGTATAACTATTTTCTCTTCGTTTCAGATTTTATGGTGCTGGCTGGTGGTAATAGCATTGTCATGGGGAAGAGCTAGTGGTCACGGCCGCCTCATAGAACCTCCCTCCCGAGCGTCGGCATGGAGGTTCGGATTTGACACGCCACATAATTACAACGATCACGAACTCTTCTGCGGTGGATTCTCAAGACAATGGAATAAAAACGACGGGAAATGCGGCGTTTGCGGAGACCCATGGGATGCTAGTGCACCTAGAGCTCACGAGCTGGGAGGGAGATTCGGAAAAGGTATAATCGTACGTAAATATGCACCCAAAACAACAATAACAATAAAAGTAGAATTAACGGCCAGTCACAATGGATTCTTTGAGTTCAGAGTTTGCGAAGAACCAAAATCTACAACGCAAGAATGCTTAGACAAATACGTTCTCAAAATGGACGGAAAAGACAGCACTAAATTCTATCCGAGAGACGGAAATAAAGTTTACGAAATGAAGTATCAGCTGCCTGAAGGACTGGAATGCTCTCATTGCGTAATGCAATGGAGGTACATTGCCGGAAATAACTGGGGTAAGTGCGAAAACGGAACAGAATCGGTCGGGTGTGGACCACAAGAGGAGTTCAGGGCTTGTGCGGACATAGCGATAGGTGAGCGCTTTAGTACAACCACCAGGAAGCCCAGACCGACCTACGTGCCTCCTGGAAGACGGCCGACAGTGCCGACGCCGGAGGAGTCCAGCGGAACCGCCTGGTACGGTGCTGTCATTGCGATCACGACACTGCTCATTTCGATTGCAGTGCTCGCGGCTATTTACCTGTATTACTACAGAGGCGGAATGAGAATCAAGAATCTTTTGAAGTCAAAGTCGCTTCCACCTGCACCCCTGCCTCCTCCGAGACACAAACGCGCCTCGTTGTCTAGAGAAACGCCTCCAGATCTAGTGCCGGCTAAAATATCGACCGTGGAATCTGGTTTCGAAACAGTAGACCTAAGAGCTAAATAATTGAGAATTTTTATTCTATTGCTGTTAATTTGTATATCTGTGTATGTGTTCGAAATAGGTCGGATTCGTCAGTCAGACGCATTCGTCCAGAGTGATTTTATAGAATAAAATTAAGTTTAAGTTCGACGATGTTCGTGAAAGATATTTATTACGGATTAAATGTTACAAAATTTTTCAAATAGTTTTTTTTACCTGTTTTATGTTTCCAGCTACATGCATAGATATTAGTGTTTATATGTAGTTGTCTCGCTGCGATCACACCATCACGAGTATAGAAACAAGTTCACGACCTTTTGTTACTAACCATATACGAACCACCTGCTGCTGTATAGTACCTATCTAACGAAACTCCTAAACGCCACGATGTAATTGCAGCTAACCACCTTGTACTTAATAATGTCTATAAAATTCTGCGTATTTTATTCACAACCATATACCGTATAACATTTATTAAACTCGAGGGATATTGTATTTATTTCAATGAAATTTTTTAACTTGTGTCACTTAACCTGAGGAAATGAGAAGTAATCCCAAATTTGAAGGTCGTTCCGTGTGCAGGTATTAGGTAAATATTTACTTTTTTATTACTTAAACGGGCTAACGACCTCACGGCACACCCAGAGTCCAGAAACATATGTAGGTACCTAATCTACTCCAGAATACATACGTACGTAATGCTCACTTTCAGACACGAGCTCTTAGGCTGAGTTTTATAGAATAACGGCTGTCCCAGCCTTTCAAATTGGAACCCATTACTACTTCGTGACAGAAAAAGGCAGGGTAGTGGTACCTACCCGTGAGGACCCACAAGACACCAGTAATTACTACGCAAATTATATTTTTTGCGAACACTTTCACAAATTACACGACGAAGTGTAATTTGTGAATAGGAAATGAGGCCATCAGCGCAAAAGTGGCCTAAACCACAATTTTTCATGTTCAAGCTTATATTATTATGTTACATACATATATTATAATTTATTTAAAATATAACTAATTGCGTCCACACTAACTATGGTAAGCTTAGGCCGCTTTTGCGCTGACGGCCTCAAATATTAGTTTAACTTTTTTATTTTTTTATTTCTTCTATAGATATACAAGCTCACAAAACACCTGGTGTTAAGTGGTAACCAGAGCCTATAAACATCAACCATGTTGAAGCTGTCAGCTACCTTGAGACATGAGTTCTAAGCCTCAGGTTTTACAGTACAACGGCTGCCCCACCCTTCAAAACGAAACGCATTATTGCTTCAAGACAGAAATAGGCAGTGGTGATACCTACCCATGCAGGTTTACAAGATGCCTTACCACCAGTAAACTCTGCCTGAGGCATTCCAACACCGGCACAGTCGCATCGCTCGATACGAATGCACCGGGCGCCTTATCGTTTAGGTCACGACTTCTGACACTTACTTGCAGGATTCTAAGCCTTGTTACCCCTAAGGTAAAACCGGGCACTTTATACTTTTTTATATAACTTATGGAAAGACGAGGATACAATCTATATAATGATCAGTGGTCACCGACGTTCCTGGACGTCAACAATACCAGCGACAGACTCTCCTCAAACTTAGTTTGAAGGACACTGTGGATGAACTCTCCTATGGCGGCGGGCTGCGCGAATGACGAAACGGAGAAGACGGCATCATCTTTGATTTTAATTCTGCTATTTTATAATCAATAAAAGGGAAGAAATATTAGCTATTGCTAATTACTTAGTCATTACTCGAACAGACTGGTTTACTGGCTAGCTGGACTTCATTGGAATTCCCATACCAAATTGAAAACAATTTCGTATTTATAATGATGTTGTGGTTTCATAAGGAAATTACATACTTCTTTGTATTATAAGGATAAAGGACAATTCCATAGAAATCATGAGGAAGTGTCTTTTAAGCTTTTTTTTATGTAAAGGAATGCCTTTACACTGCCTCAAAGTCTGGTAGCTAGATTAGCACTCACTCAGCCTTATAGCTAATACAACGTTCTAATCTAAATCGAAATGTTACTAAATCTTTTCTGCATACATCTTCAATTTGTGTGAAGGCAAACTTTGAAATGATGATTCTTTTATAAGTCTACTAATCCTTTAGAAATTTATTATTCAATCCAACAACAAACAATGCTGGGACAAGCAACCTTTAACTTTTGTCTCACTGATATGGAGAAGAACTTTGTAATCCAATAAGACGGAAGGCAGAATTGAAAATCCCATTAGTCACATGTTATCATTGGGATTCTGTAACTCATGTTCCATTCTTTTTCATTTTATGTTTCCAATGAAATATTATAAAATTCATTGTATAGTTTATTTAGCCCACTGAGTTTCTCGCCGGATCTTCTCAATGGGTCGTGTTTCCGATCCGGTGGTAGATTCTGCAAAGCACTGCTTTTGCTAGGGTCAGTGTTAGCAACTCTCCGGTTGAGCCCCGCGAGCTCACCTACAAACGTTAGGGTGAAACTGAAATAGCCTCTCAAGGCTATCAGCATAGGTAGGGGAAAAAAAAGGGACTAGTGCAAACAAATGGGTAATTAGTAGAAATAGAAGTGATGATAACGGAACGTTATTACCCCAGAGAACAAGTTAGCAATTTTGTTAGGGAATCACAGTACAATCGTACACAGTATAATTACACTTCATAGACGAGTGTAAACATTTTGAGGGATTAAATTATTTGATTTTTTAAATAAAGATAATCATATATTTATACGTTTTTCTTTCTCAAGTCTGAGTTCTGCTAGCTCTTTCTCTAGACGTGCCTTGTGATATCTTTCTTCAGCAGCTTTAGTAACCCACTCTTGCTCCGCTATCCTTAACTTAATGAGTTCCTCATGATGTCTTTGGGATATGTTATGTTCTTTTCTGATTTTCAAGTCCTCATCAACAGCTAGACTCCGAATGTTAGTCACTGTAAAAATTAAATGACATTCATTCATTAACCTCTCATTTTATTAAGTGTAAAATTGAGCAAAAAATTATGATTCTAATAAAATTTGATTAATCATATAAACAACACAAATACTATAAAATTACTACTAAATACATTTGGGCTGGTGAATGGTTAAAGCAAATAGCCTTTTACCCCTTGATTTGATAAGGAAAGACAACATTTTCGTTTGGTTATCTATTGTTTACCTTTAGGTGTGGAAGGCATAATTCTGTCATTATCCCCTTTTATTAGGATCTTTAAATCGGTCATATCATTATGTGCCTCATCAACTCGAGACTGTATTGTGAATGAGTTCGACGGTTCTCCCTTCAACCGGTCCCTTTTTTCTTGGATCAATCTCTGTTTCCTCCTGGTTTTCATATTGTCCCAGCATTTCTTTAATTGAACTTCAGATCTCTACAAACAAAGATGTTATTATTATTCTATTATGTTCTAACATGTTCTTATGGAGCTTTAGAAAATTGAATTTTACATACCTACCCTAGCATTTGATTCTATAGAATTAAATTCTTCTGCTAAGCGTGCCCACGCTGTTCTTTTAGCAGCCATGTTTCCTGCACCATTTCGGGCAGCACAATTAAGTTTATGTTTAAAAATAAGCCTTTGTAGGCAGAATTTTTCTTTTTCCGAAAATACCTGTCTCCCGGTCATTATTGCGCCAAAAAACTACGTAGTTACTACATACGAAACAATACAAAATGTATGTATTTGCCTATGCATAAAACTGTTTTAGAGTCACGAAAGAAGTCCCACGAGGATAAATGGAACTAATATAACAGTTCGGCCATGATTGCCGTTTTTCGTTATGCTGTCAAGCAAGTGCTGTTGTTGTGTTCGTTATATACCATTGCGTTTTTTATTCATTTGTCGTATTTAAACTATTTTATATTTACAATGCCTAAAGTTGTAAAAAGTGTTGGTCGGGAAATAATATTGAATTTTTTAAGAGATTTTATGACCTGGTAACTAAGACCTTTAGGTCAAGTCTTATTTTAATTTTAATGATGATAATTTTTAAATGAAAATGATATTATGAAATGCAATGAAGTTGATTATTATGAAACATGGCATGAAGTGAAATGAAAACGAAATTAAATAACATGAGATGAGATGATATGGGATGAAATATAATCGCAGTAAAATGGTGGTCATTTACTGAGATTTTTTCAGTGGACTTTTTGGAGGAACCCGAGAAGTTACGACCAGCAGCTTTGTTTCATTTTCCCATATTTTTGCACTTTCACAGATATTAAACAGTTAATAAACTACTGTTATTACACATTTAACCCTGAAGAAATACGAAATAGACAAAATAAAACAAATCACACAACTCTTCGATCAACAATAACTAGATTTCGGGTCGGCGCAAAAATCCGTCTCGTTAAATAACAGCGCACTTGAAATGTGAGCTCTTATTTAGTTTGGTTCACTTCAAACACAGCCAATGTCAACCCGTCTCACAATGCCGCAGTGTGTATTCAAAAGTTGAAAAAAATGCCCGAAAAAGCAATTTAACGGCTGGAGTATCTTACTTTCGGTAAGTACATGAAGTATACGTTATATTTTAAGCTTTAAACTAATAAATAATATTAAAATTTAAACAAAATTACAGATTTTTAACCACCGCTACAAATGTTGGCCAAGGCTCGCCAACACTTGGACAAAACTTTTGTTTAACAGAAAAGTAAATGCATGGAGTAGATCTGTGTTATAATAATTTTTAAAAATTTGTTAGCAGTCCTTCAAAATTGGTTAGTTAAAATTGGTTAATTCTGCTTTTGTGTCTGTTTGTTGGATTCTCATTGGATACTTAGCTTTCCTTTTTTATTTTAGCTTTCCTAGCAATCACGTGTGCAGAATGGATCTCGGTTGTCGCCAGAGAAAGAAGAGATTACTTTTATAAGCCAGCTAAGAACTCCACTCGTTGACACTGGACATCTTTGCCTTCCGTGTTCACGGCTACTGAAACGTGGCCGAAGCATTGTAATAAAAATATCGCGCTTAAAACCGTTTAAACATTGTTTTATTATATGTACTAGTCGCGAAAACATAAAAATATAATAAATCTAATAAAAGACCGAAACGTTGCTAAAATAATAATGTAATTTGTTATGATAGTTCTATCTTGTCCACATTCCTGAGATACACAAAAAATATTTTAGAATAATTATGGACGACAATATTGATAATAATAAAAATATACTATAAAATATCTATTTCACAAAACTGAGTCGCATTATGCTCTGTAATTGGAAAACTACCATTAAGTAATGGTTAATTACAGAGCATAATGCGACTCAGTGACGCACAATGCCGAATTATGCTGAAGCTTAGTTGAGCATTATGCCGCATAATGCGCTCTTGTGTTGCTGTAATTGGAAAACGGCCATAGTCCCTTCTTTATTTCGCCGTAAAGTCGTGTTTTATGTAATTAACACCACAGTTGAAACAATAGAAATTTTGTTGTAGCGGCATAAACAATTCTAAGTTATTATATTAAATTAGTTATTAAACACATTATAAATTATTTTTACGTTTTAAATTTTCGGCGGTAAAAAGTCCTGTGTCACAGACTATATTCTTTTTTCCACCTCTTGTGTGTTCCGACTTACGCATCATATAAAAGGTGCGTTCTTAAACGCCACAAGTTCATCTACTCGCTAGGTGAGGCTGGCATAGCCCTTTAAGGCTACCAGCCAACCAGTGGCTTCTATGGGTCCTGTTACAACATACTAATAAAAATAATTTTCCGTTGCGCTAAAAACTATAGAAATAAAACTAGACTAAACACCTTCATAGCCACACCGAAATAATATTTTTTAGCAATTAAAAAGAGCGCCGTTAGCTACCGTCAGCAAGGTATGAGTCTCCCTATGCCCGATATTCTTAAAAATTTAAAATATTGGCAATACTGTCAAATGTCACTGTCATCGTCAAGCCTACAGGCATAGATAAAGATAAAGCTCGCAAAACAAACGTGCTAATTGCTCAATTTCAGTCTACGGCTTAAAAAGCTCAAAATTTGCCGATAGCACATTCGGTTTTGTACAAAAATCTAGCTGTAAATGAAAAATGGCGTTAAGATCGCAGCATGTGCACGATGGTGGCGTTGTAGAACGACGGTTGCGGCCTGTATATGGTAAATTTTCACTATAAAACTGACTGTCTTTTCGAATGAAATGTCCAACCAAACTCCTTCCAGAATTTTTACCGTCCGATGTTTTTTAGATTGGCTGGATAATGGGTATAATAAAAAGGCTTTACAAGAGGCGGAAAAGGTATTAAAAAAGAGTCCATCGTTACAAGCGGCGCGAGCTTTGAAAGCTCTAGCACTTTATAGGTTAGGTAGAGCCCAAGAGGCAGAAGCTGTGCTAGATGCATTGGTCGAGGAGAAGCCTAGCGATGACACGACATTACAGGCGATGACAATGTCATTTCGAGAGTCTCAGCAATGTGAGTAACACACTAAACTGTAGAATTATACAAATATAGTACTAAGTGAACGATAAAAACAATTGAATTAAATGATATATTTAGTTCAATAAAATTTTATTATTATTGCTTATAATAATATGATACTCTTTAATAACTTATAATATACATGACAAAGTAGTGTGGAAATATCAAGCTATATTTAGTATGCATATACTTTACCATAATTATTTAATTTACACTAATTCTACATATATTATTGGAACTGATATTTGAAAAACTTCTGCTATATATTAACTTTGAAAGTAAAGTTATATAAACAATAGCATGCCCAGTCTGATATTAAGTAGATACTGTAGTCCACCAACAACTCAACCTGAATTCTGCCTGCCTTAAACATAATGTTAAAGTTGCACTTGTATTATATAACTACTGTTGTACACTTCAAACTGTAATGTATATCTTCAGTCATGTGATAACTAAGTTATGCAATTTTAATTTTAATTAAGTATTGTCACTAAATTAGCCTTATGCAGTTTGGGAGTTTACATTGGATATACATCCATACAAAATTTTATAAATAGATGTATTAATGTTTTTTACATAGTTAATTTTAGTTTTTTATGTTTAAATTTTAAATACATATGTCTAACCATTAGGCAATAAGTATAAATTATTGAGCTTAAATTATAAATTGGTGTCTATGACTGTGGCTTAACCTAGCATGGACACCATTTTCAAAATACAGACTATAAACTTTACAAATTTCTTTTTTTTATTATTGCTTCGATGCATAATCACATACAATAATAATATAATAACATACATATTATAATATTTTTGTTAAATAAACATAATATAAATAGGAATTAACTGCCAATATTTTTATTTATTGCATAGATGGGTGGACAAGCTCACAGCCCACGTGGTGCTAAGTGGTTACTGGAGCCCATAGACATCTACACCATAAATGTCGCAACTCACCTTGAGATAAGAGTTCTAAGGTTTCATCTCAGTATAGTTACAACAGTTGCCCCACCCTTCAAACCGAAACGCATTACTGCTTCACGGCATAAATGGCAGGGTGGTGCTACCTACCCCTGCAGAGTCACAGGAGGTCATACCACCTATCTGAGTTGGTTGGAAAAATAATGTATTAGCTGTTAGAAAAGTATTGGTTTATCGAACCAAAGTACTGTTAATATATCATATATAAATATATGTCCCTCTAATTGTATATCGACGCTTGAAAGACAAACGTGACTAAGCGACAATAACTGCTTTGTACATAAATGATAGGCAATAACCATATTCGATGCGCAAAAAAAATATATTTCTAGGTCTATTAAAATCATTTCAATCCTACAGCTACTAGCTAGATTCTAACACAGCTAGATTCATTAAAATAAATTTTGTTTTCAGGTATTTCAACTTTAAATTAGTCTACTGTAAAGTTCACGCATTGTCTCTTAGTAACTTTTGCCTTTCAAGCGTCGATATAACTAAATATTGTACTCTTGATTTTTTTTGTAAATTTTTAATGAACATTATGATTATTTAATATTTTTAAGTTTCTTTTCTGTAGTGCACAAAGTTTGTACCATCTATGAAAATGCTGTGAAAATAGATACAACAAATGAAGAACTACATTCTCACCTGTTTATGTCATATGTACGGGTCGGAGATTTTCGATCGCAGCAACGAGCAGCAATGGCAATATACAAGTTTGCACCAAAAAATCCATATTATTTCTGGGCAGTCATGAGCATAGTTTTGCAGGTATGCACAATATTATGATTTAACTGTACCTATCTTTACAATTTGTGTATATTACAGTACAATCTGAAATAAAAAATTATTCGTGCCATATCACACACATCATGTGGCCCTAAACGAGGATTATCTGTACTTTGGAAACCAGAAACTGATATTCATACAATACAAACTCAGACAACAAACAAGCTTGTTCATGACATGAATGTTTGCTTGATCCAGAAATTGAACCCCTGACCTCCAGCTCAACAGACAGGTGTTGACTACCATATCGCCGAGTCATATAATATACCAATAGAATTGAAATTGATAAAATTTTCTGATGTGCTTTTTCATTTGATAGTTTATTTATTTATTTATTACATAATTGTGTAGAATGCTTTCAGAATACATATTAATATTGTAATTAATATTTAAGAGCAGTAATGTTTAGGGTTCCTAATGTTTCAAAAGTTTCTAAGAAACATTTCACACAGTTTGTGGGTGGATAAATTTCTCCCAAAATGAACATGGTATATAAGTAAAGATTTTTGTTGATGAATGTACACAATATGTACATACACCCATACATACATTTAATCACAATTAAGATAATAAATCACCTTATAAATTTTAGGGCAAAGAAACAGAAGACACAACAAAAAGGAACATTCTCCTCACTCTTGCCCAAAGAATGATAGACAATTTTATATCTGAAAATCGAATGGAAGCTGAACAAGAAGCCCGCCTTTACATAATGATATTAGAACTACAAGAGAAATGGGAAGACATAATCAAATTTATAGAAAGCCCTTTGTATGGACAACTTATACCTGGTTCTATATCGCAAGCTTGTATTCCGTATTTGAAAAAGTTGGGTAGATGGAAAAAAGTCAACATCCTCTGTAAAGAGCTACTATATGATAATTTAGATAGATGGGATTATTACATGCCTTATTTCGACTCTGTCTTCCATTTGATGAAAGAGAATAGCAACGAAGAAAATATAGACGATACGGCTGAGAAATGCCATGAGTTTATATGTCAGTTAGTCGAAAGTATGTCTTCCGGGCGAACATTGAGAGGTCCTTACTTAGCCAGACTGGAATTGTGGAAACGTTTGTCTGTCGAAGGAGATCCGACAGCGTTACTCGGTAGTGCGTTGGCACTCTGCGTGCAGTATTTAAGGGTGTTTGCGAGCAAACCTTGTGCTGTACCAGATTTGAAAGTTTATTTAGCGATGATACCCCAAGAAGAAAGGGAGGCTAACTGCAGAGATTTCCTGACATGCCTCGGTTTCGATGAAAACTCTGAACCAGAAACAGTAAGTCAATGAATTTAAGCCTTTATTAAGTTTAATTACTGAATTTGTTTTTCTTCAATTCGCTTTTTCATACAACAGTAACAGTATCAGGACAGGCATATTTCCTACAAAACTTAAAACGGCTGTCGTGAAACCACTTTTTAAAAAAGAAAATAGAGAGCTAATGGAGTTTTATAGACCAGTGGCTTTGCTACCTGTTTTCTCTAAGATAGTTGAAAAGTTTTTGTACAAAGAAATATATGATTTTCTTGAAAAATATAACGTTCTGCTTGAAAACCCAAAAGGATTTCGTCAAAATAAAAATATAAATATGGCTATTTTCGACTTTTTGAACGTTATTACATGTGATATGGACAAAGGTAACTACATCACTGCTCTTTTCTGTGATATGACTCAAGCTTTTGATCATGTCGATTTTAACATACTGTTAAGTAAATTAGAATACTGCGGGATGCGAGGAAATATATTAAACTTACTGGAGTCTTATTTAAAAGATCGAATACAATACACTGAAATTAGGTAAGATTACATACGGTGTTCCGCAAGGAAGCGTACTTGGGCCTCTGTTATTTATAATTTACATTAATGATTTTCCAAATCCAAATGACCACCCTATGACCCTTTTTGCAGACGACAGCACCATAACTATTAGGTGTAGAAATGACACTTTATATGAACACGATATTAATAGTACTCTTCATTCAATAATATCTTGGCTTGGTAAAAATAATTTAATAATTAATTTAGAAAAAACAAAATTTATGCGATTTTATCAAAGAAATAAATATATAAATTTGACCATTTATAATAATAACAAATTAGATTGGAAATCTCATACAGACGGACTGTGTAAACGTGTCAGCTCCTCGGCCTATGCACTCTTTAAATTATCCTCCATTTTAAACACAGACGCCTTACTAACTGCATATCGTGGTGTAGTTGAATCCTGTCTTAGATATGGAATATTTTTCTGGGGAAACTCAACGCAGAAAGATCAAGTTTTTAAGGCACAAAAAAGGTGTTTAAGGTCTATGTTTGGATTGGCAATAGCCGACAGCTGCAAGCCATATTTTGCAAAGCATAAACTTTTTACCCTTCCTTGTCTATATAATAATATATACGAAGTTGCATCTTTTGTTAAAACTTGTCCCAATAGATTCACTAAGATGTCTAATGTGGCAAACAGAAATCGACGCGACGATAAGCTATGTTTTCCAAAAACCAAAACTACATTAAAGAATAATAGTATACTAGGTATGAGCGTTACGATATTTAATAAACTACCGAAGAAATTAAGAGACTTAGATGATTTTAATTTTTTAAAAAAACCTAAAAGGTAATCTTTTTAGTGAAAATTATTATCATATAAATGATTTTCTTATGGATGACATTGAAAATAAATGGATCTTTAATTAATAGTTGAAAAAAAAAAAAAAAAAGTGTCTATTGGATCCTGTTATTGTGGTAGCACCATAAAATAGAATCGAGGTACATATTCGCTAAATACTAGCAACCCGCCCTCGCGTCGCTTCGGAAACTGTAATTTATTCTTGATTATGAAAATGAGATTCGGTAGGCAGCGGCTTGGCTCTGCCCCTGGCATTGCTGAAGTCCATGGGCGACGGTAACCACTCACCATCAGGTGGGCCGTATGCTCGTCTGCCTACAAGGGCAATAAAAAAAAAAAAAAAGATGGCAAATATTTTCCTACTTATCGTAATATTTTAGGTAATTCACACTATTATAAATTACAGCCTATGTGTTATTCTGATGTGTCAGCTACGTTATTGTAAAGTTTTATCAAAATCCATCCAGTAGTTTTTACGTGAAAGAGTAACATCCATACATTCTTACTAACTTTCGCGATTCGTAGGATGTCGCTAATATTATTTTCAACTGGTTATATAGGGCAAATTGTAAGTTCACATCACCAACCTGCCTATTTCTGTGTATGTATCATACATTCCTTCTTTAATGGAGGTAGCAGTATAGTAAACTATTGGGGCTTATTGTCATATCTGCTCCAGTGACCCATTGTTATTCTATTAAAAAAGGTAGCACAATTCAGGTTCTTTACTGGTGGTATGACCTCTTGTGAGTCCGCACGGATAGGTACCACCAACCCGCCTATTTCTGCCGTGAAGCAGTAATGCGTTTCGGTTTCAAGGGTGGGGCAGCCGTTGTAACTATACTGAGACCTTACAACTTACATCTCAAGGTGGGTGGCGCATTTGCATTGTAGATGTCTATGGGCTGCAGTAACCACTTAACACCAGGTGGGCTGTGAGCTCATCCATCCATCTAAGCAATAAATGTACCTTGTCTCCTACAGATGGACGACATACAGCGCCACATCTCGTGTCTGACAGCATGGCGCCTGACAGCCCCTCGTCCTGGTGCGACAGACGCCCTCCAGCTAGCCGCTACGCTCAGGAGGCATTACCTCAGGTCCCTCGAGAAAAACATGATCAAGTACTCAACTACTGAGTTCTGTTCCGCAGATAGCTATGCGATACTAGCGGCTCATCATTATTTTTATGCTGGTATGTTAACACAGCGCCAGATAAATAGCTGTTTTATTTATTTATTATTGCTGTGTGTCTGTCTGTTTTCTATATATTTATATGTTTATTTTTACATAAACATAACTAAAGTTTACTGAATGACTTAAGTAAATAAACTGCTATTAGATTTATAAGTTGGTAATTCATATGAATCTCTGATGTAACGAATACAAATAGGCAGTGGTTTGGCTGTATCCCTGGTATTGTTGATGTCCATGTGTGATGATGATTACTTACCATCAGGTAGGCTGTATGCTTATCTGTTTATTGCTGGTTTTTTTAGAATATATAGAATATTAAACATGCTGTTCGATTATGTTATAAAAATACGTGTGTTCAGCAAAGTTTGATTATCAATATGTTTATTTTGGCTTTACAGCAACAGAACAGAAGAGCTCAAAACCCATCCTCGAAGCCTTGTGTTTGTTAGAATTAGTATTGTTGTATTCACCAGCGAATTATCACGTGAAGCTTCTTCTAGTGCAACTGTATCATCTGCTAGGTGAGTATGTGGTGAGCGTTTTATGGATTTCCATCTCACATTTATTATCACAAAGGTTTAAGAAAACGATTAAAGAACATCTGTACAAAAAGCTTTTTTTTTTTTTATTTATTGCTTAGATGGATGGACGAGCTCACAGCCCACCTGGTGTTAAGTGGTTACCGGAGCCCATAGACATCTACAACGTAAATGCGCCATCCACCTCGAGATATAAGTTCTAAGCTTACTATAAAATCAATGATTATCTAGAAGATTGCACAAAGTGGGAATGAGTTGCTCGCTCCGGGCATTTCAATATTGCAATAATTGTTACATTATAATAGAATAGAAAAAGAATCTAATATTTAAAAAAGAAAAAAGGTAAAAGACATGCCTGCTGAGTTTCTTGCCAGTTCTTCTCAGGACGGAGGCTAGTTTTTGTGAATTGGCGGTAGTTCTTTTTGACGTTCAACAAGTATGTACTTTCATTTATGTTGAATAATTTTTTTTGATTTGATTTGATTTGATTCATTTACCCGGAGACATGAGTTCAGAGCCTTAAATGTATTCGTATGTAAACTTACACATCCTACAATCCTCCTCCTTCCATAGTCCTCTATCTATATCGATTTCTATCGTGTCGAGACAAAGTTAGAACTGATAAAAAAAAATTCATGTAGTATGCGCCGTGTGCGACTAAAGACAGCAATAGTTTAGAGTGAGAGCAGCATGATCGCCGCCGCCATTTTAGATTCGTTTCTTTATTGGCGCGGCTAATATTTTTTTGCAACATCTCGAATTTTTTTGCTGTCTCTCTAGTTTGCATGACGTCATTAAGCCAGGTTCGCAGATATTTCCGACGGGTTGTGATCTCATTTAAAATGTTTCAGGCAACGCATTAGCGGCAGATTCGATCTACCGTCGCCTAGAGCTGAAGCACATCCAGCTGGTGTCGCTGGGCTGGCTGCACACTGCGCGAGCGGACGCGGCCTGCGTGCCGACGCGCGCCCTGCAGCTGCTGGCCGACCTTAGGGCCTTCCACACGCACCACGCTAAGGATGTTGGTATTTATATTTAAACAGTCCTATCTCACGTCACAAGCTGTTTGCTGATGAATTATTAGCCGGTATTTTTTTTCCTACCTTTTTTTTCCTTAGATGGGTGGACGAGCTCACAGCCCATCGGTTTGAAGGGCGGGGTGGCCGTTGTAACTATATTGAGATATATCTCAAGATGGGTGGCGCATTGACGTTGTAGATGTATATGGGCTCCAGTAACTACTTAACATCAGGTGGGCAGTGAGCTCGTCTAGCCATCTCAATAAAAAAAAAATATAAAATGATAAAATGCGATAATTTGTACGGAAGATAAAAATTAACGACTTTTACCGTCTATTTTTTAAGATATTTGAAAAGGCTATTTATCTTGATAAAAACTATAACTTTCTATTGTATCTGAAAACTAAGATGTTCGGTTCGGCTAAAGGGCCACGCGGCTCACTTCCATACGCGTTTTGTTGGATAGCTGCAATCTGCTTATAGGTAGCGTTTATATTGGAATCCTCACGCGGCTCACGGGTGACCCTCATCAGAACGATTCAGTGAGATAAGGCTCACTGGTAATTAAAATAGTTGAATTTTTAAATAAATACGTTTATCCTCTTTAAACGTCAGGCCGCGAACTCCGTGGCCTGAATGAAAATACTCGATTTTTCATGTGGCGTTTAACGTGTTAAAATAGTCGGATTTTTAAATAAATACATACAGCCCCTTAAGAGTGCCTGTCCACCGGAGCGGAGCGAGGCAGCGGAGTGGAGAAACGGAGAAATATTAACCAATAAGATTGCACAAAATCAATAGCATAAGATTGGAAAATCCTCCGCTTCGGTGGACAGGCAGCCTAATTGTTGGGCCGCGAACCCTTCTCGAAGTTTTATATTGCTAAGGATTAACGTTAAGTTTTGTCCAGCAGAGCATCGAGCACATGACGTACGCGTACAAGTTCGGCACGTTCGAGAAGGTGGTGGAGCTGCGCGCGTGGGCGGCGCGGCTGGAGGCGTGCGCGCTCTGTGCCGTGTCCGCGCGCCGCCGCGACCTGCTGGCGCTGCTCGCCGCCCCCGCGCCGCCCGCGCCCCCCGCGCCCCTGCACGCCGCGCACACGTACGTACCGCGCCGCCGTGTACAGTGCCGCGCCGACGTGTACAGTGCCGCGCCGCCATGTACAGCGCCTCGCCGCCATGTACAGCGCCTCGCCGCCATGTACAACGTACAGGACAATTGTGTGCCACGTCGCCATGTGCAGCGTACAAAATAATTGTGTGCTTTCGAACACAAGCTATGCTAAGCACAAATGAATGAAATCGGAAAAACCAAAGAATTACTAGAAAAACAAAATATACACATGTAGCGGCAATAAATAGGACGTAGTTGAAATTGTTATTTCATTTTGGACTTAGGACTGTTTTCGGTGAAATTAAATGATGTTTATTTTTTTAAATACCAATTGGCGTGTGTATTCTGAATTAGCAATCGTACAGTTTTATAGGATAGTAGGGCCAGAGAACAATATTCTTATCCAATTGCAACCGCACACGTTTCTAACGTCACACACAGATCGATTCTGATTGGTGGCGAAAATTTTCACAATAATACCAATAACAAAATACAGATACAATAATTTCAAGAATCGACATCCTCAGCATTGCGGATGCATGAATAACATACTTATTGTTCGACTCGTAAAATGTGTGCCAATCTCGGTTTTCACGAGTCATCTTACCGCGCTCCGCTTTGTACTTGCCTATAATTTGATTGAAATAAATACATATTATCTTATAATACTACCCTCAGATTCCATAATTTGAGTGATATTTAAATGTACCCGCTGGTAACAATTAAAAAGAAAAACATGCTTTATACGTACTTCCAGCGACAACCGCGACCTGAACATCATCGTGAACTGGGAGCCGCCCGAGCTGCAGGATCCTGATTTGAGATCTCGAACGTTCGATCAGGACATGGCCTACCTCCGCTTGACGGACGCGCTGCTGTCCTCGGTCACGCTGTGCACAGAACTCGCCGAGAACAAACCGATCGAAGAGAAGATGCAACATTACGAGCAACTGCGAACCTGCGTCGACACGTTCAGCGAAGCGATGGAGAAATGCACAGAGAAATATTGCGTTTACGAGAAGATCACTATATCCGGACCGTTTCCTTCCAGGATAATAGGTCAGTTCTACAGATATTTTTTTAAGACCGCTTTAGATGAACCGAAACAAAATTGTAGTCTATACTATTATAATATGAGGCCGTCAGCGCAAAAGTAGCCTAACCCACAATTTTTCATAATCATGTTTATAATTATGTATATTGCAATTAATTTAAAATATAATAAATTTTAATGCAAAACCGGCCTATCCATAGCTTTACCCATAGATAACAGATGGCTTTGTAAACATTATTTTTGCGCGTATTGTTTTTTTTTGCCTACTCAAATTAAATTTATGAAAACTTAAACGTCATTGCTCTATAATAACTATGGTAAGCTTAGGCCACTTTTGTGCTGACGGCTTTCATCATATATAAATCTACAGTGGTTTTTACGGATGTTCCGTTATAAGTACTGAACCATGCATCAGATTGACTTGAAACTTGGTATCCATGTAGAAAATACATGCACTTAATGGATAGGCTAATATTTATATAAGTGTTGGACTCCCTAATAATAATAACAATAAATAATAATGTTCATTTTAAATGCCCAGCGAAGCGGGCGAGTACGGCTATCTCTTATAAAACTACCCTCAGATTCCTTGATTTCAGCGGTATTTAAATATACCTGCTGACAACAATTAAAAAGGAAAACATGCTTTATTGGTGGTAGGGCGTCTTGTGAGCCCGCACAGGTAGGCAACCCCCACCCTGCCTATTTCTGAAGCAGTAATGCGTTTCGGTTTGAACAGTGGGGCAGCCGTTGTACTGTAATAGCTGAGACTTTGAACTGTTGTCTGAAGGTGGGTGGCGGCATTTACGTTATTGACATCTATGGGCTCCGGAGACCATTTAACACCAGATGGGCCGTGAGCTTATTCACCCGTCTTAGCAATAAATAAAAAAGTCCTTAATACCTGTGCGAATTAAAGTAAAGGAGTATCATGTAGTTTGGGAAAAGTTTGAGAAGCGCTTACCATGGTTCTAATATTAAGTGACTATTACAAATACATGTCGACGCTTGAAAGGCAAACGTGACTAAGCGACAATAACTGCTTTGTACATAAATGATAGGCAATAACCATATTCGATGCGCAAACAATATATATTTCTAGGTTTGTTAAAATCATTTCAATCCTACAGCTAGATTCTTTAAAATAGATTTTTTTTCAGGTATTTCTCATGTATATTTTAAATTAATTTCAACTTTAAATTAGTCTACTGTAAAGTTCACGCATTGTCGCTTAGTCACGTTTGCCTTTCAAGCGTCGAATTGTATATATTTGCTATTTGTCAGGTTTCGTAAGTTCGCCGGTGCCGTATCGGGAACTGTACTCGATAACGTTGCGCATGATCGGCGAGCTGTCCATGAACAACACTGACAAAGTGCACGAGCTGTGCGATCAAGTCGTCGCCATCATTTTGATTTCGTCAAAACTTATCGTCCAAGAGATCCGATACGGCGCTGAAGACAACGGCTGGTCGATGAGGGATAGACTCGAGTCGCTGTCCAATTATTTACAAGTGAGTTTAGTTTTAATAATAATAATAATATAAATTTTTTTTTATCTATCTATATATATAAAAATGAATTGCTATTCGTTACTTTCGCTAAAACTCGAGAACGGCTAGACCGATTTAACTAATTTTGGTCTTGAATTATTTGTGGAAGTCCAGAGAAGGTTTAAAAGGTAGATAAATATGAAAATGCTCGGAATTAAATAAAAATAACAATTTTGTTTTTCCTTTGACGTGTTCCCCGTTGGATGAATTCCTTTTGTTTGCTTTAAGTTTATTTTACACAAAAATTTTGGGTCTTTTACTTATCGATTGAGGCACTACGAAGTCTGCCGGGTCATCTAGTATTTTATAAACATATTTTTATTTTTTTCATTTCAGTCAATCGGTGTGCTTACGTATTTACTGGGCGTTTGCTACGAGATGATAACTCCGACGAACACAAAGAAATCGAAGAAGAAAGCGAACCGCTCCGTCGATCAGATGCAAACGATAAAATTAATTGACAACATAAACGTGACGTTGCAACAGGCGATCGCTTCGCTCGAGGAGCTCATGGACCTCTGGCCTGACTACGACTTCTCGGTCGACCTGGAAGAAGAACTGACCAGAATGAACATTAACCCAACCGCACCCAGCCCGGTCGAGAATAAACTGAAGCTAGGCCTCGACAAGATAATTGAAGATATACAGAATATACTGAAACGAAAGACTGCTTATTTGAAAGGCTTAATACTAAATACTAATACTTAATAGTGACAAGTTTTAGTTATAACGTCAACGGTTCGATTTCGCCTCTATATAGTTCATTATACAGGGTGTGTGGAGATCATTCTTTAAGGCGGTGTCTAGTGCTTCTTGAGGCGCGAAAATTTCGCGAATCTGTCGTTACTAGTCTTTAACCAACGATCGAGATTCGATGATGATCACTAAACACCACAAGGCTTTTGATAAAATTTCTCTTTTTTTTTTATTGACGCGTGACGAAGAAAACCTGTTCACAATTTCGTTTTAATGATGCACACAAAAAAGGGGAACAGATGCCAAACAAAAAATCTTGGTACCCACACTATTTTTTTAATTTTTTTTTTAATGTCCTTGTAGGCAGACGAGTATACGGCCCACCTGATGATGAGTGGTTACCGTCGCCCATGGACATCAGCAATGCCAGAGGCAGAGGCAAGCCGCTGCCTACCGCTAAACTTACACTAACAGATAAGGAAATGGTATTAAACACGTTTTTGCCTTCGTCTTATCGACCTTAACGACAGACGCCTTAAAATTTAGATTAATATTTTAACACTAACACGTTTTTTAACACGTTTACCTACGTTTGCCACTAGGGGCGCTGTTCCAAATGCATACAAATTTGAGTTAACTTTTACGCGATCGAGAACGTTAAAAAACTCGCACTAAGCACACAGATCGCTTAGTGTGTGTAACTTTTTTTTTCCTACCAATGCTGATAGCCTTGAGAGGCTATTTCAGCTTCACCATAACGTGAAGGTGAGCTTACGGGGCTCAAACCGGAGTGTTGCTAACGCTGACCCTAGCAAGAGCCGTGCTTCGCAGAATCTACCACCGGATCGGAAACGCGACCCACTGAGAAGATACGACGAGAAACTCAGTGGGCTGTGTCTATGGGTTAATTCGCTCGTCAGGTCCTTCGTCGCAAGCGACGGGTTCGGCGAGGACGGTGACCGTTGCTTGTGGTGCCTAAAAGCACCGTTGTTAATGGATCGGGACGAATGTGTAACTAGACAATGTTATCAGTACAGATTTATTTTGAAGAATTACGACACATGTGATTCGGTAAACACTAAAGATGGCACATTAAACGAGACGAGATTGGACCGTAAGTGATTTGTGACATGCGTTACAAATGTAGAAAATCGAATGAGTGCGGACTTACTAATTATAAATTGTTTCGGTGAACATATCGTGTAAATATTTATATTATTATATTTTAATTTGTGTGTTTTCTGTTTAGTTATCGTTTTCGCTGTATATGTAATTTAAAAGTAAGTTAAAAGTCTTAATTAAAGTATCGTGCCTGAAAATTACTTGTAAAGTTGTGCGTAATTATTTGATATAAAAAATACATGAAGTATGAAAAATGATTGTGGTTTTTATTTGTGCCGTCTTGTTGCTTTTTTTTTTATAGCTAAGATGGGTGGACGAGCTCATAGCCCACCTGATGTTAAGCGATTACCGGAGCCCATAGACATCTACAACGCAAATGCGCCACCCAACTTGAGATATAAGGTCTAAGGTCTCAAGTATAATTACCGGTAAGTTGTGTGTTCTGTGCTCGCGCAGTTCAGTTTTATACGAACCTGTGGTTTCAGTTGAATGTCTGCGAATTTATCTTATATAAAAAAAAAAAACTATTCATTAATGGGACTGGTAAAGGGGACGTCAGACCACACAGCCAAATGCTTTATAACATAAGCCGAATCCAAGTACAAAAATGGAATGAAATGAAATCGATACCTTAACGTTTACGAGTAAATAAGTTGGGTGAATGCTGTTAGTTTAGCGTTTCTTCTGGTCGGAACTTGTGATAGCGGTGGCTTATTAAGCATTTTCAAAACATACGAAAGTCACTAGACATGGTTTCGCTTCATCTATAAAGTCATCTGAAATCTCCCTAAATTCCGACCATTTTACACACACATTAATAATTATTACAATTATAATTCATTATAGTGCGCGCGGAAAGGCTAGTCACCTCCTGAGGTATGTGAGCGGCAGGGCGGGGGAAAAATACAATATTACAATTAGGTACCCATTACATTATCTAACATGGTATTCTGAGATTTATCTGCACTTAAATTATATAATATCGTGTGCGTCTTGTCAATCGCGCCCTCCCCCGTCTTACCCCGCCACATACCTCAGGAGGTGACTAGCGCTTCCGCGCGCACTATAATAATTCACACATTAATAATTCATTTTTCATCAAAACAAAAATTACACTTGACATTTCGTGTTCCCGCCAAAAAAATTGCAAGATTCTAAAATCTAAAATACATATTTTTGGCAAAGGTCAACAACCAAGGCGCCCAAACATAATTTAAAACACCATAAGATCTGTTTTAAAATATTTATTTACAACATTTGTATTGCAGCAGTGTGAATATATCACGAGACATTTGTACAAAAATACAATAATGGTAGGTAAAAAACTGAAAATATATAAAAACCATGATTCATTATAATAAAACAGTCTGCAGTATTCAAGGAATGTGTTCGGAATACAAAAATAGTGTAGCATCAATTTTAATATAATTCGTCTTTGGATATAGTAGGTATTACTTGATAAAAATAGATTATATTAGAGTTTGCACTATTCAACGTGTTTATCTTTCTAATTATCATCTTCGTAAATTATGTGAATTTACAGACAGGGGTAACTCGACCTTTAGCGCTTCTTAGTGATTCTAAAAATTTTCAACAACTCTGCGTAAGGTTGTGGAAATTGACAAAAACAAACCAATGGCTGCAATTTTATTGGCTTCCACGCTCATGCACTTTCTCAAATCTCTCAAATCTAAAAGGTTAACAAAACCCCTTCATTGTTTGTTGGAAACCTGAGGAACTCTATCGGCTAATATAAAAAATCACACGCTACGTAAACTTTACATTGCCGCCCAAAAGTTCAATTATTGCTCTTCTACAAAATTGTCAACATAAAAAAAGAACGCTGTTTTTGATTTCAAAAACAAGATACCAAGTCTTAAATGTTCGTTGTATAAAATGCTATACAAACTTTAAAAAAAAAAAAGGAAATACATATTTTGTGCAATCTTGTTAAAAAGAGATTACTCCGATTCAATATTATAAACACGAATTTTCTACAAGTAATACAGACACGTAATTAATTAATTAATAGCTAAAAAAACCGTGTGATAAAACTATCAAGGCATAACAACATTAATATTCATAATACGCTTACATTTAAAATCAACGTTCATTTAAAATTCATACTAAACAAAAACTGAAATCACACAAAACACGAGACTTATTAATGTTTAATCTGTCGACTTGTGGCCGTCGAGGCAAAGTTGACCATGCATGTGCAACTCGCGATTCCTCTCCGCCTAAACATTTATCATTGAATTGTTTATATCAGGGCTGTCCAAACTAGATACTTTTGCGGCCTAATTACATTTCAAAAAAAGCTGGAGGACCGCAAAACCTTTTTTTTTTCAAAAGAATAATAGTAAATGATAGCTTCACTATTAAATGATGTCATGAGAATAGAATGTTACAAGAATAAAGATAAATTATACCAAATATTGATTAACTGTAATATGACATTAAAGCGGCTTTATTACGAAGAAAAAAAATTACAATTTAATGTGTCACAGTAAAAATCACCCTTAGTAACGCTAAGCAAATACTAGTAAAGTAATCGGTGAAGTGATTTTAAAACAGCCATTGTTGATAAGATGCTTGCTAGTACTCCTGAAATATCCTCTGCATCCACTCCGATAATTTTAGGCAGTACCTTTCTTGTACTTTCTTATTATTATGAAAGTAAATTATGCACCTCGCTCTGAAACTAAAAAATTCTAAAGCCGACGAGTCGATCGATTAAACTATTAACTTTAAAATACACAAAAAAAAACTAATAATACTTCTGATAACAGATTCAATGAATAAAAACGTCAACCGCCATGTTGGATTTTTTTTTTTTAATATAGACGTCCTCAGAAACCTCTAGTTAGCAAACGTGTCCGACATGACAGCCAACATGTTAATACACGAAATTATTTTAACATAATAAATAATCAACAGAGCATTTAGTTTTGGGGAAACGCGAATACGAGAAAATGAATTTGATTCATCATACCAGAGTTTAATCATTGGGGGATCCTTCTTAACTTCACCGTGAACCACGAATACTTTGGAAGGTCATCGTTAGGATTTCGAAGAAGCTAAATACAATCACGGCCGTTTCGTTCATGACTCTAAACGATAGAACGAAAAAAAAACTATTATATCTTGAATGTACGAAAAGTACATATCGACGCTTGAAAGGCAAACGTGACTAAGCGACAATGCGTGAACTTTACAGTAGACTGATTTCAAGTTGAATTACCTGAAAACAATTTTTTTTTATTTATTGCTTATGTGTGTGGACGAACTCACAGCCCACCTGGTGTTAAGTGGTTACTGGAGCCCATAGACATCTACAACGTAAATGCGCCACACACCTTGAGATATAAATTCTAAGGTCTCAGTATAGTTACAACGGCTGCCCCACCCTTCAAACCAAACGCATTACTGCTTCACGGCAGAAATAGGCGGGGCGGTGGTACCTACCCGTCCGGACTCACAAGAGGTCCTACCACCAGTGATTACGCAAATTATAATTTTGCGGGTTATTTTAACGAATCTAGCTGTAGTAGAATCTACCGAGTAGCTGTAGCATTGAAATGATTTTAATAGACCTAGAAATATATTTTTTTTGCGCATCGAATATGGTTATTGCCTATCATCTATGTACAAAGCAGTTATTCTCGCTTAGTCACGTTTGCCTTTCAAGCGTCGATATCGATCCTCATCAAAAAACAGTTCGACGTTAAATTTATAAAATGTGGTGTTTTTATTTACACTGGTCTATGTCAATAGCTCCTAAGGCTATCAGCTTAGGTAGGAAAAAAAAAAAGGTCTATGTCAGCTTAACGTGCGCATGTGTATTAACAATACAATGCTGGCTAACTCGTGAACACATGCTCTATATGTACATACTTATTGCATATTAGAACGCAATGTAATGAACAATCTTTGTTTCGTCGGCATAGTAGACTCGAATGAACGAAAAAAGTATTTCTTTCAACATTATAGCTAACTTCTAGGAATCTAAAAATGGATAATATAAATATTCATCATGCACGTTTGTTTTATTTTCTAATTAAAATTTTAAAACAAATAAATATACTCGTAATACATATTATTCTTCTTGTAATCCAATCAGCTTCTGTCATAATTAAAACGTTACGTCAGTACCAAACTGTCACAAGTCAAAATTCACTAAAGGGTAAAGGGTTCAAGCTGCAATATCTTTAAATAATTTTAGGAGTGATCTGTGAAGTTTCGTTTCCCAAAAGTAGAAACAAATTTTCGTAGTTTTAACTTATACAATGAAGTTTTCTAAAAAATTATACATTACATAATTAATTAATTACTTTATGTATTATTATAACATTTTGACTCATTACACTATGGTTCTGATGTATCGAGTTGTGATCTAACAACGTACTTACATAATTAAATGGGCCCTTTCTGAAACGTTAAAAGTCAACAATTACTTTATAATTGTATCCCTTACTTTTTACTGATATACGAAAAGGATAGCCTAACTTTTCAGCAAATGGATAACAAACGTTACAATCATTTCGTCACTGTCCTTCACTTCACACAGCATCAAGTTAGAGAGAGACAAATACAGCAGCTAAAACATTTTAGACGCAGCTAAGTATAATAGGTTTTTTTATTGTAGTGGCATATTTATAATTAATACGAACAAAGTAACGTTCAGTAAAATATCTATATTCGATAGGGTTGGGATTTACTCTAGATAACTCATGCGCGTTGATAATTCGATTATTATTCGGTATTAATCGATACTTCGATTTGTTGATTGTAATTTTTTTAGTCATTCAATTATTTTTTTTCAATAATTTTAATATTATGCCTTTCTTTTTTGTATTTTGAAATAAAACCTTTAGAAAAGTCAAATTACTTACCTGAGTACAGGTAATCATAAAAAAATTGTAAATCGATTTCAATTAACCGATTAAAAATAAATCGGTTGTCTGTAAAGTCGGTTTACTGACGATAGTTGAACGTGACAACGTCATAAGAAAATACGCCTCAGAGCGAGGTAACGCCGCATGAGTCATGTTTTTTCGTGCGTGCAGCCGGCTCCATCGAATTATAAGACGTTGTCACGTCAAAAAACCGAAATATTTAAAGACATTTTATCATAAAAGATTTCGCGTAGACGCATATAACACTAGAAGTACAAATTAGCAAATCCGAAGCAAACTAATCGTATTGAACGCCACGACTGACCGACGAGTCATGACCCATAAGGCAGCGTGGAAGCAGACCACTTATGAGCATCCGTGAGCGTACAGCGTTCCTCATCCGCCATCTAAACGAAACCAACCAATCATTCGATTCACGAGCCATAATGTATGTTGATAAAACAGACACAATACATTATAATAACATCCTTTATAACATGAAAATGAATAATAATAATAATAACGGGGAATGTTACATATAAATACTGACGATCGTTTCTTATTCGCAATAAAAGATACGAAATTCCACTATTATCCCTTCTTCTTTATAAATGGAAAATTATCACATATTTTACATAATTGTACTTTCGATAATACGTTTTTTTTACATTCTCTTTGTCTTTCCATCGAATATTATAAACATTTTAGATCTATGTATTTACATTTTGCGATATGTTTTTTTTTTTTCGTTTTTAATTTTTAAATACAAAATACTATGACTTTTTCTTTCAATTTTGCATAAAGCATAAAGCGGATAACCATAGAACGATTTCATTAAAATTAAAACAAATATTTACACAGACAAAAACATATTCATCTCTCATACCGTAGTTTTTCCATATCAAAATATTCACTGTATATTAAAATATTTGAAAGTAATCTTTATTTAAAAGTTCCTATAGTTTTATGATTACGACAATTCTGGCAACTCCAAAAACTATTCTCAAAATGGGCAAATATTTTTAAACTTCTTTCAACATATTCGATAATTAGTACCACATAATTTTATTTAGTGGAGTAGTAGTAGTACGAGGACCGTACTGAAGGCTAAATAAATATTATGAACTGTGTAAGATATTTTCAATAGTAATATTTCAATTTCTTTAAACAAAACAGCTGTCAAGTTTTAGGCCTTATTCAAACTGAATAAGGATTCACAACTGAATTGTACACATTTGTAAATGAAAATCTTCATCTGAAGTCCTTCAAAGCTAAAAAGAGACGAAGGAAACGAAAATGTTGCCAACATATTAAACTTCCCAATTTTTCACGACTTACTAAATTCTATCACCAGTTAATCTATGATTATTATGCAAATAATTATATACTGATATTTGTTTTCAATAACAATTATAAAGAACGGATATGACTAGTGGATAATTATTTTATCTCATACTTGAGAATGCGTCGAACGCGATTGCGAACGATTTTATGTGGAATGTTTAGGAAGAAAAGAATGTAAGAGTTTAGGTGAAGAAATTTCTTTTTTTTTATGTTTTACCGTTTACTTTCGAACGTTTACCAATTTTGAAAACTCTACAGTTTCTAGTGTCGAAATTGCGAGATTATGGAATGCGAAATTAAGTCATCATCGCGCATCAATTTTCCGACCGCAGTTAGTCAAGTCAATTATTCGAATAACAAAACGATGTAAAATTTAAATGACAAAGGATTGCCAGTTTTAAAAAAAATACATTTAATTTAAAAACTGGTAACTTTCCTCATAAATGCTGGCGCGCCTCTAGCGGTGTTTTGCAGAAACTACATCTTTCGACAGTTAGTTAAATGACGCTAATCTAAGTCTTTGTAGTGGATACGACGACAATAAATGTTTATATTTCAAAATTTAGCGCAGAATTTTCGCGAATCATGGTCCCAAGTCAAAGGAAAATCGCGTGGATACACTAAATATCAAATAAAATGATTATCCAAGAGTCAACGTTACACTTCACACACAAGTCAGTCGTCTCGATTGGTCGACGCCGCCAATACAGGCGACTATAGTCTTTATCACACTATAATATAACGTCCATTATGCGAATTCACAGCGTGTTGAACAAATCACGCGCGTTATTCTTCGAATAACGTTTGTATGAGCAGTCGCTGAATCAGCTGCCACTGTGGAATGCCAAAATTAATACTGATAAATTTCTTGTATCAAGAGGGACAGAAACTTTGTTGATCATACGGAGGATCACGGGCAGCAAGGGCTGATCGAAGTATAATCTCACACCTTGCGAATCACATGGATCTATTGTGACTACCTGAGAGCATATCGACGCTTGAAAGGCAAACGTGACTAAGCAAAAATAACTGCTTTGTACATAAATGATAGGCAATAACCATATTCGATGCGCAAAAAATATATATTTCTAGGTCTATTAAAATTATTTCAATGCTACAGCTAGATTCGTTAAAATATATTTTTTTTAGGTATTTCTCCGGTATATTTTAAATTAATTTCAACTTTAAATCAGTCTACTGTAAAGTTCACGCATTGTCGCTTAGTCATGTTTGCCTTTCAAGCGTCGATATGTTGATCATCACCAGCCCACAGACGCGCACTGCCGGACATAGATCTCCCCAATATTCGGCACTATAACTGAGAAACCCGATTCTTGGGACCTTTAGCGGTATATGAATGTTTGTCTTCGGCCCAAAGTTCAACATAACCCAGACCATTTTTCTTTAACAAACACTCATCACCGTCTCGGGACTAGAAAATTTGCTGTCTGAGGAGTATCATTACTGGTCATTACATTACATCATCATTTTTACTGGTTGTAGGACCTCATGTGAGTCCGCGCGGGTAGGTACCACCACCCTGCCTATTTCTGCCGTGAAGCAGTAATGGGTTTCGGTTTGAAGGGTGGGGCAGCCGTTGTAACTATACTTGAGACCTTAGAACTTATATCTCAAGGTGGGTGGCGCATTTACGTCGTAGATGACCATGGGCAACAGAAAAAAACCACCACAGTCACTACATCAGCACATCAGCAGTTTACAATGCCTGTTCAGAGTGGTCAGAGCCCATTAAAAAAATTGACACCAGAGTCCTTTTCGAAGCACTCAATCGACCTATTTCAACGCGATTAGAATAGATAGCGCGCAATAGAATTGCTAATTGAAATCGCTGGAAAAATGTTTCATTGCTGAACTGAACGAATGAACGAAATCTGTTCAAATTAAACAGATACATAGCATTAGGTTAACACAAACATACATCCCATTATCAAGAAACACGCTCACAACGTGTGGTCCCTTTCTATCCCATTTGCATCTACATGACAACGTAAGAGACAAGACATATCCCTGGATTACACATATATTTATTAATAAAGCCGCCCCGCTCATCCCCGCACCCAGTATAAGTTAGAAGTGTTGCTCGTATTTAAGCATCGAAAAGCTCGAACATAGAAAACGCCATATACCTTATTGAACTGTCACAGTCGGACAACTTCGGTTATAAGCTGGTTTCTATAGACCTGCTGATATTGGAAAATATATTACAGTTATAAAGTATATTTAGTGATATTATTGATGGTAGGGAGTGTATGAGACCTCGCCAATGGGCACTACCGCCAAAACTATTGCACAAGACGCCTGGGAATTGACATTTGGGTTCACATCCGCAGGAAAATACTATTCTAAGGACAGCGTCTTAACCCGTGCCTACGAACCACTTCGAATGAATCAATCAAGGCAGATTCTTAACTCGCACGAGTAAGTACCACTTCATCTAATCCTGCAATAAAGCAGTCCTATTCCTTGCGTTTTGAAGCTTCAGACAGCCGTCACACAATACATTTGAGATTTCGATCTCTCGTCTCAAGGACTAAATTAATATCTGAACGCCCCCTCTACTTTGCACTCGTCTACTCTTCAAGCAATCCACATGAGGCAAGCTTGGTTTTGCTGCTAAATTTCTCATAGAATTTGCAGGTACCATATTACCAGTTTCAAATTCCATTTTGTCTTACAATTTTGTCTTTAATATGTGCACACACGCATGCGAGTCAAATAACGATTTCAATATGGAACAATGTATCTGATAAAAACCAACGGTAAAGTTGATTGTGTCTCCAAAAAAGGAAAAGTCTTATAAACGATTGAAGTTCAAAAGGATTTTGTTGCCTGGCTGTGGTAAAGTGACTCAACTATCATTTCTAATTTTATTGCTTAGATAGGCGAACGAGATCGCATCCCTCCTGGTATTAAATTATCACCGGAACCAAACTATAAATATTTTTTTTAAATCTTTTGAATATATACTGAAATGATCTAAGACCTGCATGCGATTCAACAAACTGACACGATAGTTTAAGGTTTACTAAAGTAATTCTCACCTCCTGTTGGCCAGTGCTCTCCGTCGCGCGGTCTGGCGCTGGTGTTCGAACTCAAAGTCTTCCTCAGTTAGGCTAAGTCTTTGCATGTGGTACACGAGGTATTCCTCCCCGAGGATGTTCTCGGGGGGGTGTCGCAGCACTTCCAGAGTCTCGCAGAGGCCGCAGGCGCGCTTGCGGACCTTGGCCGGCCCGAGGGCACCCGCCAGAACTACTAACGCCGCCTTAAACAGCACCTGTTGCACAAAGAAATATGCTTCGGTGCTTCTTGATATAACATCCGTTTCGAGATTCTAACAATATCCCTGTTGCGAAGCCGTGGACAAGATAGAATAGGGTACTGAGTACCTAATTATTATTGTTATATTTGAATAGCCCTCCAAATCGCATAATCATCAAACTCTGGACTGAATAAAATTTCATTACCTATGACGTCATTTGGGGTTAAAAGAAACCACCCAACCATAGATCGTACACAAACACACAACTATTACCCACTCACATATCAGATTTCGATTTGACGTGAACATTTGTTGAGAATCATTCGATTTTATTCATTTATTTAGAATTTAGGTTTTTAATCTGATAAATAGCTATTTATTTATGCTTTATTATTTTACTTTATTAGAATTAAAATCCACTGTCCTATTATTTCGAATGTTCTGTTATTGGTCTTCGATTGCATATTACTAAAATTATTATCATCAATAAAACTACGATTGCTTTTTGGTTCTTTTTTTTATGAGGGTAGATCTAAAACTTGTCAACTCACGACCGGTCATCGAACCTATCGCATGACCAGTTAGTCCAGTTACTCAAAAAGACTTCCGCCGACCGCACCGCGCGCGTCGTACGTGCACCCGCCGCTTGTTACGTCTCAATATTCTGAACTTGTGCTAATTTTTCCTTACGAAGTCTTACGGACGATCATCCTCGTCGTTGCGCCAGTGTCATACCCGTTTTAGTGAACACAACTAATTTAAATGAGAGCTCTCCAGCCGTCAATTTGACCGCCGCCATTACGTGTCCTCCGCCGTTTCTTAGACACTGCAGTCTACAAGAAGCCGAGTTGGCAGGTACGTCTACTACTCATATCAAAATTGCCTAGCCTCGGCCTGCTCTTCTTTCTGATCACTCTTTCGTTATACTTGCCCCGTAACGCCCCGCGTACTTCCCTACCGCGACGATCAACGTCAATCCGTGAACTCCTTCACGTTTGTTAGCTTGTTACTTTGCCCATTGTCATCGACAAAGATAATCCGGGGATACATTTTTATTAAATCAAGTACTCTATTGTGCAAGTTACTGAGTTCTCGCGGTCCGCACAAAATGGATCGGTGGTCCGCCATTCACTGGGATATGCTGTGGCGCTGAATCAAAATTAGTAGCGGTTTTTTTTAGTTTACCGACAGTTCTTAGCCCTTATATGTTGCGTTGTAGTAATTGAGAGTGGACTGTATTTATTGTTTATCCTTATATGACAAACTAAAGACTTAATATAAGAAAATTTTAAATTGATTCGTTGCTCTTGGCAGCTGGATTTGAAAGAAAATACATCAGCATTACAATGCCAATTTAAGCCTAACGTTTTTGATAGGTCATTATCACTGAGACTAATGATGTCAAACGAATTATGATTGGTTAATATTAAGCTTGTGCGATTTCTGTTGAATTTGATTTCGATTCTTACCTTTACGCCTTCGCAGAGGAAGCAGTCCCAGACCCTGAGCAGACTGTCCCAGGGCAGCGTGCGCGTTAAAGCACACAAGAACCATTCTGTAGCGTACAGCACCGGCTCCACTTTGTGCTTGACGAGGTGCCGGTGCACGGCAGGCGCGGTCCGACGGAGCAGCGCGTGAAGAATGTCGCCGTCGCGTTGGAGCACCTGCGTACGTGTATAGGTTTTCAACTTCAAACTCAATTTTGTAAATATCACATTCAATTTTTTTTATTGCCCTTGTAGGCAGACTAGCAAACGGCCACCTGATGGTGAGTAGTTACCGTCGTCCATGGACTTCAGCAATGCCAGGGGCAGTGCCAAGCCGCTGCCTACCGCCTAATAATCTCCACAAGCCTCGTTTGAAGGACATGTCATAGCGCTCGGGAAACACCATGGAGCTCATTCCAAAGCCGGATGGTACATAACAAAAAATATATCTGGAAACGCACTGTGGATGAACGCAGTGGCTCCAGGTAGTACGGATGAACTCTACTCCGATGGCGGGCGGTGCGATGGTAAAAACGAGATAATGGTATCATCTCAAACAATTCCTCAGAGGACTCGATTTGGTAAATATCAAATTCAACTTCTATTCCAAGGTTAATTATTTTTTTATTATTCTTTAAAGACGAAAGAAGAAAACGCAGTCTTGAAGTCGTGTCTTGAAGACATTACATTTATTTCACATGTTTATAAAATGGAATTTTAGAAGTTCAAAATCCACACCGTTCATTTAAAATCGAAGGGTGACGATCGGAGACGTGAGCGTGAAATCAAAACTCGAGTAAAAGGAGCAATTGGTTTAACGAGAGATCCTTAAGAGAAATTTGTAGCCTTATTGAGTCTGTAAATCTGTATTCATTTATTAGATATTAAATTAATGTAAGCATTTGTTTGTCCTTCCAAAATCACTTTCATCCAAAGGTTTATTGGAAGAGATCGCTTTAGAAGATATTCTCGTCCATTGTAAATAAGTTACAAGTTTATTTTTCACATTTACTTTCTCTATACGTTGGTCATTATTTTGGTGTACCTGAGTGCAAAGTGTTTTTGTATTTGTATTATATGGTAAATCTTTGTGACCTTCTTATTAACTTCCAATTATTCTTGGCAATCCAAAATCTCACAGCAAAGCACAGAGGAATACGTCATTTACTGGTGGTAGGGCCTCTAGTGAGTCCGCGCGGGTAGGTACCACCGCCCTGCCTATTTCAGCCGTGAAGCAGTAATGCGTTTCGGTTTGAAGGGTGGGGCAGCCGTTGTAACTATACTGTGACCTTAGAACTTATACCTCAAGGTGGGTGGCGCATTTACGTTGTAGATGTCTATGGGCTCCAGTAGCCACTTAACACCAGGTGGGCTGTGAGCTCGTCCACCCATCTAAGCAATAAAAAATAAAAAAAAACATTAAAATAACCATACTTTTACACACATTGGAACTGGCAAATAATGAAAATTTGGTATGTATAGACTTATCTAGTCTTCTAGAACGAACCTCGAGACCGGGATTGTAGTAGCCGCTCAGGTATTTATCGCTGATGCTGACGAGACACCAGAATGCTTGGACCGCGGGCATGTGCATGAGGAGGAACGCCGCCACCGGGGCTTGTGCTTGGAAGTACCCAACTTTTGGATTCAGCACTGAATATGCTTTCAGAACTGAAAATAATTCTTGTTGCCTGAAAAAATAAAGAAAGCTAACAATGTAAAAAGGACATTACTGCGATTAGAGGGCTTTACAATACAATATAGGGAACATGGAAACTATTATTGGCATTGGTGATATTTCTGTTAAAACTGTCCTCGTCTACCTAAACCTGCTTGAAGACATTCGTCGACATATTTTTTTTTCCTACCTATGCTGATAGCCTTGAGAGGCTATTTCAGCTTCGCCCTAACACGTAGGTGAGCTCACAGTACTCAGACTGTTGCTAACACTGACCCTAGCAAGAGCAGCGCTTCGCAGAATTTACCACCGGATCGGAAACGCAACCCATTGAAAAGATCCGGCGAGAAACTCAGTGGGCTGTGACTGAGGGTTAATTTACACGTTGAGCCCTTTATTTTTTTATCGATTAATCGATCGAAGAAATTTATCGATTGGCTCTGGTAACCACTTTTCACCGAGAAGGCCGCGTTCATTAACTCATTTATGCAATAAAATAATATATACTTAGTAATTTTCTGTTCCCCCCCTTTTAATGACCAAACGCTATGCGTAATGCTCACTCATAATGCGATAACTAATTTATCGTAACAAACATTTGAATTGCGTCATTGCGACACAAACTAGAATCCAAAATTTGAATACAACACGGATCGATTCAGGGAAATTATACAAGAAAACGAATATGCTAGTTTAAAATGAAACACGAAAACAAAACACACCACACGCTTTAAGGGAAAGTCAAACGAAGAATCATGCAAGAACTAATTCAATAAATAATCAACGGCCATCTTTTGTCAATAATTCCAATGAATAAAATATCAGATAATTTTCATTGTCATTGTGCTATGAAGTATCAATACACTTCATAACACAACAGAATTTTATTCCACATTCACTATCACCAAACGAACTAGAGAACTGTAAACAAAATCTTAAATGCTTAACGAGGCAGACTATACGAATACCAACACAATATTATATCAATACGTGACGCTAATATTCATCAGTGATTATGATTAAAACTCCTAACAGTCCATTACGGGCGCTCGAATATGGCGATAAGCAGTAACCGCTTTTCGGGGTTATCACGATACTGCGAATTCTGCCTTTTATTGTTTTAAAACTGCATTATATCAGCATGCTAGTGTTAGCAAATTCTCTAAGGTTAAGCCCCGGCGTAGCTGGAATTGCCCCTTAAGCTACCAGTGAATAGGTAAGGGGAAATGAGATAATCATATTAATTCGCGGTTCCAAGTTTTCTACTCGAATGGCGCTTTGAAATAGTTACGCGCGTCTTGACCATTCCGATTCTTGATACAGACTCACCGATAAGAGGAATCGACAAGAATCTAAACGCTAACTCGTTCTCAAAAATCACAGCACACAATATACAATTTAATATTACAAGACGCTATTAAGACAGTACCAATCATAATATTAATATAATCATAAGATAGTAGGTAAAAGATCTTGTGGCCGGAATACAGTGCGCTGGTCCGACCAAATCCACACATGGATACCACAGTCTACGATGCCATACACACCGCCGAGAATAGAAGAAAATGGCGAAACATAATCCAGAAAAGGATAATGAGAGGAGATGGTCACGACCCTCAGACATGAGGAATGGCGACTAAGGGAGGAGGAATCATAATATTATAATAAAAGTGATTAGTTCAATAAAGGGAAACGGGATTTCATTATCAAAGACTAATATCTATTCGTTTCGTTGCTCAGTGTGCTGTACTTATCGGAGTTTTATAGACAACCCAACGTGTAAAAGCGTCGAGACGTGAAATCGAAAGTAGACGTATTTTGATAAAGGTATTATATTATTAAGCGGTAGGCAGCGGCTTGGCTATGCCCCTAGCATTGCTGAAGTCCATGGGCGACGATAACCACTCACCATCAGGTGGGTCGTATGCTCGTCTGCCTACAAGGGCAATAAAAAAAAAGGTACGTGGAACGATAGTAAGGTACATTTTTTTATAATATCCTGTCACATTGTTATATCGACGGACGTAGTTCATAGATGTTTTTGGTGCGAAATAAAAACCTACAATCACCTAATGCTGATTTGTCTTTAATAGCTTCCACACTTTTATGATCCACACTGGCTTTGCGATTGTCTAGTCTACGTATACCTCTCAAATACATCAGATATTTGGATTCGTTGTAACCATTTTCATTCAGAGCTTGCTAAGGAATTCTTTAATCACCAGCAGTAGAAAGATAGACAAATGAAAAAACAAGGTACAGCGGATACTTTGAAATTGATTGCTCAGCCAAAAAAGTCCATTCCCCTGCTGATATTTTCACTCACCCTAATCCTTCCTCTCTTATAAACATTTCGTGGTATGGGAACTGCCTGTGCAGGTCCTTCCTTATGTCCTCCATGCATTTAGGGTCACCGGGCGCTTGGAGCAATTCCTCGTATTCGTTCGGATGTTTTTCGAGCAGGAGCTGTCCCCCGCACAGGTACAACCATGCTTTCGGCCTCACTGATGCTGGTATACCTAAAATTAGATTTTCACACTATTTAATGTGACGTAGTTCATGATAATTACACAGAAAAACGCTCAAAATCGCCACATTATTAGGCTTTTCATCGATTCTGGCGCGAAATGAATACGCAATTGTCAAATGTAAGATTGTCTAGAGCGCCTCATCATTATCCTGCCCTTCTCCCAGTCACCTGTGGTAAGCGCAACATGTTTTCTCCTTCCATACTCCTCTATCATATACCATTTCTTCGCTCACTCCCCTCTTACACATATCATATTTCACGCAATCCATCCATTTCTTCTTAGGTCTACCTCTTCCTCTAGAGCGCCTCTGATAGTATTAACTTTAAGGGCTTTTATTGGATTTATAGAAATATATACATTTTGTTATGCATGTATGTTGTTTATGTAAAGACGGTTGATTATTACACGAATAATAATATTTTAACATTAAAATTCTTAGCACGTTTTTTTTATTCTCGACAAATAAGTAATTTCGTTGAAACTAACTCCTGTCTGCGATCTCTGGAAGCTTTATAAAAGAGTCGAACGATTTTAGTAGTCGCGCCAAATCGTCACGTTTTTTTTTTCGTTTCTTAGATGAGTGGACGAGCTCACGGCCCACCTGGTGTTAAGTGGTTACTGGAACCCATAGACATCTACGACGTAAATGCGCCACCCACCTTGAGATATAAGTTCTAAGGTCTTAAGTATAGTTACAACGGCAGCCCCACCCTTCAAACGGAAACGCATTACTACTTCACGGCAGAAATAGGCGGGGCGGTGGTACCTACCCGCGCGGACTCACAAGAGGTCTCACCACCAATAACGTATAAATGAAATCACTTTGCTCATAAAACTTCAATTCAAAAAATAGTAAAACGGAATTGACGATTGCATAAACCTCAAATACGGCCTATGTCTAAGCCCCTCTCTCTATCTAGCCTCAACCGAGATGCCAAAGACCAATGTAGACAGTGGCCTATTGAGGCCCCAAAAGCCAACTTTCTAATGTGATGAATAATTATTTGGATTTCAAAAAACATTTACGGTTCAAGTGTTAACAAAAAAACGCGTAATCAATACGAAAAACTGCTTTCAATTATGAATATGAACAAATATGAATTCAATATTATGAAATTTTTTTTGTTGCCTTTGTAGGCATACGAGCATACGGCCCACCTGATGGTAAGCGGTCACCGTAGCTCATGGACGTCAGCAATGCCAGGAGCAGAGCCAAGCCGCTGCCTACCATAAAATGAATGAATCTTTATTTATTACAGCGAAGCGATTACCTTTTCGACATCTTTCTCGAACTTTCTTGTAGTTCTTGCTCATAAACGCTTCCCAGTTGTCGAGCATACGAAGCCATTTCTGTTCTCTCTTCAATATCGTACTCGGCGAGACAGTTCTTTTACTGTAACAATGTAAATTGAAAACTTTAGTTACTTCTTCGTATTAACTAAAAGAGTTTTCAAAAAAACTCAATGATTTTACTGAAAATAACTTTCTCGAGTATTATATCCAATAAGTGTGTTGGATAAACGGTTTGAGTCGTACTTATTCGATAGTAATTCGAATTTATATTCGATAGCAATCCAATAGCACAAAACAATCCAATTGTAGTGTGAAGCAGAAAATTTGTTAATTAAAATTTCGACAATCAAGCTATTTTTGTTCAAAGACGTAATGTAATTTAAATCGATCAATAAAAAAGTTCCGACAACATTGATACGTTCCTGCAAAGCCTCGTTTTTTTTTTGTTTTTTTTTCCCTGCCTATGCTGATATCCTTGAGAGGCTATTTCATTCTTCACCCTAACGCATAGGCGAGCTCACGGAACTCAAACCGGGAGTGTTGCTAACACTGACTCTAGCAAGAGCAGTGCTTCGCACTTATCGAAATCTACCACCGGATCGGAAACGCGGCCCACTGAGAAGATCCAGCGAGAAACTCAGTGGGCTGCAAAAACTCTCGTGTTATTCCAAACCATTTTATATGCGACTAGAAGCCAATACAATAAGGAGAGTAATTTTTCTGAATGAAGCTTCTCGACTATGCCTGTATGTATTTTATTATACATAAATAATAAGCAATAATTATTCTCATATATTGTGTTTTTAATGCATAATGTGATTTTCTAAATAATTCTAGACAAAAATCTCGTTATCGTGACGTAGAAGTATCGTGTTATAAAAGGATTTTAGGGAATTCTTCTTTTCGTGTTAGAGTGAAACCGTGTTATAAAATTCCGTGTTATATGAGAGTTACTTGTAATCCCCCCTGATAAAAATAATTCCATATATTTCTAATTTAAGCAACCAACGTTTTTTTTTTTTGGTCAGGAGGAAATCATCGGGCTTCCGCCCTGCCCTGGGGATTGGGGGGGGGGGGGGGGGATGTCGGAGTCGAACCGACTAAAACCTCTTGTCGCTCAACAACCCACGTCCGAACCTCGCATGAGACCGAACTCATGAAAAGATAAAGGGGGGGAAAGTAAAATGCTTAGTGCGGAGAACATCTCTCCCATCACCCTCCCCCTGAGCAACCAACCTCCCATTATTCCATTAGCGCATTAATAAATCTATGTTATATTGAAACAGGCGTTTAATTCGAATTGTTTTTTATTGCTTAGATGGGTGGCCGAGCTCACAGCCCACCTGGTGTTAAGTGGTTACTGGAGCCCATGGACATCTACAACGTAAATGCGCCACCCACCTTGAGATATAAGTTCTAAGATCTCAGTATAGTTACAACGGCTGCCCCACCCTTCAAACCGAAACGCATCACTGCTTCACGTCAGAAATAGGCAGGGCGGTGGTGCCTACCCGCGCGGACTCACAAGAGGTCCTACCACCAGTAAATTATCAGCGCATTATTAAATCTATGTTACATTGAAACAGGAGTTTAATTCGAATCGATACAATAACGTAAATTTCGTAGAACTAATTCATAAGCTCCTCGTGTTCGCACAGAAAACTGTTATGCCGTGTTTTGTTTCCCAGGAACAACGTACACGCCCGGCCGGTTCATATTATCATCGTAACATCGACCGATTGCGATAAGGAAACTAGGCCATTCAACCTTATAGCTAGCTTCGATACATACAGTTCTGCGCGTGCATTCTTTTGCCGACTACTGCATATCTATACCTAACGCTTTTAGAGCTATATTCAAACGTTTTTTTTTTTCTGAAATAGGACAGACACGTCCACGACGTAGGAAATATGTCGTCTTCTCGCATTAAAACTGTTGAATATCAAAACTTACTAATTTTACAGGAGAGCGTTTTAAAGGTTTAACATGTGATATTTTTAATATTGAATCATCTTTGCAACATTTATTTTTTATTTTTTAGCAGTTACATTATCTATCTCTTAAAGTAAGATAAAATTATGTATTAGGTTTGTTAATAGTACTCAAAACATAGGTAAACTAAAAAAAGAAACTAAACTACGTTCTTTTGACAGTATTTATGAGAAAGATACTGATGATACCAAATGATTCCGCATACTAACTCAATTTCGAATATTTTTGGAAATTGTGCACTTTTAATGCGAAAAGACGATTTGTGTTTAAAGGCAAATTCATATCAATGTACGTGAAGAAAAGAAAATCCAAATTAGCGAAAAATACGCACTGCGAATGAACGCAGTGATTGTAGTTACACAAGATAATATGTATGCTACAGTGGGCCTTAACATCTCTGAAGGGTTTATTTTTATTTTTATTGATTATCAAAAAATGCATACAAAAAAATATAAATAACATTTTGTATTTCTTTTATTTTATTGCATAGATTGGTGGACGAGCTCACAGCCCACCTGGTGTCAAGTGGTTACTGGAGCCCATAGACTTCCACAACGCAAATGCGCCGCCCACCTTGAGATTTAGGTTCTCAGGTCTCAAGTATAGTTACAACGGCTGCCCCACCCTTCAAACCGAAACGCATTACTGCTTCGCGGCAGAAATAGGCAGGGTGGTGGTACCTACCCGCGTGGACTCAAAAGAGGTTCTACCACCAGTAATTACGCAAATTATAATTTGAGTAGATGTATGCTTTAACACCAATATGAAATCAAAACAAATGCAAAATATTGAACACAAAAAACTCAAGTGTTCTTATAGCGATCCATACAACCATCAGGTAGACGAGAATCATCCAAGGGAAGATGACACTAATCGCAGCGCATTTACCGATAGAATAATATGTTTCCAACTTTCACTTGTTATTATGGATTGCGATATTACGTGGCGTGTAATTTACTTTAATTAGAGTGATATTGTTTTAATTGCGGCAGGGATTATCCAAACGCCCCCACAAGCTCTGCCGTATTGTCGCAATGACCAAAAAGAAGAGTGTAAAAATACCAATTTCACCATTATTATTTGCCTTTCAAATTTATTTTTTAAATAACCCACCTCTTGGTCAAAACTGGTAGAATCATGTATTGGAATTTTCCTTTACCTAAAGCACCAAGGACTGCTGAAGATAAAAACAGTTGGAGTTGTGCAACGGGTGATGATAGAACAGTCATCAAACTAGACACGATTTTCAGAAGATACCGACTCAGAAGAAGAAGAAGAAGAAATGACGTTTCGCTTCCATACGATACGACTACGAGACGAGCAATAGACTCTTACAGCCCAAAAACTATATCGGTGACTAGTCTAATTGCATTTGTAAAGGCAATGCCGTGTTACAATTATAAGGAAAATAAGGCCAGTGAAACACTCATTCGTACACTACCATTTTAGTAAACACGTATGTGCTACATTTACTGAGACAACTCATTGAAAACCTGCCCGTCTATAGTATAACTTGAAGGTATTTCTATCGCGAAGAATAGCATGCCTTCCGATTAACAACACTGATAAGATTTTAAGCCGGTGTCTTCTATCACGTTGTCGTAGACCTAGAATAACAACAGCAACAACAGAAGTATTAGAGTGAGGGGTTTAGAATCCCCGCCAACGGGAGTATTCAGGATAAAAAGCACATCATCTAAAAACCGCATTAGTTTTCGACAATGTGCGTCTACAAGATCGGATGCAGCGACGTCGATGTACGGTGAAGGTATAACATCGTGTAATAAAAATCAAACCCGCAAAATTATAATTTGCGTAATTACTGGCGGTAGGACGCCTTGTGAGTCCGCACTGGTAGGTACTACCACCACCGCACTGCCTATTTCAGCCGTGACGCAGTAATGCGTTTCGGCTTAAAGGGTGGGGCAGCTGTTTTAACTATACTGAGACCTTAAAACTCGTATCTCAAGATGGGGTTGCGGCATTTACGTTATAGATGTCTATAGGGTCCGGTAAACACTTAACACCGGATGTGAAATCTTTTCAATAGACCAATTTACCTAAGCCTAACAGATTGGCTTAAGCAACATTACGTTTCTTTTTCTGGTATACATTGTGAGAACGTGGGGCTATTGTACTATAGAACTGAGATTCAGAACTCGTGTCTTAAAACCGGTGGCGGTATTTACGTTGTTGATATCCATGGGATGCAGTTACAACTTAACACCTAGATGAGCCAGGAACTCCTAAACTACTTAGTCTGGCCATAAATACTGTTACAATTATAAAATAAACAAAATATTACATTTGAATTTGGAATCTGTCATTTTTATATGATTGCTCATTGAGTTTTCTCATTTTGGCGCCAATACATCTATACTAATCTATACTAATATTATAAAGAGGAAAGATTTGTTTGTTTGTTTGTTTCGAATAGGCTCCGAAACTACTGGACCGATTTGAAAAATTCTTTTTCCATTAGAAGCCGATATTGTCCCTGATGAACATAGGCTACTTTTAAAAAAAAAAAAAAAATATTTTTTTGGTTTCATGTGTGTTTTAATGTTTCCGAAGCGAAGCGAGGGCGGGTCGCTAGTTGTACAATATTTTGCGATATTAAAATGGAGTGGGGTGATAAAGAGAACCGAATCGCTGTGATTGCATTACACAAAGTAGGTATGGAGCCAAATGCAATTTTTAAAACTCTCCATACGCTTGGTATTAGTAAAATGTTTGTGTACCGGGCTATTAATAAGTGCAAGGAGACCTCTCCTCTGCTTGTGACAGAAAAAGACCTGCCGTCCACGTAGTGTTCGTACGAAAAAGGTGGTCAAAGCAGTAAGGGAAAGAATTCGAAGAAATCCTGTCCGAAAGCAAAAGATTTTATCTCGGGAGATGAAGATAGCACCTAGAACCATGTCGCGTATTTTAAAAAGATGACTTAGGACTTGCAGCCTATAAGAGACGTACTGGTCATTTCTTAACTGATCATTTAAAAGAGAATAGGGTGGTAAAATCGAAACAACTACTGAAGCGGTACGCAAAGGGAGGTCATAGAAAAATTTTGTTTACGGATGAGAAATTTTTTACAATTGAGCAATATTTTAACAAACAAAATGACCGTATTTATGATCAAAGCTCTAAGGAAGCTTCCCAATTAGTCGACAGAGTGCAACGTGGGCACTACCCGACTTCAGTGATGGTTTGGTGGGGTATTAGCTATGAAGGAGTGACTGAGCCATACTTTTGTGAAAAAGGTATCAAAACATCGGCACAAGTGTATCAAGATACCATTCTTGAGAAGGTAGTGAAGCCCCTTAACAACACCATGTTCAATAATCAAGAATGGTCCTTCCAGCAAGACTCGGCGCCAGGTCATAAAGCTCGGTCTACGCAGTCTTGATTGGAAACGAACGTTTCGGACTTCATCAGAGCTGAAGACTGGCCGTCGTCTAGTCCCGATCTTAATCCGTGGGATTATGTTTTATGGTCAGTTTTAGAGAGTACGGCTTGCTCTAAACGCCATGATAATTTGGAGTCCCTAAAACAATCCGTACGATTGGCAGTGAAAAATTTTCCCATAGAAAGAGTACGTGCTTCTATTGATAACTGGCCTCAACGTTTAAAGGACTGTATTGCAGCCAATGGAGACCACTTCGAATAAGCTTTTTATACTTTAAATTGTTTTATATTTATGTATTAAACGAACACACTGTAAAAGTAATAAATGTTATTTGTAATAGAAATTTTACTTTTTCTTTTGTAACAGTATTTATGGCCAGACTAAGTATATACACTATATACACACCTAAGCAATAAAAAAAATATGGCTGAATCTTATTGTGGAGGTCAACAACCGGAAGACAACCAGTGCGACCTCTGAGCTCACTCTAATAAACTCAACCTTGCAGCTTACTAAACGAATTACGCGCGAAAACGTACTCACGTTCATACATTATAGTATTTCCTTTGGCTTTTCCAGAGTCGTAGACACAAAAAGGGTGATCATCTCGAAAGACTTCTCATCACCGGCAAAGCGGAAGGAAAGAGGCCTAGGGGGCGTAGTCCCATGCATTGGTCCGATCAGATTAAGACGACTTTGGAATCCAGCAACAATGTCGCTATCCACTGCGCGGAGGACAGAAGTGAATGGAGGACTTTCACTTGTGGTAGGACCTCTTGTGAGTCCGCACGGGTAGGTACCACTGCCCTGCCTATTTCTGCCGTGAAGCAGTAATGCGTTTCGGTTTGAAGGGTGGGGTAGCCGTTGTAACTGTACTTGAGACCTTAGCACTTATGTCTCAAGGTGGGTGGCGCATTTACGTTGTGGATGTCTATGGGCTCCAGTAACCACTTAACACCAGGTGGGCTGTGAGCTCGTCCACCCATCTAAGCAATAAAAAAAAAGGAACTTAGTCCTAACAAAAGTGCTCAGTAAAGGTCACGACCCTCAGAACTGAGGAATACAACGCACGGAGGAGGAGGAGACACGATCAAAACCTCTTTTATGCGGTTTGTTTGTCACATTCTTTTTATTTTATTTTTTATTGTCACTCGTCCGTGATCACGAAATCTTCGAGGAGTGCAGAGCATTCGCAACGTCAGAAATTATACAATGCACTTTAAATAAATTGGTTTTAATTACGTTTTATTAACTTAGATGAACCAACGGCGCATTTGATGTTGGCCTTTCGCTGTAATACACACGCTACAACGTATTGCCTTGACCGATAAAAATACGCGAAATTTTTTTATACCTAACCCGTTATGTACATATGAGGTGGTTGACATATTCTATATCAATGTCCTGCAGACTGTCACTTCCCACATACCCCGCATGCCCCCTAGGCGCGGACACTACGTATGAGGTACGCCCCCCTGTCCAAAAAAAAACATGTCAATGTCGGAAACGGTGACGTCGACTGACGCGTCGCCGCAACGACAGGTACACCCGATTTTAGCAGTGAATTACTTAGAACAGTTACTTCCTCTACATGTGATGACGTCATTTACCTAGCTGTAGGTCATACTTGAAAGCGGTTTATGTCGTATCGCTACGAATGGATAACGGGGAAACAGTGGTAGTATACCGAGGAAACTTTTGTCGCATGCCTATCCGAATCTGCTGAATAAAGAAGGATGTGTTATAAATTATAAAATATTCGTAGACGTCACTTAAAAAAATCTAAAACTAACTCTTGAAGAACCACGTTTCAGTCAATTCTGTTCAAAATTGATTTGTGAGCTTGCAGGGGTAGGTACAACCATCCTCGTATCTCAAGAGTTGGGTGGCGGCATTAATGTTGCGATTTCTATGGGCTTCGGTAACTACGTATCCTCAGGTGGTCTGTAAGCTCGGCTGAACGAGGCTGTGCCATACAAAAGCCCAATTAAAAATCCCAACCGAATAACGAACCAATTCATCATTCCTCTCTCTAAATCGTTAGCAGCGTATCATTTCATTGTAAATTCCGAGTGACTGCTATAACGGTATCATATTTCACCGTAACAATATATAGTAACAACTATTCGTATCTGTAGCTAACAGTACCCATGCATCTGATAAAATGCGTATCCATAAAGTAAGATTTTATCTAGCACATTTACAAAGTGCAATCCTAACCGTACCCACATTTCAAGTTCCTTACCCAGTACCTTGTTATCGAGATAGATTTTTTAATCCTCACGGTGTTTCCCGAGCGCTATGACATGTCCTTCTTTAAAAGGGGCTTGTGGAGAGTATTAGGCGGTAGGCAGCGGCTTGGCTCTACCCCTGGCATTGCTGAAGTCCATGGGCGACGGTAACCACTCACCATCAGGTGGGCCGTATGCTCGACTGCCTACAAGGGCAATAAAAATAAAAGGGACTGATCAGGTGAAAGACCTTACTGAAACCCCACTTAACGAGTGTGTGCGCCGGGCCTCGGTTCGCAAACTATGGAAAACATCTGTCAAGGCTTTAATAAGCAAGAATTCCACATAACCACGACTGAACTGCCAAGAGCAACCGATTCTGATGATCGATAATTTATTACCCTTTTGGGTAATTTATTAAGTCCAATCCTGATGGGTTGCGTTGTGATTCAAGAGCTCTGTTCTACTCGATGGCACATATTGTAGTGTCATCAAAGACACGAGGTAGTGCGAATTTGAATTTTGTTTCGTACGAAAAGTAAATTGCTTCACATCTGGCATACATTCGAAATTACGTATATTTATAAACATACTAGCTGTACCCGTCCACTTCGCTGGACATTTAAAATTAACATTATTATTTCTCAACCCCACAAAGATTCTCATCATTAACGCCCCCGCAACTAGTGTGGGGAGTCGCAACACTCATATAAATATTAGCCTATCCATTAAGTACATGTATTTTCTACATGGAGACCAAGTTTCATGTCAATCGGATGCATGGTTCAGCAATTATAACGGAACATCCGTAAAGTCCACTGTAGATTTATATATTAGTATACATATCTCATTTGGTAAAGCGGTTAAGCCACAGACACAACTCAATGAGTTTCTCGCCGGATCTTCTCACTGGGCGGCGATTTCATCCCAGTACTAGGATAATTTTTGCTTATGCTTAAGAAGATCTTGCTAAGGCTGGCGTTAGGAAACTCTCTCAAATTGAGTGCCGAGAGCTCACCTATCCGTCCGTGCGAAGCTGGAATAGCCCCTAACGTTACCAACGAATACGTAGGGAAAAAATATACTGGTGACTGTAATTGCGATACGTTGTACCTGTCACAACGTAAAAACGTAGAGGGGCCCTTGCCAAACCCGCATCCGCCCGCGTCACCGAATTACCGACCGCACATTTCTCGAAAGATAATGCGCGGCAAAAAATCGATATGTTTCTACCGATTCGAATGTTTTAGGGAAGACAATGACTTTATGATTAAAAAATTTATAGTAATTGTTAAACGCCTAGCATACAGCACTTGAGCCGTACGCTCACCTCAAAACACTAAATTACTCAATGTTTTTTTTTATATCTATGTACAAAGGTGTTACTTACTCTATGTAAAGAATGTCATCTGGCGCACGCGCCACTAATTAAAGTAAAAAAAAACCTTATAAGAAATTACAACATTAAGTTTGGAACGAATTTATCTTTAAACAAAATCTCAGCCTACAAGCATCGATTGCAGTACCCTATCTATATATTAACACGTGAAGCAAAAACTTTGTACCCTTTTTCACGAAAATTACGCGGACGGAGTAGTATGAAATTTCCCACACTCATAGAGAATATAGAGGAGTGCAGAATGTTAATATTTTTGTAAATTATGCATAAAGAATACATTATATTGATAAAAAAAATCATTACGCACACTACCATGTATTTGACACACACGCAGACATACTATTTGTTTATTGTCAAACTCTTCTTATTGCTTAGTCTGTGGTCAAATTGAGAATATATTCAATATTGTTTGTCTTTATTAATATCTATTTGTCTTTAATGTCGTCTTGGCGAAATTCTGTGATTATAGAAATCTATTAGTCTTTGACCATAGAATCATGATAGTGTACAAACCTATAATTTCAATTAATTATAGTCGAATTTCGACTACCAGGGGACCACTAGTTCTACAGTAATAGTCAAAATTTCGAATTCTACAAAAAGCCCGGAATACATATACAGATATTGATTTGACAGCAATAATATACACAACGTTATTTACATTTTAAACACGATAATAAAATGTCTTCGTAAACACGCATCACTAACCTAAAAATATACAGTTTTCCAACAAATTAAACAGTACTATAACGACGGTAGGCGAATGTTATCTATCAGTGGCATCAGTTTCAATGACACAACAACATGCAAGATAATTAAATAATATGTTTTTCTGTGTGCACAGTATATGAAGTTCTACGAGTAGTATAGTTTCTCGTCGGTTTTCATATCGGGTTGCATTTTTGAATGTAACTGATACCGGGAAGATCTTCCATGGAACGGATGAAATTGCTCGGTAGACCGAAGACCAAAACGTTATTGTTCGGAACTGGGTATATATGTAAGCCTATCTTAAAAATATTGTTAGAGACTTTCAGGCATCTGTCAAATATCTTGTCTTTTATTCTAACTACTCGTAATTGCTATACATTTGTCCCGTTATTAATTTTTTAATTTAATATTTTATTTAAAAAAAAAAAAAAACTGACGGAGCATGTTGCGGATAATAACATGTACTTTTAGGTTAGGAATATTATGTTCTTTTTTTTATAATAAATTAAATAAAATAAAAAAATATTTTGTCCCTTATTAGTTTTGACTCTTTACTTTCTCAATGATTGATTGTAAGAAAATAATTCCAACTTCCCGTTGTGAATTTGACATGGTGTTTTGAATGTTAACAACCCGGTATGCATTTGTATGACGGTCGTAGTCAGTAGTTTCTGAAATAAATCTGACTAGAGGTCCCGCAGTAGTCGAAATTCGACTATAATTAATTGGAATTGTAAGTTTGTACACTATTATGATTGTATTTTATACTTCTATAATCACAAATTTCGTCAAGACTACACTATAAAAATATTAACAAAGACAAACAATATTTAATCTATTCTCAATTTGACAACAGACACCAAGAACAAAAGTTTGACAATAAATAGTATGCATGCGTGTGTGCGTCAAATACATGGTATGTAGTGTATGTAATGTTTTCTTTATTGATTTAATGTATCTTTTATGTATTATTTTAAAAAAATATTAGCATTGTGCACTTCTTCTCTATATTCTCTATAAGTGTGGAAAATTTCATACTCCTCCGTCCGCGCAATTTTCGTAAAAAGGGATACAAAGTTTTTGCTTCACATATTAATATATAGATATTTGGAGTCTGACCTTAATTGTGCCTGTCACGGAATAGATAAATAAGGTTGGAAAGGCCTTTGCTCTAATTTTGTATTAGAACCAGTGTCGCCGCTTCATCCCCACTATTTTAATTTCTACACATACACACACTGTGATTACAAGTATTTCGCACACAACAAAAACACCCACACATAAATCTCAGGACAGATATTCGTTCACAAACTACTTCGATCAATAATAGTACTAGATTAAAGATCAGGAACAAAAATAAGACGCTCCAGTGGCCACGTTTGCAGACACGAAAACATCTTCATTTCTTAGAAAAAAGTTTAATAATGTTAACGACTTCAGTTTATTCTAAACCTTAATACTTAGACATAAAGTTTAATTACCATTGCAAAATATATGCATTTAGGTCCTTTCGTCAGAAAAAGAATATTAAGGAATAAATTTAAAATGTCACTTGAACATAAAAAGACATCAGTACAAAAATATTTATTCTAAAATGATACTTAAAGCCTAATTTATAAGGTTAAAAATATTTGTTTAAAATTTCGTGCTTATTGTATTGTGGAACTAGATGTAGTTCTTGGTATTACATTTCAATGCTCAGAACACAGTAAGTATTGAAAGACATAGAGTTGCAGAATATACATATTTGTTTTAGGTTTGTTTTGTATGGTCGCAACTATTTTTGACCGATTCAAAAAAGTAGTAGATAATATTTTACATTGCCGCTATTACAACAAATAGGTGATAAAAAATAAAATTGAATAAAGTAAAAAAAAGATGAAAGGAAACACGATACATGTTTTCCACGTATTCTTTATACAGAAGTAATTAAAACAATAATGTAGGTTTAATTACCTTTAAACAGATTCAGTTTGTTATAAAGCTGTCTTTTAGAAGTCATTTTTATATGAGCGGTTTCTTTTTTACAAATATAATGTAATCTTATATCAATGAATTTGTCTATAATCAGTTTCATTTAGGCTTATTTTATGGCTGTGTTCGTTTCCCCCAGAAAACAAATCCTTTTCAGCATATACGCTTAAAATATTTACACATACATATAAAGTTTTTTTAATACTTTTTTGCATTGATTTGCCACCACCATTGAACAATTCTAGAATTTTTATAAGGGTTCTATATTTCTTCTCTTTCTTTCGCGACAATATATATCCATTGTGCACAGCGACAAGGGGCTACTAGGAAATCTACAAACAAAAATAACATTATAAAATAACAAAACTACTCTATGCATTCCCTGTTCAAAAATTGGTGATGTTTGTTACAATAGTTGGTGCCTTGTTGCAAACATTGGCCAAACAATTACAATATTCGTAAATTGTGTTTTATTTACAATATAATTGTGTTTATTATTTTATGAAAAACACTTAATAATATAAATTTACCAAAAAAAGATATTCCTTCCAAAACCTTGGTGTTACGGTGGTTTTTTACTCAGTTTTTGAACGCGCATTGCAGCGTTTTGACGTCTTAGTGTTGGCTATGATTGGACCATACTAATTTGAAATAAGACCACAAATTTATTTGTGGTCTTATTTTTCGGGCCGTTTTTGAAGCGCTAATCGCGAATCTAGTAGTATTATTGATCGAAGACAAACTAGCACAAAACACCCGTAGGCATACACACTCACACACGCAAAAAGGCAATAAAAATGTTTATACACGCTAGTGCTTGATAAAATCGATATTCTTTATCGATAAATTATCTGATGAATGAATGGAGAAAATGAAACATGAAATAAATATTGAAAAAAAAAACTATTTTACTTTTATTAATTACAAATAGTCACCGTCGCTGGAATAAAACGTATTTGTTAAGCAGTTGGCGCTTGCTATTAATTGCGAATGAATTTTTCAAAACTAAGTGTATTCTGATTTTTTTTATGGTAAAATCATTTTCAGTAAAATGTTTAGAGCAAATAGTACTCGTCTTTGTCTCCAGTTTCCTCTACCTGTCACGTCAATCCATTGTTTCCTGGCGTTAGGTTCTTTAGGAAACCTAAAATTTTTAATTTACTGCATAAGTCAAATTGCATTTTACTTAGATTTTAATACGTCTTAGACAATATAGTAAATACCCGTAAATGAGAGGTCTACATGTCCCTTTATATTATACCTTCACTTTAATTCAATGATAATAATTCAATAATAATAATACATATTTATTTTACTCAAAATACGTCTCACTAAGAATATAGTAGGTATCATTAATTAAATATAAAATAATGCAAAAATTATCCATGTCAAATGTAAATATAGTCGAGAATTCAGTCGATGATTTTATTTCACCACATGGTCACCTCACTATCGACCAACTGCACCACGGCCAATCAGGGCAAAGGCCGAAATTTCAAAGATTGAAGTGTAGAGAACGCAATGCATGTAGTACATTGGAAGCTGACTTGGTCATTGCGTTCATTGGGCGAGTACACATCGCGCAATGTATGCTATTTATAACTTGCTGCAATAATATTGTTAATTTTTGGAATTTCATAATGCTCAGTATATTTGTATGTTTTAGACAAATAATATTGTAATTAAATGGTAATTTCGACTTACCGATCGAAAGATATACCTCCTCGCTATATACTTGAGGTCTGATTTTTTGTTTTACAAGTTATAATTGCACAACACGGCATTATAAAGCGGAGATCTGTTCGCCAAAGTAGTCCGAAGCGCACTAAACGCGGTGAATGAAAGAATCGGTCGAGTTATGTTTGTACAATCATAACAGTGGCACGCTTGCCCCGCCTACATTACCATTCCAACCTTATTTATCTATTCCGTGGTGCCTGTCACGTCCTCCTTAAAATCCTCGTCCTCGATCCTAATCCTCGTCTCCATAAAAAGGGAGAGAAAACACTAGTTTATGTGTAAAACTCTAGTCTATATGTCCCATTTAAAGTGGAAGCATTTATTGAAATGATAAATTTAGCACTGTTGTCATTTCAAATTGGATTAGATTGAAAACTGAGTATTAAAATATCTTGCATAGCAACAGGGTTTAGCCAACGAGAAAATGATCTAGAATATATCATCTTGAATACGCGAACAATGGTAGGATTGGTAAGAACGGAACGTATGAAAATAGTGTGAAACGGAGCGTTAAGGTGTGAGTGAGAGAAAAGGGTAAGAAAGGGAAAAGAGAATGACAGACAAAAACGAAATGGCGAAGACGGTTGAATGAGCAAGGCGTAAAAAAGGTGCCTGTTAATTTTAAATTATAATAAACAGAAGATTTTGGAAGAGATCAATAAAAGTATAAACAGTGGAATGGTTTTATTTTAGATGCCACAATCCCAATTCTAAATATGTATGTACATATATATGTTTTCATGAGGAATTTTCAAATTCCAAACCGGAATCTACTTACCTTTCAATTATAATAATATTAAAGCAAATAAATTTTAACGTATTGTTTTATTCGTAATCACAATATGATTTAATACTCGCACTGACTCAAAAATCCGTTACAAAGAAGGAAATTTTCAATATAGAACATGAAACGAATACAATCCTGAGAAAACTTCCATTTACATTACGTTTTCCCGCCGACAGTTATATTGAATTACAAGACTGAGATTTCGCACCGAGGAAATTGAAACAAATCGTATTGTCATCAAACAGCAAAAAACATAGATTGCAATCCATCAAGAAACCAGACTTGTTGCGTACGCAGTCATAAAAACGTTTCTATGTGAACAAGCTGAGAGAATACGTAACTCCGATAGTGTGTTACGTGATGTACTAACGTATACACTGTGCAGTTTCATATAATAATTACTAGCTGACCCGGCAGACTTCGTAGTGCCTCAATCGATAAATCAAAGACCTAAACTTTTGTATAAAATACACTTAAAATAAACAAAACGAATCCGTCCGACGGGGGACACACCAAAGGAAAAACCAAATTGTTATTTTTATTTAATTCTGAGCATTTTCATATTTATCTACCTTTTAAACCTTCTTTCGACTTCTACAAATAATTCAAGACCAAAATTAGCCAAATCGGTCCAGCCGTTCTCGAGTTTTAGCGAGACTAACGAACAGCAATTCATTTTTATATATACAGATAGATAGAAGATAGATAGATAGCAATAATCTCTTATCTGATTCATAAAATTTAAGCTCAACAATGTGCACCAGCTATACACTGGAGAGGAGAAACAAAGAATAATTTAAGCATTTACTATTATTATTATAACGAATGAATTATGAACGAAATGGCCCTCTATTACTTGTGGCTCGGAGGCCTTTCAAGTTTCACCAGGACAGGGCGAGCACGGGCTCAACCGGGAGGGGTGGGATTTGCTAACAACTACTCAAGCGCCTTCAAAGGAGATCCGACAGCTTGAGGGCAACAACTTCGCGAATACACCTACTAAAGGATCGGAATCGCAACCCGCTGAGAAAATCCGGCAAGACACTCAGCGGGCTGATATATGGGTTAGGTTTCACGTCGAACTCTTTCAGTTCGACAAGTAAGGTTACCAGGGTCCCCTATGCCTGCTCTCAGTGCTAGAGCTACAGGCGTCTAATATCTCATAATAGATCAGGTGGATCCGTGGTACTTCTAGCAGACACTTGAAAGGTATATAGGACACATTGGATAAGCTGTTAGCTTGTCGCTTATTTAGTAATGCAGTACAGTAAAACAGATACAGAATGCATGCATGAACACCAAAAATATTCAAGTTCACATTACGATACGTACAAGGCATCATATGGCTCGTGTGTATTTAATCAGGTGTACGTAGCAGTCAATATAGAAACTACGTAATGACTCACAAAGTATTTTCCCATATACATATATTATGCTTAGTAATAACACCATGCGGACGAAAACATTCATCAGTAGTGCCCAAGTCTGTTTTCGTAGAGCAGAAGTCGCGCATTGCGGTTTTTGGGGTGGGGCGTGAGACATCCCGATCATCGGACATGTAATCAATTCTTCGGGATCTAGGATAGTACTATAATGTACTGGACGTCTTATCCTTTAGGAGACAACGACTTCTGGCTGCCCCATTCTTAAAATCGAAACTCTTTACTGATTCACGGCAGATATAGACAGGACGGTGGTACCTATCCGTGCAAGCTTATAAGACGCCTTGCGGATTTGATTTTTGTTACACGATGTTATTCTTTCACCGTGAAAGTTAATCGTGAACTTTGTTAAGTACTCGAACACCGGCATAGTCGCATCGATAGTAGTCGTAAATACGAATGCACCAGCCGTCTTACACTTTAGACCACGACGACTTTGATTGACCACATAATCTGAATAGTCTATTCGTCTACATAAATAATAATATATTTGAGGCAAAAGCTTTACTCCCAATACGAGAAGGAAAAACATATTCCGTGTACACAATATCGTAATTAAAAATTGAACGAAGCGATTATTCAAGAAGGCGATTACGCCACTTCCCACACTGTCAGCTCGTGTATGTAATGTTGCAATTAGCCCAGAAATCATGTCGTTCCTTTGAAGCTTACTTTTACGCTGCTACTACAGAAGCCCTACTTTAGGTATAATATCCCAAAGGACAAATCACTGCTGTTAAGAATTAAATTGAAAACTAAAATACTGAATTTGTATAAAGCATGACGATCGAGTGTAAACAACAAGACGAATGATAAGTTTAAATGTTAATGAAAAATAAAAGGGACATATCAAAAAATTAACCCTTTGGGTTGTGCATGATAATTTGAGAACCAGTGACAAGGAGGCAAAAAGGCAGGGGGATTTAGAAAGAAAATAAGTTAATGGTGTGAATGAAGTATTTTTTGTGTCATAAAAAAATTGGTCAAAGAAAGTGTTTTTATCTCTAGCAATCAACGAAAAACACTTATAATGAAACTGGTCACAACAAAATAGATATTAAAAAAACTGCTTCAAGATTATGAACGAAGAGTACCATCGCATTAATTATGTGCTCGTGCAGCTAATAATATAGTACCTTCGGCGGTGGTACGAGAAGAACCATCTACCTTTAATATTGTCATGTCTATAGGTTTTATTCAATATTTCCATGCCACATAAGTAAATATGAGATTGAAATAAATGTTATTGTTACGCGTTGGGGTTTGGGATAAATAAAAATTCTACTGTATTAACACTTAGAACACTTATCAGGTGATCTGTTCGCTGTTTCGCTTCGAGTAGTTCCAATTACTAACTGCTTGCGTGCCATCTCTGCAACGCTTTTATATTCGATACGGCATCCCTAGATTTATCGAGAACATTCCTCACAAGTCGAGTAGCTTCGATGTGTGTTTCTGCTATATGACAATAGATGGCGTTGTACATCTCGATTTTACTAGTACTTTCTATTTTTCGTTCCTGCTATCCGGCGATAGATGGCGTTACTCTTGTCGGCGTAACATTATAAACACTGTTATTTAACTGGTTAACAGTACAATATTAGTTAATAGTTGTATTGAGTGACAAGATATTTATATAATGCGACATCGACGGCTACCGGAATTTGTGGCTTTTCGTGCGGGAGACAAAGGACTGAAACCATTAGGCTAAATGACAATACATTACTAAACGGGTTTACTAGAAAACGATTTACCACTTAACGAACGCAATGTGACTAACGTATGATCACACAGAAATGGTGCTACATTTGACACTAAGTTGCAATTCTTTGCGACGGGGCAACACAAAGCCGCCGTCACCCGAAACATGTTTTGTCGGATCCCCTGGATTGGCTTTCGGTGCTTTTAGGACCCTCAAGCACCGGTCACCGTCCTCGTCGAACTCGACGAGCGAACTAATCCATAGACACAGCCCACTGAGTTTATCGCCGAATCTTCTTAGTGGGTCGCGATTCCGATCCGGTGGTAGATTCTGCGAAGCACTGCTCTTCCTAGGGCTAGTGTTAGCAAATTCTCTCAGGTTGAGCCCGTTAGCTGGAATAGCCCCTTAGGCTACCAGTGAATGAGTAGGGGAAAGTTGCAATATTAAAGTCTTTAAACTAATAAACCAGGCGCACCTAATCATATAAATAAATCATGGGAAATAGCTTTTCAGATGAACGTCAAAGTAGCGTAAACGGAAAGCTTTTCTAGAGATCCCGGGCAAAACGTGCAAGATTTGTATCAATAAATCTCTATATACAAATATGAATTGCTGTTCGTTAGTCTCACTAAAACTCGAGAACGGCTGGAGCGATTTGGCTAATTTTGGTCTTGAATTATTCGTGGAAGTCCAGGGAAGGTTTAAAAAATGAGAAAATATAAAAAAAGCTCGGAATTATATAAAAACAAACAATTTTGTTTTTCCTTTGATGTGTCCCATTGATGTGTCTTTTATTTATCGATTGAGGCACTACGAAGTCTGCCGGGTCAGCTAGTAAATAAATAAAAACTCAATAAGAAGACATATTGTAGGTGTACAGTTCAAAACTGCAATCTTCTGATTGAAGATATGTATGTAATTATACCGACATGAAAACATCACGCATTTAACACAGTGAAAGAAACAAAATTCAAAGAGGAATTTCGGCATGTTAATAATAAATTATTAAGTGAAAGTTTAGAATTCGTTTCAAACCGTGTCGGGCATTCGGAGCAAGGTCTTAAATGTACATAGTCTTTGTTAGCTACAATTAGTGAGTAACACTGATTAGTGATACATTCTATGTAGATTGTTATAGAATCATGAAGTTAAAAAGATTTGTTTTTTTTCTCAACTAGGAACAAATCACACACGGTCATCCGGCCCCAAATTAAGATTCCCTGCCTCATGAGCACCAGAGACTTATAAACATACTTATATATGTTTAAATATATGCATATATAGATAATGAACACCCAGACAAAGAGCAAACAAACCTGTTCATCTCACAATGTTTGCTCGATATGGGAATTGAACCCACAACCCTCGGCGCAACAGTTAGGGCCGCTAAATGCATCACTGAGTCGGTCAGCTTTTAACATACAACAATAGTGTTTGTACACAATCGCCGCCCATTCCAATATTACATAGCTAATGAAATTGATTACGAACAGTTGCTAATTGTAAATTCACATAAGTTTATAAAAATCTATATATATATAAAAATGAATTGCTGTTCGTTAGTTTCGCTAAAACTCGAGAACGAACCAATTTGGCTAATTTTGGTCTTGAATTATTTGTGGAAGTCCAGAGAAGGTTTAAAAGGTAGATAAATATGAAAATACTTGGAATTAAATAAAAATAACAATTTTGTTTTCCCTTTGATGTGTCCCCCGTCGCCGTCGGACGGATTCCTTTTGTTTGTTTTAAGTTTATTTTATACAAAAGTTTAGGTCTTTTATTTATCGATTGAGAAACTAAGAAATCTGCCGGGTCAGCTAGTACGTTCATAAAAACCCACATGGTGTAGCTTTTTTTGAAAATCCAAATTAATTACGGTTGCTATTTTCCTAGCGTCATCAAGCTCGTATGACAACTATTCTTTTTTTTAAACAGTTACAGCAACTAATATGCCAATCACGTCTTACTGTTGTAGTATTGGATTGCAAATTTCCTACCTGTTTGCTGGTAACCTATAGTGCTATTCCAGCTACGCCCGGAAGGGTAGGTAAGCTCACGGGCTCAACTTGAGAGAATTTGCTAACACTAGCCCTAGCAAGTAATAGGATTTAAAGTTCTTGGTAGCACAGAGTCCAATCTTCAAATCGCAGAGTGCAGGCAGTTACGAAATAATATACCTACTAACACACTTTTATATATTAGTATTAGTTACGTCGATGTTTTAGAATATATTATCGAAATCACAGTTTTCTTATTTTTTATTGTACTTCACGAAGTGACAGACATTTCTTCACTTCTTCTTATTATGACAACTCTTGTCACTTCTTTCTATGTATATGTTTTTGATAAGGAGTTTCTATATCCATTAACTCCAACACTTTCCCTAAACATTTACATAGTACACAGTCCTAGTGCCTGGCGTAGAACTGCATATGACGTACGAGGTAGTGATTTGGTAAGGATGTCTGCGACTTGATCCTTTGTTCCGATCCGTACAACGTTGCAGATACCCTCAGTTACCAATTCTCTGACGTAGAAATGTCTGAGCCGGATATGCTTCGTTCTCTTGTGAAACTCGGGGTTGTGAGCAAGACGAACAGCAGCTTCATTGTCCACATGCAGAACCGGTACGTCCGCAATTGTAGTCAATGCCTGGTATAGTCTAGCAAGCCACATTAGTTCTCTGCCAGCTTCACTAGCTGCCACAATTTCGGCTTCTGTAGTGGAGATAGCGACCGATGTTTGTCGCTGACTGATCCATGAAACTGTGCCTCCAGAATAGCGACAGATCACTCCCGTTGTGGAACGTCCGGTTTCTGGATCACCTCCGTGGTCGGCGTCGCTAAATCCTTCTAGGATTCCAGGTTTGAGACCAGCTTTATATGAGATCCCATGCGAAAAGGTACCTTTGATGTAGCGCAAGATACGTTTTACCTTGAGCCAATCTGTCTTTACAGGTTTCTCCAACTTTCTTGAGACAACTCCGATGGCATAAGCAATGTCAGGGCGAGTACCAACCATTAAGTATGCCAGAGCACCGACAGCTTCTCTATATGGGAAACAGGAAGCTTCCGTTTCTTCTTTCCCTTCTTGAATAGCCTCTCTCTCAATCGGTGTGGAAACGGGATTACAGTCACTCATTTGAAAGCGGTCTAATACCTTTTTCGCGTATGCCTCTTGGTTGATGAAGATGGAGCCATCCTTTCCTCGATGGATTTGAAGACCAAGATAATATGTCGCTGGTTTCGTCGTTATGCGCAGTCTCTTCTTCAAATCTTCTAAGAAAGCGTTAGCCGTGTCTTCATCAGTGGCAGCTACTAATCCGTCATCGACGTACAACGTGATCAGTAGTTTCTTCCCGTTAACTTCTCTTGAATATAAGCAGCAATCAGCTTCGGACTGTTTGAAGTTCATATCCAATAGGATCTCTTGAAAGCACGAGTTCCAGCACCTTGGTGCTTGTTTAAGTCCGTACAGGCTACGGTTAAGCTTGAAAACGGTAGACGTTCCTTCCGTGAGGTTACACCCTTCTGGCGGTTGAACGTATATTTCTTCCTCGAGCTTTCCGTTCAGAAAGGCTGTGCAAACGTCGAATTGGACCAGATGTAAGTTTTCATGCGCGCTAACACTGAGTAGTGCTCGTACAGTAGTCAGGCGTGCGACAGGACTGAAGGTCTGGTCATAGTCTACTCCTTTCCTTTGTCTGTACCCTTTTACGACAAGTCGAGCCTTGTATTTGTCGATCGTGCCATCTGGATTTCGTTTGATCCGTAAAACCCATTTGCAGGGAAGTGCTTTTCGTCCTTTTGGCAATGCACACGGCGTCCAAACGTTCAGGTCTTCGAAGGATTTCAATTCGCTACCCATTGCCCTTTGCCATTCTTCGCGATCGTCCCTTTTCATAGCGTCTGCGAAATTATTTGGGAATGTTTCAGTGATACAGACGTAATCTCTTAGTCTCTCAGGACGTCGAATCAGTGAGCGATCTCTAAGATTATAGCCGGTTGGCGGTGGTTCAGCATCATAAAATAATTCTTCTGGAACTGTCGTTTCGTCTTCATGGTCATGGTCTTCGTAGAGGACTTGATCCGATTCTTCTCCCTCGAGAACATGATCATGGTCGTTGGAGATTGTTTCGGTAGTTGTATCTCCCTCGTGAACGTGTGTTTGCTCTGGAATTGCAACTTCTCTTTCTAAGTTCGTATTTGGCGTTATGGTAATCGGGTATTCTCTTGTCTCAACTTCTGTTTTAGGAATTTCACTGTTACAGATGGGAAGAGGTTTCTCATCGAAGATTACGTCACGAGAGCGGACGAGCGTCGAGTGTTTTCCGTCTGTGACCCAGATACGGTAGCAATCTTCGTCGTACCCAATAAGTCGACCTTTTATTGCCTTTTTGTCGAGTTTTCTACGCTTCTGCTTTGGAATATGGACGTATGCGATTGAGCCTATTATTCGGAGATGTTTAATAATAGGTTTCTTTCCATACCAAAGTTCATGCGGAGATTTATCTGAACTTGTGGGACCTGTTCTGTTCAGTATGTATGCGGCGGTATTAATGAGCTCTGCCCATAGCACTTGCGGTAATGGCTCATGAGCGTACATCATTGATCTTGCTGTCTCAACTAGGGTTCTGTTCTCCCTTTCGCTTACTCCGTTTTGTTCAGGTGTATACGGGGTGACAAGTCGCTGTGCTATTCCATGTGTGTCTAAAACATTTTTTATGGACGCGTTGTCAAATTCACCGCCGTTGTCGCTTAGAAGGCACTTTATGGTGTGTCCGACTGTTTTAGTTTGAGCGATCATCAAAACTAATTTGTCTTTGACCTCGGACTTCTTGCGTATGAAGTACACCATACGGTAGCCAGTAAAGTCGTCTTTGAACAGAACGTAGTACTTATAGTTTGAGAAGCTAGGTTGAAACGGTCCGCAAACGTCAGTGTGTACGATTTCTCCGGGCGCGGTAGCTCGGGTTCTTGTACCGAATTTAAGTCGATGCGCCTTTCCAAAGATGCAGCCTTCACAGGTATCTTTATCCATCGGCAGGATTAGACCTAGTTCCCGTTGGATCGTCGCTCTTACGTGTCTTTTATGTTGGTGAGCGAGTCTCTCGTGGTAAAGTTGCATCGTTGCTGTAGTTGCAAAGACTTCGGGTGGTTTTTCTGGCAGTACGGGTTTTACTTCCAGTCGATATAAGCCACCTTGTTTTTGTCTCTTTCCTATTAAGCACACTTTCCCGTTGACAATGACGTTGCATTCAGTTGTCCTGGATGAAAAGGTGCTATTCGGGACTCGGTCGTGAAGTGCGAGTACGGAGAAGAGGTTCTTACTTATGGCCGGAACGTACCAGACGTCTTGCAGACTGATGTCGATTTGTTTCCCGTTAACATATCCTCTGAGCTGTACTGTTCCTTTGCCTTTGGCACGGACTTCATTGCCAGCGGCCGTTGTAACAGTGTAGTTCTCATTGAAATGATCGTAGGTTTGGAAAATATCAGCTCTGTTGGTGACGTGGCTTGTTGCACCATTATCTATGTACCAGTTCTCGTTGTCCCGTGAAACTGTGAAGATTTCGTTGTCTTCTAAAGACATGAGTAGCAAATTAGCGGTCTTTGAAGTAGAAGGCGTTGCTGTCTGGGTCGGATTTTGGCTCTTAGGAGGTCTACCGTCACGGATCCATTTTTGACAGTTGCGTACTCTGTGGCCAATACCTAGGCAGTAGTTGCATTTAAGCTTCTTGTCCTTCTTCTTCTCCATATTCGAAACCAGGGCTTCCGAATGATGCAAAGGTACGTTGTTACCTTGCAGTGCCCTTTCAAATGCGCAGAGATGACTAGTTAGGCTTTCTACAGTACGGTTGGATTTGGGCAGGAGGAGCCAACTACTTCTGAAGCTGAAGTATGAATCATCAAGTGTGTCCAGTATCTTACAAACAAGTAGCAGTTCGGGTAGCTCTTGGTTACTGTCCTTCTTGAGTTCTTGATTCAGTTCAGTCCAGATGTTCTTTAATTTTGACATGTGGGTGGCTATGTCGTCTGCTTGATCCTTCTTAAAGCTGAAGAAACTCATACACAGGTTGTAGGTTTTGTCCTCATTTGTTCCGTCGAACAGCCTGTGGAGCTCTAACCAGACATCACGTACATTAGTGAACCGCATCACTTTTCGAAGTGTGTCTTCTTGCATATTGGTGGTAAGTATTAGGATAGCGCTGGCATCAGCTTTATCAAACTTATCTTTTTGTTGTTGATAAGCCGCCAATTCAGCATCGCCGCATCCGGTAGGTGGACGAGTGGGCTCCTGGAACGATCCTTCAACTACTTCTAGGGCCGACGGTACGGTGCGTAGTAAGCATAAGGCTTTGTATTTCCAGGTGTCCCAGTTTTTTTCATCTAGGAGGCCGATCTGAAGCTTTCCTGTGATACCTTCCATTTTCGTAGTGCGGGTCCGTAACCTAATATGATTTAAAGTTCTTGGTAGCACAGAGTCCAATCTTCAAATCGCAGAGTGCAGGCAGTTACGAAATAATATACCTACTAACACACTTTTATATATTAGTATTAGTTACGTCGATGTTTTAGAATATATTATCGAAATCACAGTTTTCTTATTTTTTATTGTACTTCACGAAGTGACAGACATTTCTTCACTTCTTCTTATTATGACAACTCTTGTCACTTCTTTCTATGTATATGTTTTTGATAAGGAGTTTCTATATCCATTAACTCCAACAGCAAGAGCAATGCTTCGCATAATCTACCACCGGATCGGAATCGCGACCTGCTGAGAAGATCCGACGAAAAACTCAGTAGGCTGTGTCTATGGGTTAGTTCGCTCGTCGAGTTCGACAAGGACGGTGACCGGTGCTTGAAGGGCCTGAAAGCACTGTAAATGGATCCGGGGAAGATTGCAATAAGTGTTATTTTGACGGCATGTATTGGCCACATATACCAGATAATTCTCCGTCCACTCCAGTATCTATTCCTATATTTAACTAACGACAATCGCACTGCATTTGATGTAGATTTAATGTAGCTTTATTTTAATAATACGTTATCATGTAGCAATCAATATAGCCACGAGACGCACACATATTATACAATACATATCTAAAGGTGGTTGGCGCATTTACGTTGTAGATGTCTATGGGCTCCATTAACCACTTAGCACCAGGTGGGCTGCGAACTCGTCCACCCATCTAAGCGATAAGAAAATAAAAAAAAATACTAGCATGCTACTTAACAATATTAAAGTGAACGGTTTACGACTTTAATCATCTGATTGCCTGTGTTTTCAAAGAAGAACTGTTATAAATTACAATGAAGTATGTCCTACCCGTAAAGTCTGAGATGGTCGGATTGCGGAAAAACCACCACCCGGCCTATTTCTGCCGTGAAGCCGTAATGCGTTTCGGTTTGAAGGGCGGGGCAGCAGTTGTAACTGTACTGGGACCTTAGAACTTATATCTCAAGGTGGGTGGTGCATTTACGTTGTAGATGACTATGGGCTCCAGTAGCCACATAACACCAGGTGGGCTGTGAAATCGTCCACCCATTTAAGCAATTAAAAAAAACAAGGTGCTGGCCTATGACACGTCCTACGGCAACTTTTTTTGCAGTTAACGAGTGGACGAACTCACGGAGCACCTGGCACCGTGTGGTCACCGGAGGCCATAGGCTATAGCCACATTAACACTAGAACGAACGTTGGATGTGAGTTCGAGTTATCAACGTATATCATAATAGTAATGTATCGTTTATTTATCGAACGTCAAAATGGATAACAAAAATGATTCGCGCCAAAACCATGCACGATGACAGTACCTATGCCAAAGTAATAACCTAACTCAATAAAAAACGCATCATATAATTAACAACTAAACGCATATTTTCTACGTTGCATGTTTAAGCTTTGTTAATCAAATTAACGGAATATAAAAATATGAACGCAGACAACAACGTGAAAACGATACAGGTATAATATTACAACAACACTCATATTTTTCATTATTATTGTCAGCTAACAACGTGTTTTCGTTCCCATAAATAAACATTTTGCACGGTCAAGTTCGAAGTATTGTTTTTACGAATAAAAAAAAGCATAATTTATAATCTTCATTACAATATTTCATTTTGAATGTTTCTCTTTTATAAAATATGTTTTGTGAGTCAACAATGAAAGTTGAAATTATAATAACAAAGTACCTACTCGCTTTCTATGCGGTTGGCCCAATGAGAAAACTCAAAACATAGAATCCTATGGTATAAGGCAGCATATATCGTAATAGTTAAAGTAGAGTAGTTTTTTTTTTTGCACATCAAAATATCACTTTAAGTAAATTTCTTTTTGTTTAAACTACATTATGCATCTTCATCACAGAAATAACGAAAAAATTCAGTGCAAAAATATAACACAGGATCTTTTTTTTTTTCTTTTACCCTACCTATGCTGATAGCCTTGAGAGGCTATTTCAGCTTCTCCTTGACGTGTAGGTAAGCTCACGAGGCTCAAACCGGGAGTGTTGCTAATACTGGCCCTAGCAAGAGCAGTGCTTTGCGGAATCTACCACCGGATTGAAAAGGCGATCCACTAAAAAGATCCGGCGAGAAACTCAACAGTGCAGTAACCGGATTCCGGAGGGGCCAATTGTCATTTTAATTGTTTTAATTATTCAACTGATGAAATCAGTAATTATGTGTTTAGGGCACACAATCATATTCCCTGTAAGTAATTCAATATGATTCCTAAGAACTGTTTTTTCATTCATTAATGCATCTAAAGGTTTTTTTAAAACTATTACTTTAAAACTGGTTCTTTTGGAGTTTAAATAATGTATTGATTAGTTCATATAGATAAACACAATATTTTGATTTTTAGTTTGAAAAATATAAAATTAGTTAAATTACAATAATAAAATAATAAAAATGTGGTTTAAAATACATACTCATACATATTACAATCAGTTAATTTTATCGGTCAAACTAATTTCTTCCAGAAAGAAAATGGACAAAACCAGATCTATTATAAAAACAATTTAGTCTATTGCAACAAGAAGAATTGTTAAAAAATAAATTAAGAGTTATCTGAATGTGCATTTCATACATTTATAAATTCATAGACGTGAAGAAGAAATTAACTACCTATTAACTAGCCATGACTTGAGCGTGCAACTTGTTTCATGATTTGATTCACTCTAGATACTGTCTATTTGATGGACATAAAAATTGCAATATTTCTTCTTGAAGTATATGTAATAAAACATTTCATAATGAATAGTTTCTCCTCTTTCACAGTACTTGACCAACTTCAAGTAAAAAATTATAATGTGAAAATGTAAATAATAATAGTTGTAAATTTCTAATGATATCTACTGTTTTGTTAGTAGTTATGGGAGCTAGTTCTTGGTGAAAACTAATCACACTTACTGTTGATCAATGCATTAAAATCACTCATTTGCTAAAACTACACACACTATTGCATGTTGATTTACAATAAAAACCTCTCTAGTTCTCTCTACAACAACTTATAGTTTCAACTAAAACCATTAACAGGTCAATAAATGCTTTGTTCACAATCAACCTTACTTTCCATCATATTTATCCTTATTTTCGCTTTGGTTGAATTTGATTTATTTAACTCTGCTCTGCGATGTGGTGTCATGAATTGTTTGAAATGATCCCATCACCTCGTTTTTACTATCACCCTTCCTCCACCAGAGCAGAGTTCATCCATACTACCTGGGATCACTGTATTCCCTGAGTGACGATAACCACTCGCCATCAGGTGGGCCTTGTGGCTCTTCTGCATACAAGAGCAAGAAAAAAAAAACTCCTAAAACTAATGAAACCTAACCATTCATGAAAACAATTGGCATGCAATTGACATTTCATAGTAGTACTACACTAGAAACCGTCTATGAAGTTCAGAGAACAACTGTACATATATCTATCAGTCAGAAAAAAATTACAAATTAATTAAAGACAAATGTATCAACCAATCAATAAGGAAGTGTATCATTTACCAGGTTTGGTCTGCCCTTAATTCCCTTAAACATTGCCTGAAGAGGGACATATCGTAATCCTGAGAAAATACTCCAGAGTTCATTCTAGTATATGACGGAATGAAAAACATTACGTTTATAATCTTCCTTATGTTTTGTGAGACCTTTGGCATGTGTGGACTTTAAATATTTTAAAATTATCAATTTAAGTTTGATGTTTAGTAAATTCTGTTTGTGGTAATCAAGGAATGTTTGATGACTCATTTATTTTATCCATCCATTATTTGATACCTTCATTTCATGTTTAGGTGTTGTCTGAATATAATCGTGATTTTATATTTATTATTCACATATGGCTATATATTTTTAGGTATATTTCCTTTGTAAATAAACTATTTTTATCAAATATTTTTTTTTACAATGCTGGTAAATCTTTATTCAGCATCATAGAAGACAGAATGAAGAGAAATGACATCATCAATAATACAATAAAACTCACGGTTCTGGACTGTATTGGGCACCTCCGAAAAAACCGTGTCTGTCCGGTTGGGTAGTCACCGATGAACATATTGATGTGGTATCCGCCTGCTCGCTTCGATCTCCTGAACTCTTCACGCTCTTCTGTAGAGACATCTTATTATTCTTCCTCACTTCTTCTGTATTCTTCTACGATAGACCATCACGCACAAAACACACCCACAACACCACCGCCGCCGTCGTGTGGGCGTAAGAATAATTACAAAACACAGTTCCGCCCGTAAAAACCGCCGAGACAAATTCACCAAACAAGTGGCACAGAGAAATGTCGAGTGTTCGTATACTGCAAACACAGCCGCATAGTCGAAGACAATCGCAGTTTGCGAATAAGGCCCGCAGACGTGCTGAGAATAAACATAAACTTTTAATTTCTTATCAAAAACTCTACGTGTGGGTGGGCAAATTTGGTCAGATTACACATACGTCATATTTGATTGACTAGGGTTTGACTGCTTGACTGCTGATTAAGACTAGGGTATATCTATCTAGGTTTGTTGTTCTGACCAATGTTGATCTGATATGACATCAACTTAACCGAATTAAAATCGATTGGAAAATGCAAAATGTCATTCTCACAATATCACTGCATGGTAAATTAAAATAAGACATGACTTAAAAGTCTTAGTTACCAGAACATAAAATCCCTATAAAAAATCAATGAAGAGAATCAATTTTATTTTCCATTAATTAACAATTGGAATTGCGACATTTCTTGTATGTTTTAGTTCTTGGTTGATGTTTACCAACGAAATCATTCTAGAATAAAATTATTCAAACGATGAATAACTATTTCACTTGAAATAAAGGACCTCTCGATTACTTAAAAAATTAACAAAACTCCAATGAGAAAATAAAATGAATTATGAATTGTTCAAGAATTACGTAAAAGTGTGGATTGGAAACGAAACAATAAATGAATATCTGATAAACAGACTCCTCCACTGTTCAAATTGTAAACAATTAATTACAAATATTATTACAAAAGATCCTGTTACACCCCCCCTGGCAAATTCAACACCACTTCGAAGCTACACTCCCCATTCTATCCAATTCGGCAAGGACGCATTTTTTAACGGCTGGACAATACATTTCTTCATTGGTGCAGGTGTCGCTTTTAAGCCCACTGAGTTTCTCGCCGGATCTTTTCAGTGGCTCGTGTTTCATATTCGGTGGTAGATTCTACGAAGCACTGCTTTGCTAGGGCCAGTGTTAGCAATACTTGCAGTTTGTGCCCCGTGAGCTCACCTACACGTTCGGGTGAAGCTGAAATAGCCTCTAAGCATTGGTAGGAAAAAAAAGTTTTGTAAGTTTTCGTTGCCAAAGACATGGCTGTATGGAATATGTATGCTTTGCTTGTCGAACGACAAAAATAAACGGAAAAGAAAAGAACGAATAATAGAATTATAGGTTATGTTATGAATTGTTATGCAGTAGACGTGCGCTAATCATGTTCGGAAAAGGATTGAACATGACATCGTTCTTTAGAGTGTCGGAACTAGTTCCAGTAAACATGTTCGCGGAACTGTTTAGTTCCGCGGACATGTTAAGTCTAGTAGCTGTTTGTAGCTGTTTAGTTCCGCGGACATATTAAGTCTGGTAGCTGTATGTAGCCGTTTAGTTCCGCGGACATGTTAAGTCTAGTAGCTGTTTGTAGTGTAGCGTATCACGTATTAAATTATTATTAATTACACAATATTTTTCAAAAAAGGTATTACTAATACAATTTTTTTAAAACACTATATAAAAATAGATTGCCGCTGATGGCATCATTATAATTATTATTTTGTAAGGTTTTTAGTTTTAGGTTCATTGTTACAGTTTGTTTCATAATTTATTAATGTACTATTCCACTTTGTCATAATTTCAATTACTCTACTATTTTCATTATTTTTCAATGTATTGTACGATGCACCGGAAACTATAACCTATCAATTGTCAATTAAAATACCACGTTATTCTGATATACAACATATTGAGCTCGTTTTAGTTTTACAACCTTTTTCCCATAACCGAGATAACAAGATATTTTATTTTCATTACGTAATGTAGCTAACAAAACTAGCGAAAGTGGTGAATGTTTAAAAATTCTCTAATTTTTTATTATGATTTTCTAAGAAATGGTCTACAAACACTTAAGGTTAAGTGCTTTTAGGAATGATGCATGGTCAAGGTCAAAATCCTAAGCAAAACATTTTAATTCATTCAACTATCGACTGTAACACATAGGTCGTAGAACATAACTTCAATATTCATAAAAATGTAATGTGAAAGAACTCCACACGCAGTTGCATGCACGCGCTCCATCTCACTCCCTCGTATTAGCGCCATATTTCGCCTTATCTCTTTACGTGGACTCGTGTCAGTTCGGGACTCGTTCGGGTGGACTCGCCGCGCCACGCCTCCGCGCCGCGCGGTTTTTATGCTCTAATCATGTCCGCATGTCCGTCATGTTCAACGCGTTCGTAGTTCCTGCATAACAGTACACTTGGAATGGAAATGGAACTGTCTGAACATGTTAGCTTTGACAACTCGGATTGAATGATATAGTTCCATATGAGGACATAGTTCCAGGAACTATTTCGGTCCGGAACTACGCATGTCTATTATGCAGTGAGAGGACCGTAACAAATATCAGTACTATTTTAGACACTACTTTTTCTTGATACAAAAATGAATTTCATTAGGACAGTACCATTCGTTCCACAAATGACAAGATTGAGTTCGACAGCCAATGTTGAATTCGTAAATCGAAATCCAAGAAATTTAGAACGGATGCGAATAGCCAGAAAACCGGATGGATATCACTTAGAGAAACCTGGAAGGAAATATTGGCACAAGTTCGTAACTAAAACAATGTCTTTCTCTTATTGACTACCTCAAATAGACAGGCTGACCTTTTAGTATCTTTTGTCTGACTCAGCGAACGTGCTCACGTCGTAGTTAAGTAACCGGAGCTCATAGCTAGTATCGTGAATGCCGCCACACACCTTGAGACATGAAGACGGTGACTCGACTGTCCTAACGACTGTCTCACTGCAGACCAAAATCCATTAATGCAGGAGTTTTTTTCTGCAGGAACAGACTGGATCATGGTACCTATTTGAGCATGCTTACAATACTCCCTGCCAACAGTAAAATTTATATTAAACAGTCACATAAAATGGAAGGCTCATAAAATGTATCGAAAAAAACTAAATGTCTGCTCATAAAGAAGAGACACTGTAGCTCATTTTACCAACTTGAATAGAGCTGTTGCTCACCCAACATGCTAGTTATGGTATTTATGGACAGAGTTCTTGTCTCTTTGTTCTTACTGATATGTACCATGTTATGAATTCTTTGGGATTGCTTATAACTACTATACAATTTTATAAACTCTGTACCCATGAGGCTTGTGGAGGGCATTAAGCAATAGGCAGCAGCTTGACTCTGTCCCTGGCATTGCTGATGTCCATGAGCGACGATAACCACTTACCATCAGGTGGGCCGTATGCTCTCGTCTACCTGCTCAGGCAACAAATAAAAAATACTGTGGTACCCACCTGTCCAAGTACATTTCATATCATTAATCCTTTAAATTTATCATTTTTTAGATTAGTTTTGACACCGGGAAACCGTTCAATAATAGCCAAAGTAATTCATTTTCTCAATGGCCCTGTTGTGGAGGTGAAGACTTCAGAGTGGGCATTACAGAAACAATTATACAGCCCCACAGATACCTGTGCGTACATCAGCCTCGGGAAAGTTTTGGCACAAAGATGCTTAGAATTTGGAATTACTGAAATGTACTGTGATCTAGAGCCTCAAAAGGGCGGGAAAGCTGAGAAATTCTTAGAGGAAGTGGTGAAGGGAGGAATTACACTACAAGAGCCAGAAGTATATAAAAAACCAAACCCTTGGGATCAGTTCAGGCCTGAAAAGCCATGGGAAATTCATGATGAATAAGATATTTGTTATTTTAATGAGTTCTAGATAATAATTTGCTAGTTTTGGCCTTGTTAATTGTAGGATTGAATGAATAAAATAAGAAATTTCAATTTTGCATCTTTCAAATTTTGTAGAACAAATCAGTAACCTTTCTGTAACATTACTTGTAGTTTTAGTTAATGTTTATTTAGATAATAAAGATTTGAGTTGTTTTCAATAATTTATCTGTTAATTAATCAATGTTTGGAAATGGTTAAGGGTTGGGAGAGCTAGTTACTAAGTGCATATATTATATGAATCCACAATACTAACACAATGTATTATTATGTAATGTTACGAGGACACTTTTTTACTGGTGGTATGTCTTGTGAGTCGCTAGACACCACCACCTTGCCTGTTTCTTGTGTGAAGCAGTAATGCCACGTACCATCCGGCTATGGAATGAGCTCCCCTCCACGGTGTTTCCCGAGCGCTATGACATATCTTTCTTCAAACAAGGCTTGTGGAGAGTATTAGGCGGTAGGCAGCGGCTTGGCTCTGCCCCTGGCATTGCTGAAGTCCATGGGCGACGGTAACCACTCACCATCAGGTGGACCGTATGCTCGTTTGCCTACAAGGGCAATAAAAAATAAAAATGCGTTTCGGTTTGAAGGGCGGGGCAGTCCTTTTACTTTTAAAAGTGAGAACTTCGAACTCATGTCTCAAGGTGGGTGGCGGCATTTACATTGTAGATATCTGTGGGCTCCAGTAACCACTCAACACGAGGTGAGCCGTGAGCTCGTCCACCAAGCTAATCAATAAATAAAAAAGCTTATTCACATAAAAGTAGGTTTTTTAATGCTGGTATCTTATCATCCGGCTCGACTAGAACGCTCGAAAAGTATAACGCCATCTATTGTCAGATAACGGAAACAGACATCGAAAGTACTTAACTTGTGAGGAATGTTCTCGACGATTCTAAGGATGCCATATCGACCATAAAAGCGTTGCAGAGATGGCACGCAGTCAGGAACTTCATCAGGTTTGAGCTCCGTGAGCTCACCTACTAGTTAAGGCGACGCAGATATAGCTTCTCAAGGCTATCAGCTTAAGTAGGAAAAAAAACCACGCAGTCAGTCAGTAATCGGAACTATTCCAAGCGAAACAACGAACGGATCACCTGAAGCGAATTGAGAATTTTAGTGTTCTGTCTGTGTTCTAAGTAATAAATACAGTTTTAAGTTGTACTTGGTGGAGCATTTATTTATCCCGAACCCCATCAGTATAATAAAAAGTATCCGCTGTAAGGGAGTCAAGGGAGTCAAATACCACGACTTCAAACGACGACAATTTTCTAATGAAATACGTACTGGACAAATGTTCACGATTGATTTCCACGGTGAAGGAATAACATCGTGTATAGTAACCGGCAAACATCGTGAGCAAATGACCTTGACTGCGCAGAACCGAATTTTAGATCACTTTGGTGGTGAGGGTGAGGCGCGACGGCAGGGGAAATCGTATCGAGCGCGTTATTGGTAGATCAGTCGAACCTTGCGTCCCGCACCGCGCCTTCGTTCCGCTTGCTCCCAAAAGTACGCTTGCGTACAGTGAAAAGTCTATCGTTATTAATCGTTAAGTTATATTTTGTTATAATTGCTTGTTGACTTTGTTGCCATTGCTATTTGTTGAATGTTTGTTGATTTTTTATAAAAAATACACTATGCCGCGACAAACTGGTGTAGTATTCAAAAGAAAGGGTAGAAAATTTGTGTACGACGTATATTGCTTCATTATAAAACAGGGGAAGAATGATATGAAATATATAATATACAGGGGAAGAATGATATAATATATGGAAAAAGTAAAACAGACTTCGGAAGCAACAAAAACATCAGTGAGTACTGTTAGGTGCATTATTAACGAAGCTAAAGGCTCTGGCTTGCTCATCGTGCTTGGGACTCCGGGTAAGAAAAGATCAGGGAAGAAGAAAGTTACCGGAATGGATAGTTTCGTTCAATCTGTAATAAAAAGATGTAATCATAATAACTACATAACAAGCAGCGAAACTCCGTACCGTAGAAAGGCTTCGAAAATTTTAAAGAAGGTATACATTTTAATGGCTCGGAATTAAGTTTACGACGAATTATGAAAGAGCTAGGCTTCAGATGGAAAAAAAAAACAGAAAATAATCGGAAGCTGGTAATTGAAAAAAGTAACATTCGATTACTACGAATCGAATATCTTCAAAAAATAATTAATTATAGACAAAAAAGAAGATCGAACCGACCGAGTCGTAAACTACACCGATGAGCCCTATGTCGACTTATCACGATGATGGCGACTCGGGTGATGAAAACAGTGATGATGATAATGGTCAAGATTATGATAACGAAAAAAAAATTACAAATACCAGCTTCGCTTCAACTGAACGAAGACCTGGCAACAGCTCTAGTTTTGACTTAATAGAAGGAATATCTATTTTACCCCAAGATTAAATTATTACAATTATTAACCTATATTTTTTGTTGATGTTCTAATAAATATATAAATAAATACATATGTTGATTTTAATAATTTAATTGCATTATGACGCAGAGTAAATAATGTTTTTGCACGTGAGTGTACCATGCGCAAACTTACCCCCACTACGTCAACAAATGCTCAAGAAGTTTGCCGGCTATTATAATAAAAATGTAATCCCCAAATTATAATTTGCGTAATTACTGGTGGTAGGACCTCTTGTGAGTCCGCGCGGGTAGGTATCACCACCCTGCCTATTTCTGCCGTGAAGCAGTAATGCGTTTCGGTTTAAAGGGTAGGGTAGCCCTTGTAGCTATACTGAGACCCTTAGAACTTATATCTCAAGGTGAGTGGCGCATTTACGTTGTAGATGTCTATGGGCTCCAGTAACCACTTAACACCAGGTGATCTGTGAGCTCGTCCACCCATCTAAGCAATAAAAAAATATTGAAAAATTGGTACCCGCCTGCTGGTTTCGAACATCGTTGCATCGCAGCTACGAATGGCTACGAATAAGATAGATTCTATACGAATGCACCGGACGTGATAACCTTTAGGCCACGACGACTTGCAGAATAGTTTAGTCTATGCATACCTTACGTTTTGTCTATGGAGGGTTATACCCTCCAATCCCTCCATAGTTTTGTTAAATGTCAAATAGATTCAAGATTTCATTTTAATACTAATTATGTTAGCTTTCATAAAACCTGATTATATATAACAAAGTAAACTATAAATAAACGACGCATATTTAATAATATTACATAAAGCAATAATATACCGTTTTTAATTAAATTTTATCCTTTTTAAAATAAATAAGGATGCTAGGTCATCGAAAATAAAATGGCGGAAAAAAATGGCGTCCAGTTCTTTTTAGAACCCTGTCTTTTATATAGGCATCTCTTTTCAATACACTGCAAAGTCCATAAGGCTAGGGAGTAGGAGCGCGCACGCGTCGTGATCAATAAGTCCACGTGATCTGTCGTCACTTCGTCGAAACTCGCGTAATTGCAAAATGCAAAATGAGTAGGAAAGAAACGTTTTTGTTACAATGAAATCACAAATATTTTTCCATTGAAAGTTTAAGTGTTGTGTGTTATAAAATGCCAGCGTCAATCGGCGTTAATTTACGCGTGACGGGGCATTGTAGCCAAGGCGGGAGAAAGTACATGGAAGATTTGTTTTCCGTTGCTTATCAACAAACTGAGGATGAGCGGGATTTAGAGTACGCTTTTTTCGGCATTTACGACGGACATGGAGGCAGCGAAGCCGCAGCGTTCGCCAAAGAACACCTAATGGATTCAATTGTAAAACAGCGACAATTCTGGTCGGACAACGACGAGGATGTTCTAAAAGCCATCAGAAATGGTTATATGCTGACCCACTTGAACATGTGGAAAGAGCTAGGTAAACAACTCTTCTTTAAATTTATATGTCTTTCTGTTTAGGTAGAGAGCAAAGGTATTATCAGGTGATTGTACAACATATTTGGCTTGACCTTGTTAAAAGTTCTTAGTACCTACTTTTTTTGATGATTTGACATTGAGGCACCAAAATTGTTTCTACCTATTGTTTTGATGGTAATAACGTGATGATGTTGTATGAAGTTCCAAACTATAAAAACGATAGTAAAAGGTTTGCGTAATTTTGGAAACTCCGTCATTGGTGAAAGCAGTTTATCAAGTTTCGAGGGGATTAATTCAGGTTTCCTCTTGCGAAAATATATTTGTGTAAGGTCTATTATTGCTGTAGATAAACATACGAATAGTTTAAATATATTAATTAGAAAGGGGTCTATTAAGGTTTTTGTATTTTTAAAGGTTCTTAAATGCTGAAATTAAAAACAAAATAAATTATTATAAGACTGAGTTTCCAATATTAAATAAATAATTAACTAGGAGTCTATAAATGTTTGCATAATATAATATAAACACATTAGTAGTCCAATTGTGATGTTTAATATGCCAGTTTGTAAAATAAGTAATTAAAAATATAAAATATTGTTTGACTTCAATATCAAACAGCATTTATTAGTCCATCGGGCTGGGATCATTTCAAATACAACATGTCAATGATTCATGTCCTCCAGTTGAAATTGTCTCAAGTTCACAGTTATTTGGAATGTAAATTATAATTGAATGTTACATTTTTTCAGAAAAATGGCCGAAGACAGTGACAGGCTTGCCAAGCACAGCAGGCACGACAGCCAGTGTGGCTTTTATTAGACGAGGAAAAATATATGTTGGACATGTCGGCGATTCGGCAATCATACTTGGTTACCAAAAAGAAGGTACTATAAAGCTTTTTTTCTTACCTATTCTGGTAACCTCGATGGGTTTAAGATTTAACGAATTAGTAAATTGCAAATTTTTTCAAAACCTCAATTCATTGTGAATTGACTGAAATTAACTAGTACTCTTAACAGTTATAATTTCTGATCCTTTATAATGTTTTTCATGTTTTAAATCTATAATGCAGATTTTTGTTACAAAAATTGGAAAACGATTAGTGATTATGAATTGTGTTCTTAAGGTAATGAAATACTAAATAAGGATAAAATGTCACATCTCAGGTTCAGAAGAATGGGCTGCAAAACCTCTAACATTAGATCATAAACCAGAATCAACAACAGAGATTGAAAGGATACAAAGGTGTGGTGGTAAAGTGGTCTCCAAAGCTGGTGTTCCTCGGGTTGTATGGAACAGACCACGACCTGGACACAAGGGACCAATAAAAAAGAATACACCAATGGACGAGATACCTTTTCTTGCTGTTGCGAGATCACTAGGGGACTTGTGGAGTTATAATCCTCAGAATGATGAGTTCATAGTCAGTCCAGATCCTGATGTTGGGGTTCTTACTATTGATCCTACAAAATTTCGGTAAGGTCTTTTTTATGTTTTTTTATCCTAAGTTATTTTTTTGTAAAGATTTATTATTAAATAAAGTTAACTGTACTCGATAGTATTCTTGATATTAAACCGGTCAACTGAATGAGTTAAAAAACAAATCTTTTTTCACTGACATTTGAATGAGTTCACGGCCCATCTGGTGTTAGGTTATTAAGTAGATTCCATACACATAAACATGGGAATGCCACTGCCCTTGAGACATTCACATGGCTATGGTTTGGCTTAGATTATCAATACCCTATTGCGTCCTATCGGTGTCATAAAAGGGAATCACCAGAGAATGGGCAGTAATACTCTTTATGAATATTATACGAACAAACTGAGATGACTGATGGTACGGTGGGTGGTAGTCACTCCTGTAATGAACATTACTATTATAATATCAATGTGATGTTTGTCTTTCAAAATGATACTAATGTTATGGTTGTAAATGCTCTGGCTGTTTTTTTGTGTATATTTATAATCATTTATCAATTTTATGTTTTACACATTACTTTTGATACAGAAAAAGTATTCTTAATATTAGTACTCCCTAATTTTACACATAAAAAATCCATAAAAGTTTTTTTATCCTTAATAATTATGTGATAATGTTTCAGGTGTCTTATTTTTGGTACCGACGGCTTATGGAATATGATATCACCCGAAGGTGCTGTAAATTTAGTTCAAGCCACAGAAAAGCATAATGAGGCTGCATTAGTTGGTGGGAATAGCAATCAACCTAGGGATTGGCTTAATCCATCAAAAAGCCTTGTTGATCATGCATTAGAGAGGTAAAGTCATGATTACTTTAGTATTCTATAATAACAAACTTAGTTGTGTTCTTCTGTTTCCATGCCCATGAAAACCTAATATTGTGAAGTTTATTAGTCAGAAGAGGGGAACAGGGAATCATAAAAAATATAGACTATAAGTATCTACCTGTTTGTAGTAATATGTTTAAAATATTAATAAAATTTTATAGGTGGTCTAATACCAGAATGAGAGCTGATAATACATCAGTAGTAACACTAATGTTGGACCCGCCGGGACCACCGCGTGCCACCGTGCTGCGGTCTCGCAGTGCCGCGCCACGAGCCCCGGCCGACCCCGCGCCCCGCACCGACCCCGCGCCCCTCCCCGACCGACCCGTGCCGCAGAACGGACTCACCATCATGACGCGCTACTCCGACGCAGACCGCACCGCCGCGCCCCTGCCCCCGCTCCCCCCCTGCGCCACGCTCGACACCCGCCTCTCCGTGGCGCCCACAGACGACGCCGCCAGCGCCGCCAGCCCCGCCGGCACAGCTTCCGCCACTGAAGACACCGATACAATCACTACGTATGGGAATCCAGCCGAGTCGTACTTTATGGCGCGCCTCCTCAATCGCACCAAAATAGTCAATTCGCTCGCTTCCGTACCCGAAGAACTCGCACACGTCGACATCCCCCCGTCGGAGACGCGCGAGACGACGCCGCCGGCGACGCGCCTTTCCGTGCCATCGCCGCCGCCGGTGTCCGACGTCGCATCTGTTGCTCCCGTCGAACCGAGAGAGCCCTCCCCCCAGCCCTGCGACCCAGACGAGGTTGAAGACAGTGCTCCGCCCGACGATGGCTGCATTCAAATTAATGAAGTGTCGTCGAGTTCTCCTACGGAAGCCCCGCCCAGGCAACGCGGTCGCCGTTCCCGCGCCGACCTTCGTCCCGACGAACCGCCCGTCGCCAACGACCGCGTGCTGCGGTCACATAACGACGCGGAACCGCCGCCCCGGCCGAATACCCGGCAAACCGCTACAAGAAGTAAAGGAAACACAGTTTCCCTAGACCGTGTCGTCATTCTGACGCGTCGTGCGCAATCGCAAACGACGCCAGTTCCGAACAAAACTGAACCGCGTACACCTGCCAGGAAGGCTCAGAGCGGGTCCGATGAAACTGTACCGGTAGATGAAGAGGCCGCGAAGGGAGCCAGAATGACGAGATCACAGGGGGGCACTGCAACTCCTCTAGCTCAAAAGATAACCCGCAGCATCGGTGCGTATGCGCGGGAACTGCGGGGAGCGGCTGTGGCGGCGGCGGCGGCGGCGGGCGCGCGGGCGGGAAACTCGGCGCGCGCCCCGGGGCCGGCGCGGCGGACCCCGGCGGCGCGGCGGCAGGGCGCGCGCTCCAAGGAGAACCTCGGCGCAGGGAGGGACCGCGCCCCCGCCCCCGCCGCGCCACCCGCCTCCCGCCCGCCGCGCCGCCGCGCTTCCGCTGACGAGGTGCACTCCACTACCTCGGAGCCGGCGGCTTCCCGTCTGGAGGCCCGGGCGCTTCGGTCACGCAACGAGCCAGCGCCACCTCCAACCAAGCGGGCCCGGCGCGAGACTGCGTCGTACAAGGCGGCCGTGGAGCGGGTGGCGCGGGGGCTCGGCAAGCGTGCGTCGGGTCCGTGGGCGCCGGCGCTGTCGCTCCGCAATCGTCTCCGGCGCCGGCTCGTCAAGTAGCCGCAGAAGCCAAAGAAACCCCTCGTGTCCGTCGAGCGTCCATAGCGACTCCGCAACTATAGTACAAACGAACACGTAGAACGTTTACTCGTAAGTTAACCGCGTGGACCAGGAGCGTTAGGTTAGTCTAGCTAATATTTATTTTCACCTTATTTTTAGCTTCTGTTCTGATGCATTTAATTTAAGACGGATAGTGAATCTGACATCGACGCGGAGACGCGAGAACCTCTCGGGGGCGACCGCCCGTGTGCGATGTGACTGTTATTATTTTCAAACGCATATTATATTATTATGAAAACAATTCTAATAAAAATTAGTATACATATTTGGTTTATTGTAAAAATTTAGGATTAGACCACGAGTGCTTTCTCCATACTAATAATTAAGAGTGCTAATAAATTGAGTAGTTGTACAAAATAATGTAATGAATTTATGATCACCAAAATTTACGTTCTACACCGTTATGTATACCGTTTTTCGCTGAATAGACAGCGGACAAGTTATTCTTTTACGAAAAGAATTGTTTATATACAGACTTCCTATAATTAAGCTTTATTGATTTCTAAGAGAGCTCATACGAATGTTGTTGAAACTATTTAAAACGATGACGGAATAAATAGATAAATAAAACATTAGTGAAATATTAAGTTTATTCAAGTGTCTCTTACTAATAAACATATCTAGGAATGCTGTCTTTCACAAGTACCGAAACAAAGTGATAACTTAGAAGTACTATACATTTTGTATGCTTTTTTTTAATGATGGTCTTGTGAAATGACAGCCTTTGTATTAGTCTAATTTCGCTCGCAAGTATAAATTCACTTTTCAATGCGGAAAGAATTAAAAATAAGTAAAAATTTTGATAGAGGTTGAGTATATGTCGCCAGTTTTGTAACGTATGGATCTAGAAAAAAGTATTTATTGTAACAATTAAAATAATGGCGTTCTAGGTGACCTACATACATGTCAAATTAACAAAAAATTAAAAGGTCAACAGTGGGTCAAAATCAACATTAAATATTGACATTTTTGACACAGCAATCAAACCAAGATGGTAAAAAAAAAACTTGTTGACTTGAATATAATTCCTTTGTAATGAATGGTCTGTTTTGTTTATACTTGCGAGAATCAAAATCGGAGCCTTAAATACAAATAAGCAATAATGAGGTGCGTATTCGTGCTTAAAATATATCGATATTTCTAATTTTATTGTGTGTTTATTAAAAATGTATGGAGTTCTGAGATGTTCGATCTATTTACAAATTGTTAAAGCCGATTTTTTATTCATTAATTAAGACGGTTTAATAAATTTATTATATTATGCATGCCTATAAATAAACGAATGTTTAGGGACTGGTGAACATAAACTTTAATGAAGTGGAAAAAAAAACTTTTTTACTTTTACCGTTCTATGTCTTTTTCATTTTCTCAGTTTTTTTTTTTAATAGTCATATATCGTCCTTTATGATATATGACTATACGTATTTCAACTATCTTCACTGCCAATATACATACACGTATTTACAAGAAATAATTTTATTTGTTTGTGTAATTAAATCACTTTTTTAAGTTCATTATCCGTTGTTATAGTCTCGGGACCCAGCTTGTACTCCACTTAATATTGTGTTTGTATGTGATTATGAAACCATTGAATATTTTCGTGCGACCAAAAAGAGAAACAAACCGTTTTTTTTGTTGTTGCTGTAAAAATAAAACTTAAAAATATATTTAGACGAATAAAACTCGCGTCATTAAATGATATAATATATTTCTAAGTACCTAATTAGGGGGACCTATTGTAAGTTGAACAAAATGTCCAAGATTTTGTAAATATTTTTTTATTAAATATAGGTGAAGTATTTGTAATATGATGTGCCTCATATGTTACCGTTACGACAACAAATATTTAGGTGTTCTTTGATATATTGAGATATGTATTTTTATGAAGAGTAATAAAAATTTATGCATTGTAATTTAGCTATTAGTAAAGAGGATTTCTAATATAATTTTGTTAAGATAATTGTGTATAAATTTAAAAAGTCTGTCACTTACATCACGTTTGTAGCACAGACAAATTTAAAATGTATTTGAGATCATATTTAATAATAAAGCAATTGATGAAAATCAACACTGAATATTTTTAAATCGAAATCTTTCTAATAATGTTTCGAACGAAACAAAATCTGTATACTATGTATGTTATTTTCAACTCGCACTCATCATGAGCTTATCAAAATGAACCAGTGGCTAAACTACTTAGCATAACGTATGGCAATTGTCTTCGCTGTTGAATAAATAAATAAAATTTATCATTTAATATTGGTGTAAGTGATGGTGGTTATGTTTATAAAAACTGCTCTAGCATAATTTTGTAAGCAAAAGGGTATATTTAATTGCCTTGAATAAAACCATATAGAATTGTTATGGCGAACGCTGACTAGATCGATGCTAAAGTTTAATTATATACATAACTGAAGATAAAAGGAATATAATGTAGATTTTATTTTTTGATTTAAATAAAGTTTGTATAAAAATGTTTTGTTTTATTTAAGACTAGCTTTTGCCCGCGACTCCGTCCGCGTGGAATAGTTACTTTGGCATAACGATAAATTTTACCACCCCTTTACTTACGTAGAAAGTGAAAATATTTTGAAACATTATTTATTGGTGCTCTTGTATTGGTCTTACCGTGATGTTATATAGCCTATACCCTTCCTCAATAAATGGGCTATCTAACACTGAAAGATTTTTTCAAATCGGACCAGTAGTTCCTGAGATTAGCGCATTCAAACAAACTCTTCAGCTTTATAATATTAGTATAGATAAGTGTTTCACTGGGACGCATTTTTTTCTGAAAGATGCTTGCACGCCACCTCTCGCACGTCGTTGGTACTGTACCAAAGACAAGGAAAAGCATTACTGGCAACTTAATATTCATTTAGGAATTAAATGTGAGATTAAATAATTATATCTGTATAGTTCAAATATCAAGTGTAGTTGGTCAGAGACTTATGGCCTTATGTTAAGATTAATAATATTATGCATAAATTGGTTTTATAGATACCTATCTGCAATATACCTAGTCAGGTCATAAATTCTGTCACATGTTTAATGTAAAATAATTGAAACAAGTTTATTCATTATGTAACCATTCATATACTAAAATGAACTTAACAAAACATAGATTCTTATGACACTAAAGTTTATTCAAAATGACCTCCGTGATTTTGAATACAGGCCTTCAATCTGCGCGGCCAGTCGTCTATCGCAGCACGAACGAGGTCCATGTCAATATCGGCGGCTGCCTTAAGCAAGGATGTCTTGAGTGACTCCAAATTGGGATGAGGCTTTGAGCACGCCTTTTCCTCCAAGTGTTGCCATATCTTGTAATCTAACGGATTCAAATCTGGACTGGAGGAGGGCCAGTCTTCGTGCCGGATGAAGTTGATTTCACGCGCCGCCATCCAGTCTTGTGTGCTCTTCGCTCTATGAGCTGGCGCCGAATCTTGTTGGAATACCCAGTGCCTGTTATTGAACATGGTATGAGAAACAGGTTCCACAAGGTTCGTCAGGACTGTATTTTGATACACAACTGCATTCATTTTTACACCTTTCTCACAAAAATGTAGCTCTGTTAAGCCCCAATAAGAAACTCCCAACCATACCATGAGCGAGGATGGAAAATGACCTCGTTGGACACGCGGAATACGGTTGCTCGATTCTTCACTACTGTGTGCGTACACCTTATCATTTTGTTTGTTGTACCTCTCTTCTACGGTAAAAATTTTTTCATCCGAAAAAAGAATTTCTCGATATTTTTTTCCCGCGTACCGCTTCAACAAAGCGCGGCATCTCTTCAGTCTCAGGTCCATTAGACGAGCATTCAAACGATGTCCTGTTTTTCTTCGATATGCCCGAAGCCCTAAGTCTTCATTTAACACCCTTTTCACCGTGGTTCTGCTTAACCCCATCTGAAGGGCCAACAGTTTCTGCTTACGTTTGGGATTTCTTTGAATTCGCGCCTTCACAGCTTTTATCACTGCTGGAGTCCTAACAGACCGAGGGCGACCACTTCTTGACCTGTCATCTACACTAGAGTCTTCATTGTATCGTTTGATGGTACGATAAACGAATCTTTTGGTTATATTCAAATTTTTCAGTATGATAAAAATTTGAATTGGCGCGTAACCGCAACGATGCAACGCAATAACTGCAACACGGTCTTCTTTAAGCGTCCACTCCATTATTTAAAAATGACTAAAATTCTAAAAGTATACATTTTTATTTTCATGAACAATTCGACATTCGAATTCAATAAACTTTTTTGTGGCCAGCATTCTAAAAGAAAAGTTTTTACTGTGTGACAATACTTATGACCTGACTAGTTATTATATGATATAAACTAATTTTAAAGTTGAAAACATTTAAGTATGACTTGTCTTGATTTAAGATCGATCGATTGAAGATCTTTGATCGGTGGTCGATGTTCTTTTTTTGAAGTTATACTTTTTTAGGCGCGTTATGAAAAATTGATGAGAGTGAAATTTTACGATGCGCGCGCACCGTGACACAAAATTAACAGAAATGAAGTTGCCCACTAAATCGCTCATTACAATACGACCGGCGTAACTTGGCGAGTCTGAATATAGCCGCAGGTGAACTTTCGTGCATGTACACTCGTAAAAAAAAGTGTTATTAGCATTCATTTTTTAGTAATATAAATGACAAAATTATTATTTAATTTAATTCATACTAAATATTATTAAATTATTAACGTTAAATATTTATTATTAATTATTTAATATTTTAAAAAAAGAAATAAATTTAATAAAAATAAAGTATAACTTCTTACGCGCGTACATAAGTACACGCACCCTTTTTTATTTACTCCTTAGATGAGTGGACGAGCTTACAGCCCACCGGGTGTTCAGTGGTTACTGGAACCCATAGACATCTACAACGTAAATGCGCCACCCACTTTGAGATATAAGTTCTAAGGTCTCATGTATAGTTACAACGGCTGCCCCGTTCGTCTAGTTGCAGTATAGCCCACTGAGTTTCTCGCCGGATCTTCTCAGTGGGTGGCGTTTCCGATCCGGTGGTAGATTCTGCGGAGCACGGTTCTTGCTAGGGTTCGTGTTAGCAACGCCCCTGGTTAAAGGCCCGTGAGCTCACCTACTCGCTCGGTTACGCTGGCGTAGCCTCTCAAGGCTATCAGCTTAGTTAGGGAAAAAAGCAGTTATACGTTTTATGATAATATATTCTGATTTCTGTTAAGTTGTACATATTGAAAAAGGGCAATTTGTATTTTTTCTGTTAATTTTTGTCAGTGATAAATAGAATCCCTAATTTGTATGTAAGCGCCTGTAAGGTCTATAATATTAAACATTTTGTTTTGACTTTGATAGCGTGTAACGTGCTGTGATTTCGAGTTAAGGTGTTATTTTTTAAATCATTAAAACAGAATCAGACTTATTCGTAAGCACTTGAGGAGGATTTCACGTTAGCGTTTTCATGTAGATTTACCTGTTGACTATATCAATTAACTATCTCACTCGACTATTTAAATATTAACCAAAATTTAAATTCAAATAAAGACGCAGGTCTGTGAGTCAGCTAATCTGTAAGATAGATCTCTTTCTTGCACCCTGGTTCTCCAAAGAGTCTCCCCCAAAAGTAGTGGGTACTTTGGTGTAGGTACTTAACGAGAGATATACAGCATTGGCGTTGTTTTATACAGTCTCAAGAAAGCCGAAAGAACCTGGCCGATCGAGACAAAATCCTAATTATAGAACATAAAAAGGGAACTAAAGTCGAAACACACCACAAGGTATTTTAAAAGAAAGTTTTCAGTTGATACTACTGCTGATAGGCTGCTGGTTACTTAATGTTTATAATATTTTAAGCGTTATAAACACAATTGATAAATATTAATAGGACTATGCAGAAAATAACTATTTAACTAATGAGAATTGGGACAAAAATGCTATAGAGCGTTTTCCTATTAATGTTTGACGTAACTGTTATGTAGTGTACAATGTAGGTATGATTACGCGATGTCCACACGCCTCGTGGCCGTTGAATGCGGAAGCAAACGGGAGATGCATCGCATCGTTCCGTATTATTATCATGAATGGCTTTACCCGCCCCTATTTTTTCCCTCGTTTGTTTGTAGCCAGCTGCTCCTGTTCGCTTTCCTATTTCAATCGGTCAGGTTATAGTTTGGGCGAGCACTCTAGCGTCCTGCCTGCCGGTCTCCCAACCCAACTGACTAGTCAGTTGTAAGCGACGCACGAACTGTGCCACATCGCAGTGTTTTATTTTCACTATGTGACTGTTTAATATTGTTAAAATTGAGTAGTGAATTTAAACAAACAAATCAAATAAGTAAATATCTGTGCATACATTTTTTAATTAAAAATATGGCGTATTTTACAATAAAACGCGGGAATTGTCATGCGACAGTGCTGTGTTTTGTATTATTGATCGTGTTGTGAACGTGCACTTATTTACACTATGTAGCTTTATGCAGTTGTTTACGTTTATTCATAGTATTCTACTCTGATATCAGCGTTTCACTTCGGACGGATGCTATTATTAGAAAGGGGTTCGAACTTCGAAGTTATCGATTGGACGCGAGACGAAAGTTAATGGCTCACAAGTTGTTGGCCATTATTTTATACGGAAACAACGCTAGTTTCGAGACAGTAATAGAATATATCGCTCTGCACTATATCGATTCACGATAAATAAAGGGGACAAAGGGAACAGCTGCGTGCTGTGGCCAACGCGTAATTTCACTTCTGAAGGATAGTCTGATATTTATTTATTAGGCTATTGTTTGAAATTGAATTTAATCAAAATCATATTTATAACTACAGACCAGATCTATCAACTACTAAATATTATTACACTAATAATTAGTGTTTTTTTCTGTGGATAGACTAAGGTTCTAAGTTCTGTTCTATTTAATAAATACTTACAAAATGTACCCATATTATGTAAATACGCTATTAGTATTATCGATTGATCAATTCTATAAATAATCGAAATGATTTATTCGTAAAAAAATATTTTATCGAAATAAATATTTACCTACGTGTTTTTGGTTATTAAACGACAAAACCTAGAGTTCTTCGCAGTAAATTCTAGATAGATGAACAAAAGTATTTTAGACTTATTACCCGGGAGACACGCTCCATAAATTAGGAATATTTTTTAGGTTTCTATTAAAAGATAATAAAAAGGACAGAGATAATAGTTTCTGACCTCACCGCTATTAAGCTATGATCGCGTGACTGCTGACTTTTTTGGTTGGTGACTCCTTTGAAATATTTTTTTAAGAAGGAGATGTCATATCGCTTTGGGAACTCTGTGAGCGTTCTCATTCATCATCTGATCAACTGGTACGTGACAAGAATAATATTATAAAGGGCAATTTCGATGAAAGAATTCTGGGTGGTAGGGAAAATCTCTGCTCGAGTGTTCTAATGGTAAAAGCATATAGCGTTAACTCCATAGTATTTGTTGCATGTAAAATAATCTATGCATTAAAATATAGGATAATTTTATTAATCTGCAATATGCAGGACAATCTAGGGTTTGAACCATAGATAATACACTTATTATTTATTGTGCCTATGAACTGCGGATAACAATCGGCTTGAAATTTCATTGGATTAGCGTCAAAATGTCAAAAGCATTTTTGTTAAATTAGAAATTCCTTTCGGAAGGCAAGGTCAGAGTTGATGAAAGTTCTCAGAACCACATCTCTGTAAGCACGGAATACGTCTTAACAAGAAATTTCACACAAAGAAGCCACTTTCTTTATCGAATAAAATGATTATGCAATAATTCAAAAATTGAAAAAATAATGCAACAAGGAAGAAATATAATATACTTATGCGTTATTAAACTACTTGTAGCGCTGAAACTTTCGTATAGTCATAATATTTTTTGGACGTTTCGAACATTTTACAGTTTTTGACGTCAGTCATTCGTGACCAATAAAATAATTTAATGACAGTTAAAAACAAGAAATTAACCCTAAAACTAGTTTTAATCATACCAGCTACTCGCGAAAATCGAAGAAAGTACAATATATTCTATTTTCAATCGATAAGCACACACATGGCTGTTATGTTAATTTCTTTCTTAAAATTATTTTTGTCAACCTGATGGTTTTCAGGGAGAGATCGCTCAAGGCCATAGATTATACACTTAATATATTTGAGACTCAAGGCAATAAAACCACCCATTGTACGTTTGTGTTTAATATTTTGTATTCGCATTTATTTTGTTGTACAGCAAACTATTCTAATAAAATGGCTATTACTCTGCTGATCATTGAAAGGATTTGAAAACCATTTTAGTTTCTAGACCAAAGCCCCATTTAAACTAATCAAACTATTGTAATGTGGGTTCATTAACTTCATCAATATTAGATTGTTATGAGCATATATCACTATAAATTGTTGAAGGTGTACTGTCAAAACAAAATTAAACCGGATTTATAAGGCTGTATCGATTTCGCATTCTTCATGTGACCCGACTAGGTTTTTGCAAGTTTTTATGCGTAGACTAATACGTATCAGTTTTGTACGTTTGAAAAAAAAAACATAAAATTCAATCCAGCGAAAATCGATTTCTATATTCTCATGTTTTTGTGTTCGAATTAAATTTGATTTTATTTAACCGAATAATGTTGAGATCTCAAGCTTTTCAAGATGTCAGCAAAAGTGATAACGATTGTATTATTATGTAGGAAAGATTTATAAAATACTCAATCAATCACAAAGAATTTCGCCCGGGAACCATTGCCAGTCAAAAGTTATGAGGTAACAAACATAAAAAAAACATATAGTCGAAGTGAAACTGGGAACGTCATTTAATCCGCTCTCCAGCGTCATCTAGTTGTCCAAAGGTCACTGATTGATTCTCCTTGCTAGGTCAATTTACGTTGAACATAAGTTGTATACATTTTCATGCTCAACCTAGTTCACATGTCATCGAGCCGTAATAAGATACTACATATTACATTGTTTTTTTAGAATGTTGTAACTACCACGTGCGGACATTATTAAGGCTTCGTTAAAATTCTTATCACGTTTCTTACAATTGATTATATTAATTATTATGTAGGCACTTATAGTTCTGCAAGAGCAATTTTTTTTTAGGACTTGGTAGATATTTTTATTGCGTTATTTATGTAATGCGCGCTCATCAATTGGCGTATTTCGAATTAGTACCTACGTGTTGTGTTTTAGTTTATAATCTTTGTTTGTGCATTACCTATCTATCTTTATATATACACTAGCTGACCTGGCAGACTTCGTAGTGCCTCAATCGAGAAATAGAGGACCTAAACTTTTGTATAAAATAAACTTAAAACAAACAAAAGGAATCCTTCCGATGGGGGACACATCGCAGGAAAAACAAAATTGTTATTTTTATTTAATTCCGAGCAATTTCATATTTATCTACCTTTTAAACCTTCTCTGGACTTTCACAAATAATTCAAGACTAAAATTAGCCAAATCGGTCCAGCCGTTCTCGAGGTTTAGCGAGACTAACGAACAGCAATTAATTTTTATATACTTCGATCAACAATAGTAAATAAGTAACAACAGTAGTTACTATTGTTGATCGAAGTTTATATAATATAATCATAAAGATGAAAATATAATCATAAAGAAAAATCATAAAGATCTTTCTTTAATAAAATTAACTAGGCCTATTATATGGGTAGAGTATTTTATGGTTCGTTGGAATAATAACGCATTCGCTTCGGTCTTCGCGAGTCGAAGATCAAATTGGGACAATTTTACCGTTTAATTTCGCGATTTTTACTGTCATTACATTTATTTGCGAATGCTTTACAGTTGTCGTGGTCACGGATGACTGTCGTTCGAGTCGTTGCTTGAACTCCTAGCCTAGCAGCGGAGGAGCGTTACTTATGCTGGTTGATAGATTTTTGGGCATGCATAACCTGATTTGGTTGTTGGGGCGTCTCAAGCGAAGCACGGAGCCATCTAAGATTACTGTTCTCTATCTTCTGTCTCCAAACTATTTCATCTTCCCACCGTCTTCGCTTCTCTTCTCTTCACTCTTATTTCTTCGTCTTCATTCATCAACCCCCTGTTTTTTATTATTTTATACTGCTCTGCATGACTAAAACTACGAAGAAACTATCGAAATTATACTACTTACGCTATTATTATTTTTTGCTTAGATGGGTGGACGAGCTCACAGCCCACCTGGCGTTAAGTGGTTACTGGAACCCATAGACATCTACAACGTAATCGCGCCACCCACCTTGAGATATAAGTTCTAAGGTCTCAGTATAGTTACAACGGCTGCTCCGCCCTTCAAACCGAACCGCATTACTACTTCACGGCAAAAATACGCAAGGTGGTGGTTGGTACCTACCCGTGCGGACTCACAGAGGTCCTACTACCAGTAAAATTTAAATTAACATAATCTCCATTGCCTTTTGTTTTTCATAAACCGTCCTCAAGTCAAATATTCAATCGTAAGCATCCCTAAGCTTTATATATTTTATGAGTTCAGCGGAAGCAAGCACGAACACAATATTTGATCGATGCCTGCGTCTTGCTGAACCTTGTGTACCTACGTCTTTTCATATGAAAGACGATGCGACCTTGGCCCATTTATGCGACTCAATGGGATCTTCCTATACGACATTAAATGGTACCAGAACATTCCCGATCCTGCGGACCGAATAGTAAACAGTCGAAGTCGCCCAAAACACGTCATTTCGGATCCTCCTGAATCACTAACGGTGCTTTTAGATACCCCAAGTACCGGTCATCGTTCTCGTCGAACCCGTCGCTTGTGAAGAAGGGTTCGGCGAGTAAATTAACCTACAGATACAGCCCACTGAGTTTCTTGCCAGATCTTCTCAGTGGGTCGCGTTTCTGATCCGGATTATGCGAAATATGGCTCTTGCTAGGGTTCGTGTTAGCAACAACGTCAGGTCCCTCAGACACAGTCTACTGAGTTTCTCGCCGGATCTTCTCAGTGGGTCGCGTTTCCAATCCGGTGGTAGATTCCGCAAAGCACGGCTCTTGCTAGGGTTCGTGTTAGCAACGTCGTCAGTTTTGAGCCCCGCGAGCCCACCTACTAGTTAAGGTTACGCTGAAATAGCCTCTCAAGGCTTTCAGCTTAGGTAAGAAAAAAAAGTCAGGTTTGAGCCCCGCGAGCTCACCTACTAGTTCGGTGAATCTAGAATAATCCCTCGAGGTTATTAGAATAGGAAGGAGTCGTCCATTGTGCGATGGCATACAATACCTTTGACGCAGTTTTGTTCACGCTCCATGGCCGATGCGATGAAACCTTACACAAATCCGCGTAGTGCATGTTAGAATACGGGTTATAATCAGTGTCTAAAATTGTGCATGGTGCATTTGAAAAGGAAGCCGATTCAGGCAACTACCGACTATAGGAACAAGTTTAACAGAAAATATGACTTTTTGGCGGGTACGCGAGGAGTGAAGTTGTGTGATTTGTTTTATTTTGTTTATTTAGCGTTTCTTCAGGTTTAAATGTGTAATAAAGGTGGTTTATTAACTGTTTAATATCTGTGAAAGTGCACAAATGCGGGAAAATGAAACAAAGTTGCTGAACGTAACTTCTCGAAAAAGCATTGGAAAAAGTCTCAGTAAATGACCACCATTTTACTGAGACTATATTTTGTAAATGTAATTCGTTTTTAATCATTTATGTTATGTCGCGATTAGTTTCCTTCGTTTTTATTATTCGTTAACTGTAAATAATTAAAACGGCGAATTATAAAAATCTTATTACTTGACGCTGGCTAAAGCAGAAACCGTGCCGGAGCCAAAAAAAAAAAAGAAGAAGAACAGGAAATGTTTATACGCATAAGTATTTTATTAAGAATTAATCAATTTAATTATTAAAGCTTTTGAGTACCTATACATTCTACTTATGTATGGACTAAATTTTACTCATTGCTTACGTGTGAACGAGCTCATGGAACTAGTGTTAAGTGCATGCCGAAATCTGAAAGTTTATTTATTTATTTATTGCATAGATGGGTGGACGAGCTCACAGCCCACCTGGTGTTAAGAAGCCCATAGACATCTACAACATAAATGCCGCCGCCCACGTTGAGGTATAAGTTCTAAGGTCTCACTCAGTATAGTTACAACGGCTGCCCCACCCTTCAAACCGAAACGCACTACTGCTTCACGGCTGAAATAGGCAGGGTAGTGGTACCTACCCGTGCGTACTCACAAGACGTCCTACCACCACTAAGTCGATACCCAATTCAGTTCTATTGTCTCAACAGTGAAATAATTCTAATTATTATCTATCATATTTTGTCGAAAGCAGACTAACAAAGATGCACAGAGCCTAGCTTGGCCAAAACATTATAGGTATCTGTTAAACTCGTTTGAAGAAAAACACTTTTGTTTTAGTTCTTCCACAAATATAAACGACTGATTATTATAATTATGAACTTGTTGATTCTAAATAAATATTCGAATAATAATCAGAACTGCATAGTTCTATAATTATTCATAGGTCAATAGTCAAATCAATATTTATTAGGAGATAATGGCTTTTGATACATGAACTAGTCTCGTAAGTAAAATACGATGTACTTAAGTCTGTTTAGTTGATATATATTTGATATTGATTCAGATTTAGTTATATTTCATTGGATTTTTTTTCCTGTGACGGATATATTAATGTTAGATATCCGGCACGCTCAGCCCATATAACATCAGTACTGTTGAGAACTAGATAGCCCACACAGCTTTTTGTATGCCATAAATATTTTATAACACAGACAAGATATTGTATGACATAGAAAAGCGTATCGAGGGGTGAAAAGGTTTTGGCTTAAGCGACATTTTTGTAACTTTTCAGGAGAGCCATTAATAGTTTCAAATACCTATATAAAAAAAATTTTTTTTAAATAACTCAGGTATTTCAATGGGATAAACTTATTGAAGTTCAATTGAAAACATCGAATTGTTAATACTAATACAAAATGAAATGGACTTTTTGAAGTGAAAACTTCTTTAGAATCGTTGTGATTTCAAACCGGATGCAACGGAAAAAACGACAGGTAAGAGACACAAATACAAAAATGTGTAGGATGAAGCCAGCAAAGAATGAGACAGAAATATACATACTATTTAATACAGCGCCATCTGTGAGATTTTTTAATACTAACGTGTGTATGAAAGCTCTTGTAGTGAATTTAGGATTATACGTGAAATTAAAATATCAATTCACAGAGGGCGCTACCTTACAATTATTTACTAATGACAAAATTTTACATATACTTAAGACGTTTAGGATAATTGTATTTTAATTTTGGAAGGTTTCACTTCTACCACGTGTGAATTGCACACATTTTGTTTTTTTTTATTGTTATATGAAAGCTCAGTGCTTCTCATGTGGTTCCGTTTTTTTAAAATCTATTTTCGACAAGTTATTTTTGAGGTATCCTTAATAATCCATATTTAATTCCCTTCGATTGCATTGATTAAGTTCTCATTTTGTTTAGTTGTAAGTAGTAGGTTGGTTTTTGTGTGAAAGCTTTGTATTTTGAGATTAGGTACGGAATTTAGAGAAACGAAGATTAGGAACGGTAATCAGCGGCTTGGCTCCCTCATTGGCATTGCTGAAGTCCATGGGCGACTTTAACCATTCACCATCAGGTGGGCCTCATTCGTCAACGAGCATACTCGTCTGCGTATTTAAGCAATAAAATAAAAATTAAAACAAGTTTCCCGGTTGCGGTTCTTGTCGTCTCGCCGTTATCAGAGCATGGCTTGACGGGCAATTAGTTTTGTTGTTTAAACCAAAACAATTCGCAGTTATCTCGCGAAAGTTTTGGGTTTTTGTCTCGAGGCGAGTGCTCGATTTCTTGCGGCGACGCTTGTTTTGTTGTGTGTTGACACCATGATTTAATAACACGAAGTAGCTAACCAATAAATCTAATTCAGATTAGACGGGTAGTGAATAATTTTATTAATAATAAGCTCATTGGTGACCAAACTGTTGTTTGGATTTGATCGTATGCAGGACACATGCAGGTTTTTCTTATTACACTTTATTTGTTTAAGTATGTTACGCGCTGGGGTTCGGGATAAATAAAAATTCGTCCGAAGTACAAATTAAAACTCTATTTAACTTTAAAAACTTAAAATACTTAACGATCACTTTAAAATTCTCAATTCAATTCTTCCGCTTTGCTTCTAGTGATTCGTTCGTTGTTTCGCTTCGAGTAGAATCGCCTACTAACTTTTATAGTCGATACGACATGCGACAACCCTAGATTTATCGAGAACATTCTGGGCAGGTCGAGTAGCTTCGATATGTGTTTCCGCTAGCTGACAATAGACGGCGCTGTACTTCTCGAGCGTTCTCGATGTTACTAGTTCCTTTAATATTTGTTTCTGCCGTTCAGCGATAGATGACGTTGCTCTTACCGGCGTAGCAAATACATTAGCGGTTTTAATGCTTAAGGCATTCTCTATCAATCCACAAAAGGTGATGCAAAGGAAAAACGGTAGGATACGTAACTTTAACGCACAAACACATACCAACAAAGGCAATACAAGCATGAAATAAATTCATATATTTACACAAAAATATTATACACACGTACAAATAAGTGAAAAATATTTATTTGCAATATTAACTATAATGAACAAGTTGGACGAGACTAAAATGAAATTAGAGTGACACATTTATATTTAGTAGTAGTCAGTTAATTATTTTTACTTATATTATTTAGTTGATGAACCGGAACGCAGTGGTGCTTCTCGTCTGAAAAAGTAGGGCGAAAACGGATTGCATATGATGAAGAGTTCGACGTGCAACCTAGCCCATAGACACAAGCCGCTGTTACTCGCCGGATCTTCTCAGCGGGTCGCGATTCCGATCCGGTAGTAGATTCAGCGAAGCACTGCTCTTGTTAGGTATAGTGTTAGCAAGTTGCTCCTGGGTCTGGAGTTCCTTACCGGTCACGGTGAAGTCCGAATAGCCACTCGGAGGTACCGGCAGATAGGCAGGCCAAAAAAAGTTTATTTTATTTTTATTGCTTATATAGGTGGACGAGCTTACGGCCCACCTGCTGTCCAGTAGTTTCCGAAGCCCATAGACAACTGAAACGTAAATGCCACCACCTCACCTTCCACCAACCAAGCGTTCTAAGGTCAACAGTACAATGGCTGCCCCACTCTTCAAACCGAAACGCATTACTGCTTCGCGGCAGAAATAGACGGATTGTGGTACCTACCCGTGTGGACTCACAAGACGTCCTACCACCAGTAATTACGTAAATTATAATTTTGCGGGTTTGACACGATGTTATTCCTTCATTGTGGAAGTCAGTCGTGAACATTTGTCAAGTACGTATTTCATTAAAAAAATTGATACCCGCCTGCGGGATTTGAACACCGGCGCATCGCTAGATACGAATGCACCGGACGATTTATCCTTTAGGCCACGACGACTTCAAAAAAGTTAGTTGAAATATATTTTATAGAAAATATATTTAAATCGTGGTCACAGTAGTAATAAAACGACGATTGCTTACCTGAGCATAGTTTCGCGGCTAGTTAGTTTATGAATGTCGGTTAAACGGCGATCAGTTAATACAGTTATTTGTGGGGAACAGGAGTGAATGGAAGAACATAGTCCTAACAAAAGTGCTCCGTAAAGGTCACGACCCTCAGCACTGAGGAATACGACGCACGGAGGAGGTGGGGAAAATTAACACGAAAATTCTGACCTTCTTCGTTTTAGGATTCTTTAATTTGTATTTTATAGTCGTTTAAAAGATACAAGCTATATCGCGATCTAATAATCAGATATCCAGTTATTTATAATGAAAATGTCGTTCGAAGTGAAATGTTGGGTTGATAGGAGTGTTCCTTTGTTAACTTAAGTGAAAAAAGAGTATTAAAAAAAAACTTTTCTAATTGATTTAGATTAATGTAGTCTGTGTGCAGCGTTATTGCAAATTCATTATGACGAATTGACAATGATAGGTATATAAGAAATATTTTTCTATCTATTTACTCTCATACTGTGTTTAGAACTATTGATCTTGAAAGAAACGTCATAAAATAGTGTTGTGAATGTGAATAATCCAAAGACAAGCTGTGATATTAAATAAGCGAACTGCAAGAAGCCTTAGAAATATTATTTTTGGACAGGGGAACCGAAGAAAATATAAAATGAGTAAGTTTAACTTTTGTTTAGTTGCATTTATCGACAGCAAAAGTGTACTTAGTATGTAATTAATTGTTTTTCTTGAGTATTAGGAAACACGCAGAAAGAATCTTACATCAGAAGAAATATTATCGAGGGATGAAAGCTTACTTGGTTTAAGCAACATGTTTCCTTTTTTTCCTACCTATGCTGATAGCTTTAAGAGGCTATTTCAGTTTCTCCTTGACGTGTAAGTGAGCTCACGGGGCTCAAGCCGGAAGTGTTGCTAACACTGGCCCTAGCAAGAGCAGTGCTTTGTAGAATCTACCACTGGATCGGAAACTCAACCACTGAGAAGATCCGGCGAGAAACTCAGTGGGCTATGTCTATGACTTATTTCACTCGTCGTTCGACGTGGACGGTGACCGGTGCTTGTGGTACCTAAAAGCACCAACATTTTTGCAACAGGATGGCCATTTGAAGTTTAAAATTTGGAAATAATATCATAACAAAAAACTTGATTGAAGTTTAAGTAAAAACATCGAACCGTTGATGTTAATACCAAATAAAACGCACCTTTAATTACAAAGATAAATTACGCTTATTAAGCGAAATATCACTTTAATCAAATAGCCTTTTACCTCGTTATGATTTAGATTTTTTTTATTGCCCTTGTAGGCAGACGAGCATACGGCCCACCTGATGGTGAGTGGTTACCGTCGCCCATGGGCCTCAGCAATGCCAGGGGCAGAGCCAAGCCGCTGCCTACCATGCCAGGGGCAGAGCCAAGCCGCTGCCTACCAGTAGTCACTTGTCTTCTAACGCAGAGTTAAAAGTAAAATGTATTTTTTATGCTGGAATTAAATTTTACTACATTCCGGATATCCGAATTCGTCTGTTGGGGTTTTGTTTTCGCCGATTGAAAAAAAATCCTGTTAATTTATCATTTTTGTTGCCTTAGATGGTCAGTAGATCTGACAGCCCACTTGATGTTAAGTGCCTAATGAAGCTCATAATGATAGAGATCCATAATGTGGAACACAATGTGGATTAGTTGAAGGAGTTGAACGAATCCACTGGGCCAAAACACGGATACCTCTCGCCCATTGTTTTTGTTCATGTTTCTAGGTCCGATATTTACTCACGTAAAATAAAATGCGGTTAAATTCCTTTAGATTAATGACCCTTTGATTGTATTGGAAGTAAGGACTTAGAATTGCGCCCACGTACAATCGATTAGTCGACCGTTAAGCCGACGCGAATTCTTCTCGAAATATTCACTGCAATGATATTTTAAATTATAATTCTCTCTTTGTGAGTGTGGATTAGATAAGGGCACCCGGGAGCACATTTTCTTCGACTGCCTCAATATCGTATCCCCTCTTTATGATATCCTTCTAAAAGACATCCCCCAGCCTATTAATATTAATTCTCTATTAACTTTAGCCTATTCTAAACATGTAAATATTCTATGTAAATTTTTATCTGCTAATAATATTTATCTTTAAAGTACTTAGTCTAAAATAGGTATATTTGTTTGTGCTGTTCTTAAAATCACATATTCGCGTATGGAAAAACTGATCAAAATTTATTTGTATTTAGTGATTTTCTTTTTCTCTCTAAGCATCTGTAATTTTTGTCCATATTGTGACATTGGCAAAATCAATGACAAAGGCCTTAGAGCCAAATTTGATTGAGCCGTGATTTTAAAATCAAATAAAATTAATATTCAAAGCTAGTTTTGACAAATATTAATGATCTATAATCTTCCATTAATAATTGAATTCGAATATTTGAAACAGTTGTTCGCGTTACGCCAAACAAAAATCAAAACCTTTTTATTCGTATGGCGATAAGCGGCATTATATTATTGACTTTAAATGGTACCTAGCTATCTATCATAGAATTGGCGAAATCCAGAAAAAAAAATTCCTTTGCCTTCCTATCAGTATGTGGTATGGCTGGCTCGTTTATTTTAGCCTCAAATGACGTCACACGACATTAAATTTATAAACCTCAGTTGCTTAATGCTAGCAGCCCGGTTCTTAACAGCGTCTAGCAGCTTCCCACGCGATATAGATCGCATTAACAATATTATAATACTATCATGATTAATTACAATTTCCTTTGATAAACCAGATTATGATAATACAGAGGAATACAAATGTTTATGCTGTAGCAATAAAGTACTATTTAGCATGGCAAGATTGGTTACAACCTGTGAATTTGTTGACATTGACCGAGTTAATGTGCGTTTTTTTTCTTTCACGCCTCCTCAAAATGGTTTTGCGATAATTGATAGAATGTCACGACTCAGTCCGTTAGAGAATGTTTCGATTGAGTCATTTATTCATTGGAAAGAAACAAAATAGGGTTCAGTTTTTTATAAATTTAGAACAATTTCCAAAATTAATTAAAAAAGCTATTCCTCAAATCGTAACCGCGATTAACTTACTAGGTCCGAACTAACTTCGAACACTCACCGTTGAACACCGACGAGCTCACAGCTCACCGTGTGTTAAGTGATTACCGGAGCCCATAGACATCTACAACGTAAATTCCGCCACCCACCTTGAGTTATGAGTTCTAAGGTCTCAGTATAGTTACAACGGCTGCCCCACCATTTAAACCGAAACGCATTACTGCTTCACGTAGACATACCTAATCAATATTACTTCTACAATTGAATCTCGGTTTTATTCTTTCTTTTTTTTTTCATTGTAGTATTTCCGACTTTTCCAATACTTTAAACTATAATATTAGTGTCAATGAAACAAGTAAGATACAAGTTTTAGAAGTCGTCGTGGCTTAAGGGATAAGTCAATGTTGAGCGATGCCCCGGTGTTCCGATCCCGCTGGTACTAATTTTTCTGATGAAATACGTACTTAATAAATGTTCCCGATTGACTTTCACGGCGAAGGAATAACATCGTTTAATAAAAATCAAAGCCGCAAAATTATAATTTGCATAATTACTGGTGGTAGGACCTCTTGTGAGTCCGCGCGGGTGGGTCTGTCTATTTCTGTCGTGAAGCAGTAATGCGTTTCGGTTTAAAGGGTGGGGCAGCCGTTGTAACTAAACTTGAAACCTTAGTACTTATATCTCAAGGTGGGTGGCGCATTTACGTTGTGGACGTCCATGGGCTCTAGTAACCACTTAACACCAGGTGGGCTGTGAGCTCGTCCACTCATCTAAGCAATAAAAAAAAAGGATCATTCATATATCATAGGATTATAGGCTGATCTGTCGTTTATAACGTATGGGTAGGCGCCGTCGCGTTGTGAACTCGTCGATTATGACAAAGAGTTCGACGAGCTAACTAACCCATGACACAGCCCACTGAGCTTCTCGCCGGATCTTCTCAGTGGGTCGCGATTCCGGTCCGGCGGTAGATTCTGCTAAGCACTGCTCTTGCTGGGACTAGTGTTAGCAAATTCTCTCAAGTTGAGCCCGTCAGCTCTCCTACCCGTTCGGGCGTAACTGGAATAGCCTCTTAGGTGGTAGCCTAGTAGGCGAAAAAAAGGGAAAAAAATGTATCATGCATAACAGAGTCTGAGCACTGCTCTTGCTGAGACTAGTGTTAGCAAATTCTTTCAGGTTGAGCCTGTGAGCTCTCCTTCTCCTACCCGTTCGGGGGAAGCTGGAATAGGCTCTTAGGCTACCAGCGAACAGGTAGTAGGCGAAAAAAAGGGAAAAAAATGTATCATGCATAACAGAGTCTGGTTCTTACAGTACAGGAATTCGTAGTTTGCATATTTTCATTACTCATTTTCCTAATATATAATTCTGAAAACAAATAATCAAAGCTTAATTGAGGCCGTCAGCGCAAAAGTGGCCTATAGTTAGTATGGAGGCAATTAGGTTTGAATTTTCATGAATTTGAATTTGAGTAGGCAAAAAAACGATACGCGCAATAATAATGTTACAAAGCTATCTGTTATCTATGGGTGAAACTATGGATAGGCCGGTTTTGCATCAAAATTTATTATAATATCTATACATATAAATAAAATTAGAGTGTCTGTTTGTAATATTGAAATAACCGCTTTTTACTACATGCATATGAATATATATACGGTACATACACCAAAATAACATTTTTTACAATTTTTGTCTCTGTCTGTCTGTCTGTTTGTTCCGGCTAATCTCTGGAATGGCTGGACCAATTTTGATGAGACTTTCACTAATAGGTAGGTGATGATATAAGGAGTAACTTAGGCTACTTTTTTTAGACTAGCTTCGCCCCGCGGCGTCACCCGCAGTTATTGTCGTACCGCGCGCAGCATGGCGGGCCTCGCCTATCAATAATAAAATTTGATGTTTCCTAAGCGAAGTGAGGGCGGGTCCCTAGTTTTAAATAAATTCCAATATACATACATAAAAGCTTGAATATAAAAAATTGTGGGTAAGCCACTTTTGCGCTGACGGCCTCAATTCTATTCATCGTTAGTACAACTGAAAATTCGACGAACAATATTAAGTTGGTATTATATATCGAGCGGCCTTTCGCAGGTGCCGTGGCTCCGCGTGGGTCGTCGCGATTGCCTCACCGCATTGTAATTCTGCACCGGCTTTCGTAACAACATAACTGCAAGATCTATGCGTCTGTCTTGAATGTTTGTTTTGAAGTCGTCGTGGCCTAAAGGATAAGACGTCCGGTGCATTTGTATGTAGCGATGCACCGGTGTTCGAATCCCGCAGGCGGGTACCAATTTTTCTAATGAAATACGTACTCAACAAATGTTCACGATTGACTTCCACGGTGAAGGAATAACATCGTGTAATAAAAATCAAACCCGCAAAATTATGATTTGCGTAATCACTGGTGGTAGGACTTCTTGGGAGTCCGCACGGGTAGGTACCACCACCCCCCCCTATTTCCGCCGTGAAGCAGCAATGCGCTTCGGTTCGAGGGGTGGGGTAGCCGTTGTAACTATACTGAGACGTTAGAACTTGTATCTCGAGGTAGGTGGCGCATTTACGTTGTAGATGTCTATGGGCTCCAGTAACCACTTAACACCAGGTGGGCTGTGAGCTCGTCCATCCAACTAAGCATTAAAAAAAAAAACTGTCTGTCTTGCGGTCCATCGATGGGTCATTGAAGTTCAGTTCGTTATGTGAATTTAATTTTTGCAGTTGCCTTTTGTTTGTAGGGGCGTTTTAACCATTTCATTATCCTGCAAGTTGGAGCTAAGATGAGGTATGCTTGAGTTGGACAGTAAATACCCTACGGCGTTTTTCCAACAGACCATTCGGCCTCTATACTGAGATAGAACTTGGAAAGAGTGGCGGGGATGGTAGCTATTTTTTTTCCCTACCTATGCTGATAGTCTAGACTTAGAGATACCATATCAGCGTCACCGGGCTAGTAGGTGAGCTCACGGGGCTCAAACCGGACGATGTTGCTAACACGAACCCTAGCAAGAGCTGTGCTTCGCAGAATCTACCACCGGATCGGAAACGCGACCTACTGAGAAGATCCGGCGAGAAACTCAGTGGGCTGACGCTAATTTAGACGGTCGTCGTGGGAATTCTATCCCTGTCTCCTATCCTATTCAAAGTGTGAAAGGGACAACTACTGCTGACACTAAAAAAAGTCTAAATCGATTTACGTGTATCGCTATTTTGTCCTCCAAAACTAGACCGATATTAATACGTTATCCCAAAACGTAATTAAGAAACTGTAGGAAACAGTGCAATAAATCTTTTAATCGGACAAACAACCGTGTTTACAAAAGAAATGAGTCGATGTTTCTTACGTACATAGGTACATATACATTACCGATAAAACATTTTTTTTTTAAATGATTACTGGGTTTTTTTCTGAAGATTTTATGACCTGGTAACGAGTCCTTAAAGCCAAGTCTTATTTCTTCTCATGTTCTTTTATATGAAAAATGATATGAAGCGAAATAAGATGAAGCTGATTACATAGAGACTTGGATCAATTGGGATGAAAATAAATGAAACGAGATGAGATGGAATGACATAAAGTCTCAAATAAATTGGTGGTTATTTACTAAGTTTTTTTCAGTGGACTATTTTGAGACACTTGCTACCTCCAGCGGCTTTGTTTCATTTTCCCAGATTTGTGCGCTTTATGCTAAACAGTTAATAAGCCACCGTTATTATACATTTACATTTATTATACATACTACCTGGAGCCACTGCGGTCATCCACAATGCGTTCCAGAGGTCTTTTTTGCCACGTACCATCCGGCTTTAGAATGAGCTCCCCTCCACGGTGTTTCCCGAGCGCTATGACATGTCCTTCTTCAAACGAGGCTTGTGGAGAGTATTAAGCGGTAGGCAGCAGCTTAGCTCTGCCCCTGACATTGGGCGACGGTAACCACTCACTATCAGGTCGGCCGTATGCTCGTCTGCCTACAAGGGCAATAAAAAAAAAACATTTACACCCAACGAAAGACTAAATTAACAACATTTTACTTTTATTTAACAAAGCTTACATAAACAATCTCCGCTTCTCGCGTTCCCGCCAAAAAAAATTTTTTTTAATGATTTTTATGACCTGGTAACTAAGACCATCATGTCTTATTTTAATTTATATTCTTATTTTTATGAAAAATGATAATTTTTTTTATTTTTTTTTTTTATTGCGTAGATGGGTGGACGAGCTCACAGCCCACCTGATGTTAAGTGGTTACTGGAGCCCATAGACATCTACAACGTAGACGCGCCACCCACCTTGAGATACAAGTTCTAAAATCTCAGTATAGTTACAACGGCTACCCCACCCTTCAAACCGAAACGCATTACTGCTTCACGGCAGAAATAAGCAGGGCGGTGGTACCTATCCGCGCGGACTCACAAGAGGTCCTACCACCAGTAATTACGCAAATTATAATTTTGCGGGTTTGATTTTTATTACACGATGTTATTCCTTCACCGTGGAAATCAATCGTGAACATTTGTTGAGTACATATTTCATTAGAAAAATTGGTACCCGCCTGCGGGATTCGAACACCGGTGCATCGCTTCAACACGAATGCACCGGACGTCTTATCCTTTAGGCCACGACGACGACAAAATGAAATAATGATAATGGAGTGAAATGAAATGAAATGAAATGAAGATCATTAATTTGAGACATTAATTAACTGGGATGAAATTAAATGAAAGATGAAATATAATTTCAGTAAAATGGTCTTCATTTACTGAGATTTTATTAGTGGACTTTTTGGAGGATCCCGACAAGTTACATCCATCGGCTTTGTTTCATTTTCCTACATTTTTGCACTTTCAGAGATATTAAACAGTTAATAAACCACCTTTATTACACATTTAAACCTGAAGAAACACTAAATAAATAAAATAAAACAAATCACACAACTTCACTCCTCGCGTTCCCGCCAAAAACTCAAAACTTTTATTTGATCACAAATCCTAGACTATATAGCTTCGATTCAAAGTTCATTTAAAAACTCCTTGCATTACATTTAACAGTTACAGAATGACTTCTGTCTCGAAGTATTTAGTTCAGCGCTGTATCTAGAGCTTTAGTTTGCAATTGAAACCGTGTTACATCGTGATTTTGAGGTTAAGATGCAAATTTCATCGTACCTACCATGAGATGCACTTTACATACATGTATTTAACAATTCGTTTCGTATGATAGTGACTTAATAGTGTGTAATTTATATTGTTTCATAATAACTATATAGTGGTAGAACATTTTAGAACATTCCGCCAATAATTAACGGTACTTTTACGACTCGTATGTAACTACGAAAACTGTAAAGGATTAAAAAAATTTTTTTTTATTGCTTATGTGGTTGGACGAGCACACAGCCCACCTGGTGTTAAGTGGTTACTGGAGCCCATAGACATCTACAACGTAAATGCGCCACCCACCTTGAGATATAAAGATAGAAGTTGTAAGGGTCTCAGTATAGTTACAACGGCTGCCCTTTTTTTTTTTTTTTTTTGGGTGGTGATCGCGATACCTATCCGCGCGGACTCACAAGAGGTCTTACTACCAGTAATTACGCAACATTTGTTGAACATTTGTTGAGTACGTATTTCATTACAAAAATTGGTACCCGCCTCGAATTCGAACACCGGTGCATCGCTTCAACACGAATGCACCGGACGTCTTATCCTTTAGGCCACGACGACTTTTGTATTTAGCCAGCCGTCCTCACAGCCCGCCTGACCTTACTGACTGAATGCAGAGTGCCATATTATGACTAACGGTAGGCAAAGTAGCTTAATTGGGTGAACCAGTTCATGGTCCACACCGCGTTAAGTACCTACTGGATCCCGTAGACATCACAACGTGAATGCGGTCATCATTACAAGAGCATTTATGATTAGCGTTGTCGACCTATTTAGGTATATTGCAGACCCGGATTCAACAAAACCTGAATAAAACATGTTCTATACCTTTTATTAACTGCGGTATCAATGTGGATTCAGTGACGCTGAACCGTATCATTAATTTTGAAGTAGGCTTTTATTGCTCTATAGACCGGTGGATTCTCGGGTCAATGCTGACTGACCGACATATTGCAAACACTAATCGACATTTACAGGGGGTGGGCCAAGCTGGAAGCCCGTTCGGGTAGGAAACACCATCCTGTCTGTTCCTGTCTGTAGGTCATTTCGGTAGGACACCCATTTTACAATACAATTGACCGCCTATACTCTTTGAGAAATGAGGTTGACGACTGGATTGTTTTGTAATAAAACCTCAAATGGAAAACCCGGTTGCTCGCACCGCTGAAATAGCCACAATCTTGGTTCGTACCTCTGTAGTCTTTCCTATCCTAGGATATTGTTTCTATAGGATAAAGTCGCACATACAATATTTAGATTCACTAACAGTTCAGCTCGGTCTCAAACGATGTGGGTTTTACTATGATACATTGACGCACTTATATGTATCAACTAGCTTTTGGCCGCGACTTCGTCCGCGTGGAATAGTTACTTTGGCATAACGCCAAATTTTACCCGCCTCTTCATTTATGTACACTTAACTTAAACCTTTTCTGCAGCGCACGCAGCGGAAGTTCCCGATTAAAACCCCGTTATATAGCCTGTATAGCCTTCTTCGATAAATGGGCTATCTAACACTGAAATCATTTTTCAAATCGGATCAGTAGTTCCTGAGATTAGCGCGTTCAAACAAACAAACTCTTCAGCTTTATAATATTAGTATAGATTCATCATAGCTGTCTAACCTTCTATATTGTCGAGTTCAGAGTATCATTGATAGATAGATGTAAGTATAATAAGCATTAGAAAATACGAGGTGGAGCTAATCATATTTAGGATAACGCAGTAAGAGATATAACGGTATTTGGACGGTGCAAAAAATTTACTTTTGTGATTTATTGTGAAGTTTTAAAGAAAAGTAGTCAAAGACAATGATGATTTTTAGTAATTTTAACAAATAAAACTGGTAGGTATCGTTTTGAAGATAACTCCGAATGTTTCAGCGAATAAATTGCGCTTTCTTGCATTAGTGAAAAGTTGTAATGAATGTTTAGGAGCTAGCAGCTATCTCGGCGTACATAAGACGTGCTCGCCGGATCGTTTCAGTGGGTCGCGATTCCGATCCGGTGGTAGATTCAGCAAAGCACTGCTCTTATTAGGGCACGTGTTAGCAAATTCTCTCAGGTTGAGCCCGTAAGCTCACCTACCGGGCATAGCTGGAATAGCCTCTTAGGTTATTAGCGAATAGGTAGAGGAAACGGTTTCCCTAAACAAAAATCCGCCAAAAAATCTTACTAAATTCAGCTTTCTTCATCGTCAAAATCTAGATTGGCTTGCCATTCAAATACGAACGAAATAGCGGGGGCCTTATCAGCCACCCACGTTAGGTTTGCGCAATGCAGAATGCAGCACGCCGATCCTGACTTTAAAGTGTATCTATCGTACGAACAAAGCGAACGTACTCCACGAAAAAAAAAACGAATTAAAATATATTTACGTTATCTTATATAGATAAGAATTTCAGTGTCGTTCATACGATTGCCAGTGCTTAGTGAGTGTACGGTTTGTGCGGTCGCAAATTATCGTGTTTTTAGTTTTTTGTGTATTTTGTGTTCTGTGCCCGGAATAGGCACGTGCAGGTGAGTGAGACATTCCAGGTGAAATGTACTTATCGTTCGACTAAGAAAAAAAAATACAAAATAACATAATAAAATTAATAATCTCAAATTACACCTTTTTAGATAAGACACATTATAAAAGTGATCTATACTAATATTATAAAGAGGAAAGATTTGTTTGTTTGTTTGTTTCGAATAGGCTCCGAAACTACTGGACCGATTTGAAAAATTCTTTTTCCATTAGAAGCCGACATTGTCCCTGATGAACATAGGCTACTTTTTTTAATTTTTTTTTAATTTTATTTTTTTGGTTTCATGTGTGTTTTAATGTTTCCGAAGCGAAGCGAGGGCGGGTTGCTAGTAGTTCATAAAAAGAAAACGTATATGAATAAATTGTTAATTGTTGGTTCGAAGCAAAACAAATTGATTGCAGATCTATGTAAAATTTTATAACAGCGATAGAGAGTTGTATGATGTATGTACCAAATTGCTATCAACGGCAATTCAATTCAAATCAATTGTTACTTGGCCGCGAGTCGCAGATATAATTATAAATAAAATAAATAAATATTTACTAACAATCACACCACGTTAACTAGTCCCGTGATAAGTTCGTAAAGAACTTGTGTTACAGGTACCAGATAACGGAAATAAATGTAAGATTTTTTATTATACACATACATATATTTAAGACACATCCATAGCCCTGGAAAATACATTTATATTTATCATACAAATACCTTTCCTTGGCGGGATTCGAACCCGCGACCCCCTTGTGTAGTGACCAAGTCACTTACCACTACACCAGACGGTCGTTAAAATTTTAATTTAAATTAAAAAATTAATTATATCTACGGTTTAATACGGCGTTTATTATTGCAATTATATCCTTAGTTTTAAATACATAACAAATTTCAATACTTCGTGACTACCTTATTTTTTATAGTTTTTTTTCCACAATCCAAAAGTGATTCATTCATAAACATTTTTCTTTAGGTCAGATTTATATTGTTAGAGCTACCGTTATGCTATTGATGTATTTACGATGAATGAAATTGTAAAAATGACTATCCTAGTCGTTGTTACGAGGAAGACATAATTTCAATAATACGCTTTTATTAGCTTCAGACGTATTTATGTTTGTAAGGGAATCTTTGAACATGATTTTAACCCCCTTCAAAACGTCGGATTAATTCGAAATTTAGTATACTTATTAAGGACCGATGACAATCCAATATTTAAAAAAAAATGAAAAAAAAATTGAGAAAAATGAAATTCAACTAAAAAATGAAAATTAAATAATAGTTTAAAAATCGAACAAAATACGCTTTTATAGAAAATCCAACTAAAAAATATAAAATAAATTTTAATAAATTTGAATTAAAAATAGTGTAAGAAAAAATGATTTTATTGTAAAAAAAAGCGTGGAGTGCTTTTCAGGATATTACCAAAATAACCCTTCTACTCATATCTGTTCATAAAATATTTATAACAACTGATACCATGCACCCCACGCTTTTTTTACAATAAAATCATTTTTTTTATAAAATAACACAATAAAAAAAACGATTCTACTCGTCCTGTGGTATATAATAGTTTGGTCTGAATGTTTGAATTACCTGTGCAATGACTCGTATGAAAATTAGACGGTAGTCGAAAATAACGACGAATAACTTTATGTGTATTATCTATGGAATAACTAAGACGAAGTACAGTCAGGCGTCGACGACCATGAAAACTGTAAAATGTTTCGGAACGTCCGTAATGATAACGCCGTAATAAACCGTAAAAGATAGTTTAAGTCAGAGGTTCCCAAACTTATTTTGTACGCTGCCCACTTTGAGAATAAATTATTTTTTAGTGTCCCCATTTCTTCACCTACTTAAAACCACTATAGCAAGAGCTCAGTTGGTGTTTAAGAGTCTTCCTAGATGAAATAACAAATCGCCTCTCAAGCCTCTACACAACACCCCCATTTAGATCTGCAGCGCTGATAAGGGGGCGTTATCGCCCACTTTGGGAAAGGCTGGTTTAAATCATGTTTACCGAATTTAGTGGTACAAATTCTTTTTAGTTTCTACTGTGCCTGCTTGAAGACGAATCTACTTTGAGTACAATTTAAGTAATGTTTTTAGTAAAGTTGGATTAAGATGCTGTAAAAAGATAATCATTACTGGTGGTAGGACCTCTTTACTAGTCCTCACGGGTAGGTACCACCGCCCCGCCTATTTCTGTCGTAAAGCAGTAATGCGTTTCGGTTTGAAGGGTGGGGCAGCCGTTGTAACTATACTGAGACCTTAGAACTTATATCTCAAGGTGAGTGGCGGCATTTACGTTGTAGATGTCTATGGGCTCCAGTAACCACTTAACACCAGGTGGGCTGTGAGCTGGTCCACACATCTAAGCAATAAATAAATCATTGGAATCCAAACTTTCTTTGTGCTGGATCGATAAATTGGTATAGCACCCATAGATTTCTCGCCGGATCTCAGTGGGTCGCGTTTTCGATCCGGTGGTAGATTCTGAGAAGCACTGCTCTTGCTAGGGCCAGTGTTAGCAACACTCCCGGTTTGGGCCCCGTGAGCTCACCTACACGTCAAGGAGAAGCTGAAATAGCCTCTGAAGGCTATCAGTATAGGTAGGGAAAAACATTGATATAACAATCAAATTTCACACAATCAGATTTGTTGTATAAACGTCTGCCTAAGATAAAAAAAACCGTGATGGATGTTTACGTAACGTAAAAAACTATAGTATGGAACAGTTTACCATTGGATCGTCTTATCTATTTCTGGCTTCACGTATTTTCTATATTAACTAATTCGGGTTCTCGCATTTCCTTACGGGGGCGCGGGTCTTGGGACAACACCCTCTGCCCGGGTGTAATTTAGTTAGGCCCCCTCGTTAGGCACGGGTGATGAAATTGCTGGGATGCGTCGTATGTGCTGGAATGATTGTTTTTTTTATTCTCTTCTTTTATCTTCCGTCTTCTTTCTTCTTTATCCCTATATTCAGTATATCATAACCTAGGTTACAACACATATTAGCTAGCTACGCGTGAATTATAAGTATGTTTTTTTCCCAAGAGACAAAATATGGATAGTCACGATCATAGCATACTTATTTAACAGTATTGTTCGCTTGTGAAATTAATGCGGGTGTCATTGACGACAATTTCAACCTCTATCGTCTTGCCAAATGTTTTTTGTTAGTTAAATTTTAACTTTAGTGTTGTTATGTTAAGATGGGTTTTTTTTTTAAATATTTTTTTTTAATTAGGTGTTATACTTTTCAAGTTAAATTTAAAATGTAATGATACATTTCATTTTGGGGACAGCTGCACTGGTAGAAATTATTTAAATGTACATTACAGTGATTGAATATAGTGTTGAAGATAAACTTATGACACCATATATTTCCGTCGCGGTAAAAAAATTAAAAAATAAACGATTCCAAGTTTTTTTGTTCGTCTTAGATGCTCTCGCGTGTCTTTTAATCGAATGAGCTTAATCTTTGGACAGTTACTATTTGAAGAACGTTTTTGATATAGTGTCGTCAATGCGGGGCAAGTGACGCGCGAATAGATTTATCAAATACATGGTTTCACACACGCTTAGCGATTGTCACATTTAATAGTAGCGTTTTCCTAACGAGACAAAATGAACGTCTTTATAACATATACTATAACATTTTGATTTTATCATTCGTTCTGAATAAAAAATAAGGTCCTATCAAGCTGGATTCGTCTCAAAATATTATATTATTATATACTAGCGACCCGCCTTCGCTTCGCTTCGAAAACTAATTTATTATTGATTTCTCCACTATTTCATGGATGTTAATATATATATACTGTAACTATATACGTAACTATATAACGTTTCTGAGGCAATTTGGTGACCATCTCAAAAATTGATATAGTAACCATAACTCCATCTACAGTTGATTGGTGTTAAAAATATTGAGAAACAAAGTGGCGACCGCATTTTGGTCGCCAAATGTCGGTGGTCGCTACTTTAAATGTACTTTTGTGTTCATTGGATGCCAAAAGTGTTACAGGATATATATATATATATATATTATTAGGAATCAGAAGAAAAACCATTTAAAAAAAATAACAATTAGCACACGTCTACAGAGACTTAAAACAATGACTCACTCACACCATGTGCACGACTACCTTCTCTCACGAACACCGCCGATCGAATGAATGTTTCGAGCAAAGGCGTTGCTATTTATAGGCACTGTACCCTCAACATTATTATAAAATTCGTGTTTCCTAAATTAACACTTAAAGATGTTCTCTCGACGAATGTCAACCGACAAATGCGCGGGTGACGGAGCTGCACGCCGGTTTTATACCCTTTTTGTAGGGTATTCCTTACTCGGCCTCTCCTGACTGTGGTTCGTCCTCGACCACATAACTGGGGTCCACTCGTAACGATGATGCGGAAGCGTGCGAAAGATCTTGTTAAGTCCGCGCCTGCCGAAAGTTCGGCAGGGCAGCCGTCCCAGCTCCAGTCTGCAACCACGATGTGAGGCTGCACCACATGTGGCGGGCGTCCCGCTCGACCGTCCTGATAGATAATCCTGAAAATGCAGGCAGAGCGCATAAGTAGCTCAGCAGGACTGCAAACTAACTACTCCTTACTCGTGACTTCCTGCGTCGGGCTTAGTGGACCAAAGGCATCATAGTCCCCAACGAGTGAAGCACGAACGAGCGAGCGCGCGCAGCCAGCGGCACGCGAGCAGTACGCGCAGTATGCACGTCTGAAGCAGGCGAGCGCACGCAGCCAGCGGCATGCGAGCAGTACGCGCAGTATGCACGTCTGAAGCAGGCGAGCGCGCGCAGGTAGCGGCACGCGAGCAACACGTGCAGTATGCACGCTAGAAGTAGGCAGCGGCATGCCAGCAGTGCGCGCAGTCTGCACGCCGGAAGTAGGCGAACGCGCGCAGCCAGCGGCACGCGAGCAGCACGTGCAGTTTGCACGCCAGAAGTAAGAGGGCGCGTGCAGGTAGCGGCACGGGAGCAGTGCGCGCAGTAGCACAATCATTCTTAATGCGCATATTCCTGTTATTATCCAAGGGCCAGTGTGCGTCGCCCTTCGTTAAGTGTCTTCTACATTTGGTTATCAGTGATCCCTGTAAAATGGTCCCAGACCCACTCGTACGAAGATCGTATTAAAAACGTACGAGTGCATTCCACACGCAGAGTTTATTCAAACGTGTGAAGCTTCCCGACACGCTGACAGTACTCAAACGTGCAGAGGCTTCTCAATACGCCAGTCTAGGCCGATTGTATTGAGGCATCTCACCGTGTAGGATTAATCACACGAGTGAGGGATACGTAAAATGGTCCCAGACCCACTCGTACGAAGATCGTATTAAAAACGTACGAGTGCATTCCACACGCAGAGTTTATTCAAACGTGTGAAGCTTCCCGGCACGCCGACCATACTCAAACGTGCCGAGGCTTCTCAATACGCCAGTCTAGGCCGATCGTATTGAGGCATCTCACCGTGTAGGATTAATCACACGAGTGAGGGATACGTAAAATGGTCCCAGACCCACTCGTACGAAGATCGTATTAAAAACGTACGAGTGCATTCCACACGCAGAGTTTATTCAAACGTGTGAAGCTTCCCGGCACGCCGACCATACTCAAACGTGCCGAGGCTTCTCAATACGCCAGTCTAGGCCGATCGTATTGAGGCATCTCACCGTGTAGAATTAATTACACAAGTGAGGGATACGTAAAATGGTCCCAGACCCACTCGTACGAAAATCGTATTAAAAACGTACGAGTGCATTCCACACGCAGAGCGTATTCAAACGTGTGAAGCTTCCCGGCACGCCGACCATACTCAAACATGCCGAGGCTTCTCAATACGCCAGTCTAGGCCGATCGTATTGAGGCATCTTACCGTGTAGAATTAATCACACGAGTGAGGGATACGTAACTAGAGAGCAATCATCTATAGCTCACCCTTCAGGTTCACCATAGGAATACGTATATTTGTGAACAATGATCATTATTAACTTTACTGACTCTCAAAGAAGGCAGCACATGTCTCAGGGGTCCACTCGCCCCGCCACGACACCATATATTGTGCAGCTGCTTGCGTAGTTTTGCCATAACTGCCGCTGAGCAGCCGTAGGGTATAACGTCCACTGGGTAGAATTTCGACAACCTTATACGGGCCACGCATGCCGGAATCAAGTTTACCTGCCGACCGATATTACGCAGCTACCGGCACGTCGCTTGCGTGCTACTGCCGCAGAAACCATCGAGGGGCCCGAGCTGGCGGCAATGCCCGTGAGGTACCATCCTCACCATTCGGTAAGGTCCACGGATTGCCGGATCTACATTTCCTGTAGACTGTGAGTTATTACGCAAACAAGATTATCGACATTAAAAACGGCTGCTGCTCGTCGGTGCCCGTCCACGCGAGCATCATGTCGCTTTTCACTCCGTGGTACCAATCGATGAGCTCTACCTCGACGTAGTTCTCGACGAACTTAACGGCTCCGAAACACCTTAGTCGTGACATCACTAATTAGAGTCCTCACCACAGGTGTGGTGGCGTCTTTTCTACCAGAAGCTGCAGGGCGGATGTCTGTTGTCTTGCATTTTGTGATGTTCAGAATGAGCTGTAATCTCAAAAGTTGAATTGACCATTTTGCCAACATAATCCCGAATTCACCTTCGGAAGTATGCAGTCAACCTCAAGAATTATCTACCTGTGTGACATTACGAGTCACTGGTGACTCAACTAGTGCCTGAACCCTATAAGGACTCGGCCTAACCTGACCTCCACTAAAAATGAAATCAAATCGTGGGTAGATTAGTGTTCGCGGCTCTAACCTGAGGGCCCATTATGCCCCGTATCACTAATTCACTCAGCCAAACCCTAGCACCGTCCCTTAAACATGATGCCACTCGCGATAAGCATTCGTGGTCGTTCCACCCGTTAACTTCACTGGCGCGTTCTACTTCTTCGATCAAACTTCAATGATAATTATTAATCGATGGGTCAAAATACGATATGTAATAATTTTGCGACCTTGAGGGTTGCAAAGTTTTAATTACTTCCATCAAAGCACTGGAGAGGGTAGACGCCTTAGAACCAGGGATACTAGATTCTACGTGACCTTGTTGCGAACCAACGATATTCGACATGGCAGTCGTAACTGTCCGTAGAATATCGGTGGTCTGTTCAGCGCGCGCCTTATCGTTAGAACGTGTCGCAACAGGTTCAATCGTGCGCGAGCGCGATCTCGACCTCCACTACGAGAGCGACGGGCACTACGAGAGCGGTTCCTACTACGCGACCCGCGCCTAACCCGAGCACGTGACCGACGCACATCAGTACTGCGAGAATCACGCTGGTCTCGGACCCGCAAGCCATCCCGTGAAGTACGACCTCTATCGTTCGTATCGCGATTCTGTCTATCATCTCTGTGATCGCGAAAGCATGTCGATTACATTCGATTACATTATTTTCGATTACGAGAATCATCTCGAGACGGTCGCCTCCGTGTATTAGGAGTTTCAGTATGTCTCATTATCACAGTTAAAATTTGCAATCACACAATAAAAATAACAAATAAAGTATGAAAGCATCAAAGTAAGCAATCATTGTAAAACAAAACAAAGTTCAGAGTTTTACGCCACTGTGGGCTATTTGAGTCCTTTATCCCACTTCTGATATTAGGAATCAGAAGAAAAACCATTTAAAAAAAATAACAATTAGCACACGTCTACAGAGACTTAAAACAATGACTCACTCACACCATGTCCACTTACCCCATGATCTGTAAGCGGAGTAAAGTGTCCCTTCGGAACAAGGTGACACTTTACAAAACTTGCATAAGGCCCTTCATGACTTACGCGAGTGTGGTGTTCGCTCACGCGGCCCGCACACACATAGACACCCTCCAATCCCTACAATCCCGCTTTTGCAGGTTAGCTGTCGGGGCTCCGTGGTTCGTGAGGAACGTTGACCTACACGACGACCTGGGCCTCGAATCAATTCGGAAATACATGAAGTCAGCGTCGGAACGATACTTCGATAAGGCTATGCGTCACGATAATCGCCTTATCGTTGCCGCCGCTGACTACTCCCCGAATCCTGATCATGCAGGAGCCAGTCACCGTCGACGCCCTAGACACGTCCTTACGGATCCATCAGATCCAATAACCTTTGCATTAGATGCCTTCAGCTCTAATACTAGGAGCAGGCTTAGGGACCCCGGTAACCGTACTCGTCGAACTCGACAAAGAGGTCGACGTGCAACCTAACCCATGCATCAGCCCGCTGAGTTTCTCGCCGGATCTTCTCAGCGGGTCGCGATTCCGATCCGGTAGTAGATTCATTCGCGAAACAATTGCTCTTGAGTTGTTAGGTCTCCTTCGGAGGCGCTCGGGCAGTTGTTAGCAAATCCCACCCCTCCTGGCTGAGCCTTTGCTCGCCCACCTGTCCTGGTGAAACTGGAAAGGCCTTCGGGCCACCAGAAAAGTTTCAATCATAAAAAAAAAAAAAAAAACCATGTCCACGACTACCTTCTCTCACGAACGCCGCCGATCGAATGAATGTTTCGTTTTTCTTTTTTTTTTTTTTTTTTCCTACCTAAGCTGATAGCCTTGAGAGGCTATGTCACCGTAACCCTAACTTTAGTAGGTGAGCTCACGGGGCTCAACCTGACGATGTTGCTAACACGAACCCTAGCAAGAGCCGTGCTTCGCAGAATCTACCACCGGATCGGAAACGCGACCCACTGAGAAGATCCGGCGAGAAACTCAGTGGGCTGTGTCTGAGAGTTAATTTACTCGTCGAGCCCTTCGTCGCAAGCGACGGGTTCGACGAGAACGGTGACCGGTGCTTGAAGTACCTAAAAGCACCGTTAGTGGATCGGGAGGATCCGAGATGACGTGTTTTGGGCGACGTCGACTGCTTTCCATTCTGTCCGCAGGATCGGGAATGTAGTTACCGGCGGCCACGATGAGAGGGTTCTCGTGTCGTGCCGCTTTATCGAAGTGGCGCATGGACGCCGACTGCAGATACTTACTGATGGACTCTAAGTCCAGGTCGTCATGGAGGTCGACATTCCTGACGAACCACGGGGCTCCGACGGCTATCCTGCAAAAACGGGATTGAATGATTTGAAATGATTTTAAGTGTATGCGGGCCGCGTGAGCGAACACTACACTTGCATAGGTCATGACGGGGCGTATGCAAGTTTTGTAGAGTGTCACCTTATTTCTAAGGGACATTTTACTTCGCCAAAAATGTTTCGAGCAAAGGCGTTGCTATTTATAGGCACTGTACCCTCAACATTATTATAAAATTCGTGTTTCCTAAATTAACACTTAAAGATGTTCTCTCGACGAATGTCAACCGACAAATGCGCGGGTGACGGAGCTGCACGCCGGTTTTATACCCTTTTTGTTGGGTATTCCTTACTATATATTTATATATATATATATGTCCATATATATATATATATATATATATATATATATATCCATATGTATATATATATATATATATGTCTGCACGCACCAGGGATGGCTGAGCGGTAGGTTCCGTCATCGCTCGTATTCGATTGAACTCAGTTTAGTTAATAAAACTTTTCAATAATAATTATTGAAACTCAATACACACAACTTTCACAATGACAGGGTAAACCGACAGTTTCGTTGCACATACCGACAGACCGACTGACTGACTGACTGACTGACTGTCAGAGACTCACTGCTGAGACGGACGGAATCACTGTCTGACACGAATGCTACGACTCTGTCCACGTACCGCCATTTTATACTGTGGCGTTACGGAGTCTACCCTTCATTTTGTGATATTTATCAAAACAACATTTCATCATTTAAAATAATAATCAAAACCACCGTCTTAATATTACTAAAAGTCGTTATCCACGACATATATATCCTGTAGCTATATATATATATAAACCTTCCTCTTCAATCACTCTATCTATTAAAAAAACCCGCATCAAAATCCGTTGCGTAGCTTTAAAGATTTAAGCATACATAGGGACAGACAGATATAGGGACAGAGAAAGCGACTTTTTTATACTTTTTTTTTTTTTTTCCTACCTAAGCTGATAGCCTAGAGAGGCTATTCCAGCGGAACCTTAACTCGTAGGTGAGCTCACGGGGCTCAAACCTGACGACTTTTTATACTATGTAGTGAAGAGTTACTATTGTAGATTAATTTTATTAATTGACTAGCTAGCCCGGCAAACGTTGTTTTGTCATATAAATTATTTCTAGCAAAGATAAATAACCTAGATACCGACTGCAGCGCCATCTGCTAAACCTAAAACTACAAGGTGGGCGGACTTCGAAAGACGTAACAATCAGTATGGTCAGTCATAGCAAGGACCGTCGCTTTTTAAGGAAAAAAACGTCACAATACTAACTAACAAGATGCGCTGATGAATTAGTTCAATAATCATATAAATCAACAGTTAAGTCCGGTTTCTATAGATCAATAGCTGATCAAGATAATATCGTCTATATAAACTACTATTACGGCTTCAACACGCCTTTATTATTTGCATATTTATTCCATTATTTCCGACGTTATGAATACCGCACACTTTTCATGGTCACTGACGAAAACCGTATTTTAATTTAATAATTTATTTTCGTAAAATAATAAACGAGATGGTAAATCGTAATAATACTTTTAATTGTTTTTCGTTACTCGAAAACTCGAGAAAATACTATTTCACGTCCATTGATATTTTGGAATGTTTATACATAGTTACAACCCGATTTAATGTATTGCCGCGTCTAAATAAATAATAATGAATATGCCTTTCTACATTTTGGTCGGTGCGTGCCTCAACCAAATCCCATAGTCACAACCCACTAGCTTCACGTCGGATCGTCTCAGTGGGTCGCGATTCCGATCCGGTGGAGGACTTTGCTGAGCACTGCTGTTGTTAAGGTCAGTCTTAGCACATTCACTCAGGTTGAAGCCCTTCTCTGGAGGCGCCGGAGTCTGCCATAACCCAGTATGTTACCCCTCCCGTTCGGGTATCCATAAACGGACCCCCAGCGTTAAAAATAAGGTTGAGCCCCCTGTGCTCACCTACCAGTAATAGCCCTTTAGGCTGGCGGGTGGTAGGACCTCTTGGGAGTCCGCACGGGTAGGTACCACCACCCTGCCTATTTCTGTCGTGAAGCAGTAATGCGTTTCGGTTCAAAGGGTGGGACAGCCGTTGTTACTATACTTGAGACTTAAGAACTTATATCTCAATTGGGGTGGCGCATTTACGTTGTAGATGTATATGGGCTCCAATAACCACTTAACACCAGGTGGACTGTGAGCTCGTCCAGAGATCTAAGAAAAAAAAAGGCTACCAGCGAATGTAACTTAACGTTTTGATGTAACTTATTAAAACTGTTGGCGTTCCAGAGAAGAACACGGGTACGGTAACAGCTTTAAGCAATGGGCGTAATACTTTCTTTTAATCAATGAGGAAATCTCTATCTATATGAAATTAAAATCACTATATTGGTGAAATAAAGAGATAATTCAAACAAATTATTAAATGTTGTAGTCCTTTATTAATAAATAAATAAATCAAAATAATTTAAAATAAATCAATTCATACAGTAGAACAAATCTTCCAATGCGCTTAAAGGAGGCACAGTTCTCAAGATACTGGCTACGTTACCACGTTGGATCAAATTATTTATAATTTTATAATTTATCAAATTAAAATCAAATTTATAGTTTTGACGCATTAGAAGGGGAAAACTTTAGATCTTGAATAACAAAATCCAATTTAAACTGAAGGTGATTAAACTTTTGCAAATAAATAACAAATTATGAGTGTACCTTTTGTATATACTACAGATAACAATGATAAAGTTGTACACGCACATTCAGAGGAACTATTAAAAAGAACCAACATTGCCTAGGATTAGAGTTTAGAATCCAAAAAAGTATAATGTAATAGTTAAAGTACCGGCCGTGATATATTTGAGTACGCTATATGCTTCATGTTTGAAACATTTTATATCTTGCAAATAAAAGTGGTGCTACATAATAGCTGTGTTTATCTTCGTAGGTTTTTTTCCAAAACTACGGTCAATTTCCACTAATGAAATAATGTAGGTTGATAAAATTTGTATTGGTGATCGTTCTGAAATTTGTGTAATTTCGTATTCTTTATTCGAGGCCTATAAAATCAAAGGCAGCTAAACGCCTTAATGTCGTAAATTGTATTAAAAATGGCGCTATCTTGTTTAGTTAGTTGGACACGCTTTAGTGTTTTCATGTTATAACAAATGCAGCTAAAATTCTAACAAATTCAGTTAAAAAAAATTATTTTTACTCTGTACTAAGTACTAATAAACGAAGTTTTCTCATTTAAAATTCAGATTATTAGTAATATTCTCATCCTTTATAAATCTGCTTTAAAATCTTCGATCAATAATAGTAGTATTATTGATCGAAGTTTAAAATAAAGAATATCGTAGCTGTCCGAACAAAGTTATTTCAGTTTCTCAAACCGGGAGTATTGCTAACACTGGCCCTAGCAAGAGCAGTACTTCGATGGATCGGGAGGATCCGTAATGACGTGTTTAGGGCCGATTTTTGTAGTTTACCTGAATGATTTTATAGGCCTCATTTATTGTTTAGACTGTTGAACAGGTTTAGGGCTCACGTGGTGTTAATTGGTTACCGAAGCCACCATCAACGAAAATGTTACCCACCTTGAGACATAAGGTATTAAGTCCTCATATCTATAGGACAACGGCCGTCCTAGCTATCAAACCGAAACAAATTATTTCTTCGTGGCAGCAAGAGATGCCCTATCCGAGTATATTCAGTGCTCATTAATTTAATTTCTCTGACATAAACAATTATTTCGATCTTAATGCACTATACGATGCAACTACCGACGCCTCTCCATAAAATATGATTATGGCTAAACAGATGCAGTTCGCGAATGAAACAAGTTGGCTTGTTGCGATAATCATCCGCCCGCGGTGTTGCAAGCTCAGAAAATGTAACCGCTAATGTTGTAACACGACCGCACGATACAAATGTTAAATACGTTACATCAGCAGTTTAGATACGCAGCTTGGATGAGATCCATTGTTAGTGGAACACTAGAGCAAGTTCATTAGTTTGATGTTTTTGTTTTTGCAAATATTTTTGCTTTCTTCCGCTAGTATATTTAAGTAAAATTGAAATCTTCGTAATCGATCTTGTGTGGATATCAAATCCCCACGCTTAACACTTAAACACGTATTTCATTAGATAAATGTTCATCGCCTCCGAGATTCGAACACCGCCACAGTCGCATCGCTCGATACGAATGCACCAAGCGTCTTATGCTTTAGGCCACGACCACTTCAATTGATAACAGAATTATAAATTCGAACACGTCATTACGGATACGAATTCTCCCGGTCCATTAACAGTGCTTTTAGGTACCTCAAGCACCTGTCACCGTCCTCGCCGAAACCGTCGCTGGCCACGAAGAGCTCGGCGAGTAAATTAACCCATAGACACAGCCCACTGAGTTTCTCGCCGGATCTTCTCAGCGGGTCGCGTTTCCGATCCGATGGTAGATTCTGCGAAACACTGCTCTTGCTAGGGTCAGTTTTAGCAACACTACGGTTTGAGCCCCGAGGGAACACCTACACGTTAGGATAACGCTGTTATAACCTCTCAAGGCTATCAGAAGAAGCCGGGAAAAAATAGATTCGAAAAACTACTCATCACCGGCAAAGTTGAAGGAAAGAGGCCCAGGATGCGTACATAGTCCCATATATTTTTTTATTGCTTAGATGGATGGACGAGCTCACAGCCCACCTGGTGTTAAGTGGTTACCGAAGCCCATAGACATCTACAACATAAATGCCGCCGCCCACGTTGAGATATAAGTTCTAAGGTCTCACTCAGTATAGTTACAACGGCTGCCCCACCCTTTAAACCGAAACGCATTACTGCTTCACGGCAGAAATAGGCAGGGTGGTGGTACCTACCCGTGCGGAATCACAAGAGGTCCTACCACCAGTAAAATGCCATGCGCTGGTCTGATTAAATTACTACGACATTGGACTCTAATATCAATGTCTCTGTCCACTGCGCAGAGGACAGAAAGGAATGGAGGAACATAGTCCAAAGTGCCCCGTAAAGGTCACGATCCTCAACGATGCAAGGAGGAGGAGGAGTGAAAACCGAAGAAGATGCGATATACTTGCTGTCCGCAAGATTTTATGTCCTTAAAAGAGCACTAGTTGTCTTGTTAACTTTTTGAACAAATACGACATATTTAATCATAAATTGATTGTAAGTAAAACTCTTCACGTTTTTGAAATCAAACGAATTGTTGATTTTATTATTGATAGTGGAGTCCCGCGATGTTACCCGCGGTTATTGTCGGGCCGCGGGGCGAAGCTAGTCAAAAAAGTTACTCCTTATATCATCAGCTACCTGTCAGTGAAAGTCCCGTCAAAATCGGTCCAGTCGTTCCAGAGATTAGCCGGAACAAACAAACAGACAGACAGACAGACTGACAGACAAAAATTGTAAAAAATGTTATTTTGGTGTATGTATGTATCCATATGCTTGTAGTAAAAAGCGGTTATTTCAATATTACAAACAGACACTCCAATTTTATTTATATGTATAGAAGATTAATAAATACCTTTATACTGAATTTTATATGGTATGTTTGCGTCATTTTGTTTGCGGACGCGATTTGTTACGAAGGATTATTGCAGTTTTAATGCCACTCTTGAAGTCGGTTTAATACATTCGTTTTCGTGTAATTTTATTGTCTCCTTTCAGTTTACGATCCTTGTGGGAAGAGTTTATTCATATTGTTATTTGCTCTTACAAAATACTGGTTAATAATATTTATGACATTTTGATAGACGCTAGGAAATTGTGATAACGGTCGTTTTCGTGGTCAAATTTTTATAAGGGATTTTACGACCTGGTAACTAAGACCTTTAAGTCGTGTTTATATTCTTATTTTTATGAAAAATGATAATATGGAGTGAAATTAAATGAAATGAAACGAAGATGATTAATTGGAGACATTAATCAACTGGGATGAAATTAAATAAAATAAAATGAGATGATATAGGATGAAATATAATCTCAGTAAGATGGTGGTCAATTACTGAGATTTTTTTCAGTGGTCTTTTTGGAGGATCCCGAGATAACGTCCAGCGGCTTTGTTTCATTTTCCCACATTTGTGCACTTTCACAGATATTAAACAGTTAATAAACCACCGTTATTACACATTTAAACTTGAAGAAACACTAAATAGACAAAATAAAACAAATCATACAACTTCACTCCTCGCGTTCCCGCCAAAAAGTCCCTTCGTGGTCTAAATGACAAGATAGTGTACTCGTATTTTCAAAACACGCAAGCAGGTACTTACCTTTCTAGAGAAGTAGGTAGACATGTAGGTAGATATGAAAGGGTGTGATAAAATTTTCAAAGTTGCAATTGTTTTTATGATTGTTATATTTTTGTTTAGGATTTTCAATGTCGCTATGACGTCATTTTTTACACCGAAATCTGCTCAAATGTGATGTGCGTATCGAGATAAGATTACTTTTTCAGAGCAAGGACAAGGAACCACATCGGAAACAGTCGTTAGAGTTTTGAAGGTTGATACTTTAACTTTGTATTGTTATCAGTTTGAAGGCGTTTGAGAATTTTCTTATAACATTTTTACTAATGTTTTAAATAAAATTACCTTAAATTTAAATAAAATAAAATTGGGAACATGACTTTGAACCTCAGAACGGGTAGTGGGGTTTACTCTGGGATCTCCCGCAATCATTTATTAGTTAGCGTATTTTGTTAAGTGTATGAGTATTTGTATTCTATGAGTATCTTTTCGTAAAGGCAAAACACAATAACTAAATTAACGAATTCAAGAAACTATTATAAATAATTTTATAAATACGTGTGCAAAGAATATTTTAGATTTTATTTAACCACGGAGAACGGTGATCCAAATACTGCAGCACTGTAAAAAGCATACTACGTCTGTACATGGAAAATATTCCTGTAATAAAAAAAATAATACAGAAATCACAAGCACTTTCTGGAAAATTTCAAACTGTCCGCTTGATAGATTATATAGGAAATAAATGTACATCTGTGCTAGCAAGTTCTGTGACTTCCGCATAGATAATAGATAATACTTTCTGAGAATTTCTTTTTTTTTATTTTTTAAAGAAATTTTATGATCTAATAACTAAGACCTTATCATGTCTTATTTGAATTTTAATGTAAACTTTTTTATATGAAAAATGATATTAAGAAATGAAATGAAGTAGATTATTATGAAACATGGCATAAAATTAAGTGAACACGAAATGAAATGAGATGATATGGGATGAAATATAATCTCAGTAAAATGGTGGTTATTTACTGAGACTTTTTCAGTGGATTTTTTGGAGTATCCCGAGAAATTACGTTCAGCGGCTTCATTTTCTCACATTTGTGCACTTTTACAGATATTAAACAGTTAATAAACCACCGTTATTACACATGACGAAACACTAAATAGACAAAATAAAACAAATCACACAACTTCACTCCTCGCGTTCCCGCCAAAAAGCCCTGAGCATTTGTTCTCGACATCGGGATACAGAGTATCGTTACACAGAAGCAAATTAAAGAGCACTGCAGTGTATCTACTCTGTTTTACTAACCAAAATTATGAGTTAATCCATTGACGAATTTAATTATAATTATTAACAATTATTTTGATCCAGTTTTTATTTATTATTATTTTTTATAAACTAACCGGTTTAAGCCGGTGGTAAAATTTGTAATCGGTTGAAATTACTAGTATACATCCTACAATATTCCTAAAGCATAATAATATGATCAATTAAAGGTTGCAATGATCTCAATTTTTATTTATGAAATCACAGCAAAGGGTTCAATGACTGGTCGAACGAATGTTTTGTTTCCGTTTGAGGGAAGGGTGGTATGTGGGAGGACGTTGTGGTCCAAGTGATAGGAATCAGTATAAAGTGTTACAATTAGATTGTATGGTACCATCCGCACGCGCCAGCAACTTACGTACATGATACACATTTAATTGAAAATTGACACTTATTGATTTTGATTGGTATAGAAAACGACGAAGATTGTTTTTGCTTAGTAGACCGACGGTCTAAATGGGATTATTTGGAACCTGTAAATGTATTTGAAACTTATTTTAAATTATCATTAGCACGATCGTAGTGTTTATTAGATTTTATTTTGTTACCAATTTAATTTCAATTAGTATAAGCAATATAATCATGAAGATCGATTTTCAAAGAGACACAAGCTTAGAAGCACCTATTCTCTGGTAGCTTAACAAACCGGTTATTCCAGCTTCGCGTGGATGGTTAGGTGAGCTTACCAACGTGAGAGAATTTGCTAACACTGGTCCTAGGAAGAGCAGTGCTACGCAGAAGCTACCGGCAAATCCGAATCGCGTCTTACTGTAAAAACCCGACGAGAAACTTAGTGGGCTGCTATTATATTAGTGGGCTATGGGAGCATCCGGGATGCGTGAGCTGATAGAAAATTTTCATAGTTAAATATAAAAAAATATTATAGGAGCGTATCTGATAAAGTTGTGTAGACTAGTGGTCCCGCAGTAGTCGAAATTCGACTATAATTAATTGAAATTATAAGTTTAAACATTATTATGGTTATATTGTCAAAGATTATTATACTTCTATAATCACAGATTTCGCCAAGACTACACTATAGACAAATAATATTAAAGATAAACAATATTAACCTATTTTCAATTTGACCACAGTCTTTAAGCATTAACTAAAGTTTGACAATCAACAAAGAGTACATACATATATGTGTGTGTGTCAAAACCATGGCAGTGTGTGTAATGTTTTCTTTATTGATTTAATGTATCTTTTGTATGCATTAATTTTGAAAAATATTAGCATTGTGCACTTCTTCTCTATAATCTCTATAAGTGTGGGAAATTTCATATTTCTCCGTCCGCACAATTTTCGTAAAAAGGGGTACAAAGTTTTTGCTTCATGTATTAATATATAGATATAATGATATTGGGTACTCCAGAATAAATAAACAATAAAAGACTTAATTGCGTTTTCTGTTATGTGTATAATGAGAAAACAACATTTAAAGCCCTTAATTTTAATTGTTCTGTACATAGATATCATTCGGACGCTTATGTTTTGCACCAATCACTGAATTGCAAATTTTACACCGCACCTAAAATGCTAGTAGTGTCATTTTATTATCAAATATGTTGTTGGACGGACTGTTAAACGCATAATATACTCGTCTAAGTTGTTCTTACGTCATGGACGTCTTTAAGGTCAGTCGGACTTGTTTTTATTTGACATCGGAAACTATAAAACCGTGTTTAAGGCGATTTATTGACTTATACTTATCATTGCAGGGTAGTCAGACTTTAAACGTGTTATTGGTTATATGAAAATTTGTTTGTGTATTGCCATTTATTGCACGTGTTGCAAATGATGTGACAATAAAAACCAGCAGCGTAACGACAAGTTCTTTTATTTGTGCGAGAATGCAGAAAAGCAGGTAGAAATGGCTGGCACGGCTTGTTTTATTAACACTATCCCCCCTTCGTTGGCTTTGGCTGGCGGCGGTGGCGTTGGCTGTGGCGGAAGGGGGCGTGTTAATATGGCTTGGCGGCTTGGCTGGCGGCAGGGCATGACAGCTGACGTCACGTCCGTTACATTCGGCCATCCTGCAACAATTGCTCCCGCAATGGGGAACACACAAAAACATTTAGTTCTCAAATAAATCAATAAGGTCTTCAGTTTCGACCTGCTCATCGGAACTACTAGCGCTATCAGACACATGGGTTATACTTTTATAGGGCCTTAATGAATCTGTTGATACCAGGCCAGTGAAGTTTTTATAACTTCGTAAACCTTTTAGATATACTTCTAATTCGATACCAATTGTTACCTACTACTTTAGTTACTACATACGGACCTGAGTACAAATCGTCTAATTTGGTATTAATCCTAGCGGCGCTACTAACCAGTTGGCGCCTGTCTCTACGATACAAATATGCCTTTTCTTATAAACATGAGCTTTTTTTATATTAATGTTGTGTGTCATTATTGTACTCGCTTGTTTTATCCTAGCTGCAGCTATCTTACGCCGTGCGTCAACAGTTTCTGGTTCGCGACCAAGAAAACATCACATATTGACCTACCAGAGCGCGTAAAGATTAAATCACAAGGCTTGTAGCCGCTGTTACTTTTAATTGTGTTATTTGTGCCTCAAATGACGGAGTTTAAATTATTTGAAGTTTCACTAGGATCAGTTGCCCGCAACACATAAAATTATATGTTTAGTTTGTTCAACCTGGCCAATTAGCGCGCGGACAAGCAATACCGTTTAACGTATGCCTAAACTGTTTATCTTCTGATATATTTTTTTTAAAGTACCTACTCGTAAAAGCTTTCCCGTAGTCTGTCACCACGTAATTCGGGTATCTGGACAAACCCTATTAATATATTTTTCAATGCACGAATGGTCCCGATTGAATTTACAGTACGCGTTAGTTCAGCTATCACAAATTTAGACAACGCATCTTTCATTACGATCATGTACTGGTTGGTGCCCTTTAGATGTCCTACAGAAGGGCATCATGTTATCTTTTTGTACCATGCGCATAGTATCAGATGGTTTAGAGATCGGATATAGACAGTCTTCTTTTTTTTAACATAGTTATCCTTCTCATGTGTACAATAAAGACATGCTGCCACGTATTTCCTAATAAAGCGTGTCATTTTAAGAAACCAATATTGGCTTTTAATCAAAGCTAAACGATGATTTAGATCCACGTGACAAATGTCGTCATAGTGCATTTGTACAATTTTCCATTTAGCCGAAGGGACTGCGAGTCTATTTCCCTTAAAAAAATTTCGAACTAGTTCATAATTATCTTTAACATCAGCGCGACTTCGTCCGCGTGGAATATAGTTCACAAATAATGCTTTATTTTAGAACAAATTTGGTTAGCATAAAAAAACGTTATAGTGAGCCAACCTTAACATATAGATATATGCTATCGCGGACATTTTTTTTTAAAGGGGAACAATTCTGTCACATTATTTTAGCGAAACTTTAACCGCTTCTGCAGCGCAGGCACCGGAAGCTCTTAAAAGGGAAAATAACCCGATTTTGAAACATTTACTGGTACTTCGCTTGTATTGGCCTTAGCGTGACACAATGATGGTCTTAGCGGTCTTAGCGTTATATAGCCTATAACCTTTTATATAGCCTATAACCTTTCAATAAATGGGTTATTTAACACTGAAAGAATTTTTCAAATCGGACCAGCAGTTCTTGAGATTAGCGCGTTCAAACAAACTCTTCAGCTTTATAATGCTAGTATAGATTGCTTTATAATCGAACTAAGCTTTTCGTCCTGACATTGCACAGTACAGAATCAATTAGTAACTTTAAGATAATTTACGTTCATCATGTCAACAGGATGCCTATTAAGCGCGTCTACAAATGTTCCATACGTTCACCAGGTCTATACTCAACACTAATGTCATAATCTTCTTTCAAAACTCACCATCGCGCCATGCGTGGTATAATGCCGCGTTTGGTAAGCGTAGCACAAACCACAGTACAATCAGTTTCTACTATATCATGCTTACCTACTTCATAAACACGGAACCTACGTAGCGATTGTACGACCGCCAGGTTTTGAGCTCTTAACTATGATACACACTCTTCCTTCCTAGTAACCCGGCTAAAATACATAACAGGCCGCAGTGAGTTGTCAGTTTGTTTTTGTAATAGTATACAAGAAATTCCTAAGTTACACGCATCGGTTTGTATTTCTGTAAGAAGCATAGGATTATACAGAGCTAGCATAGGTTTGGAACATAAACTGTTTTTCAGTTGTTCGAAATTCGCGTTATGTTCACGGCCCCACACCCATGATTTATCTTTTTTTTTTTTTTCTTAACACAGTTAATGGACGCGCAAGTAACATATAACCAATAAACTGTCGCACACTATGAGCATTATTTGGCACAGGAAACTGCGAAACGGCCGTCAATTTTTGTTGCACCCGGCTGTATACCGTCTGAAGATATTTTATGACCTAAACAAGTGACTTGTTTCTCCAAGAATGAGCATTTACTCATATTTAATTTGAAGTCTCCACCATAAAATTTCCCAAGTACTTTCTCAATAACTATTGAACCTGATTTTATATCAACCGAGGGTAGAGGTAAATCGTTTAAAATTGCTAGTATCTCGATTTGACCTACATTTATTTTTACTCAATTTCTTTTCTACCCACAGACTCAATTATTTTATTAATTAAACGCATTTAACCACCCCATCTTGAAGAATAATGTGGACAAAAAGAAGAAACGCATGAATACAGATGGCACATATGCTAAACCAAAAGGAGTTCTACTGTACTCGAAATAATGACCTTGCGGCGTAATGAAAGCAGTTGTGTGTCTGGCACAATGCTTAATTTATGGTAGCCCTGGTCTAAATCTAAACTCGTGAAGTACTGTTCGGTGGATACTTTTATATTTTACCATAGCGTTTAACGCACGATAATCAACGCATAGCCTACTGTCGCCGTTCTGTTTCTTAATAAGACCACTGGTGAAGCATGACTAGCTTGAGATTATTTTATAATGCCGGCATCTAAAAGTTAATTAGCTTTAGATTTAACTATCGTTTGTTCATTATGAGAAAGTAAAGGTGGCGATACACGGGCTGATCACTAGTAAGCTTAATTTGCATTTGGACTAAATTGGCAATACCTAAATCATGTGTATTCGTAGCAAAGCAATGCTTATACTGTATTTTTTAAATCTGAATGACCCTTGTTATTCAATGGCTCCTTTTAATTTTTTTTTATTTCTACCCTCAAATCTCGAAATATTTGTAATGGCATGGCTAGGGCAAGTAGAAATGCAACACACCTGGCTGTTTGGCTGTGGCTCCTCGCAGCTGTTGGCCCTCGGCAGGACCTCGCCCGGCGGCCACATGATGGTCTCCGAGCTCATGTTGATGACTTTGACGTAGCTGTCTTCGCCGCGCAGCAGCGTCGCAGGCAGGGAGAAGGAAGCTCGTAGCCGTGAATCTCGTAGTGCCGCAGTGGAGTAACCACGTTGCTGCTCTTTTAGTTTCCCTCCACGTGAACCAGAATTATGGAAGGACAGGGCGGCAGGCGCTCTTGGTCCGACGACGTCGAAGTCCCTTTGATTTGATTGTTCCAGGTTCTTCATCCTGTAGCTCAAGTATCGCCTTGTGGACCTCCTTCTGAAGCAATTTTTCAACACCTTCCTCGCCAGTGGAATAGGAGCTTCATCTTCTTCAAACTTGTCAGAAGACCGAGAGATCTGAGCGTGTATATGACGTTGTTTCATTTCTTTATGCCACTTCTGATTGTTGCAAATGATGTGACAATAAAAACCAGCAGCGTAACGACAAGTTCTTTTATTTGTGCGAGAATGCAGAAAAGCAGGTAGAAATGGCTGGCACGGCTTGTTTTATTAACACTATCCCCCCTTCGTTGGCTTTGGCTGGCGGCGGTGGCGTTGGCTGTGGCGGAAGGGGGCGTGTTAATATGGCTTGGCGGCTTGGCTGGCGGCAGGGCATGACAGCTGACGTCACGTCCGTTACACACGCGTGTTGTGAGATGATTAAATGTGGTTTATTTTATTAATATTATTATATATGCAAGTTGATAAAAGCCCATCTAGTATAAAGAAGCTATCGGATCGCCTATACATTTATAATATCAACGATTCATGGCTTCGATGTCTTAAGTGTCTCAAGTAGTACAACGTAGTAGGACAATTCTTTTTTTTTTTTATAACTGGGAAACCCATTTACGGATACCCGGTCGAGGGAGGTAACAGTAACAATCCTACCCTTCAAGCCTGATGTTGATAATCATTTTTATAAAAAGCAATTGCGTTGTAAAGGGTGTTCAAGCACTCAATGGATATATTTATTTATTTATTTATTTATACTTTATGCACAAAACAAAACTTGTACACAGGCGGACTTAATGCCATGGGCATTCTCTTCCAGTCGACCATAGGGTGGTGCAGAGATAATGCATGGTAGGTGCATTGACAAAAGAATAACAAACACAACAACAAAACAAAACAAAAAAAGAACAAACTCAAAACAAAAATCTTCCTTAAAATAACATCTCAGTATTATAGAATACACATACTACAATTCAATATACCTATAAATAAAATAGTAAAATACATACATACACATAATTACACACAATAATATACATGTAAAGTAATAATATAAAAATACACATGAAAATACACAATTTAGTATTATAGTTAAGAATGGCTAAAAGTAAATATATATAATATAATAATAATAATTGAAAAATGAAATAAACTAGTTTGGAGATGATTCTTCCAGTTTTTTGTGGATGTGTTCGCGAACTTTGAGTTTAAAAGTAAATAAATACCTATAAATAATGGTACACCTATATAGTTAAAATTTACTGGCTTAAATACAGGATGTGAGTTAAACGATATTACATTATATGAATTTTTATAACAATTTATGGTTTTAGCAAAACAATGCTTGAGCTGAAAATGAAGGCATCATTTAATCACAATGACACATAATCTTTGGCATAGTATATAATCTAGTCAATGACATAGTTTGCTTTGCGATATACTATACGGCTCTAGAATGAATACTGCATTGCTTTCCTGAGCATCATGACATGTCCTATCAAACGAGGTTTGTGCCTCTGGCATTGCCAATGACCATGAGCAACGGTGACTACTCAACATCAGATGAACCGTATGATTGTCTGTCTACCTATAAGTTAAAAAAGTATACTAAAAAGACCGATTGGTCAAATATATGCAGAGTTGGAATCGTGGCGCATAAAATAAAATTGCACTTTTATTGCTTTTTTGCTCTTGCACTTTTATTGTTCTCTTCCAAAATCTTCCAGAGAAGTCCAACTCATTAAAAAAGTCAGTTTTTTTTTGTTATATTAACAAGGAATAAACTAAAAATAACAATAGATTATTATATAAAACAATTAACTGACTTTTTTACGCCTTGCCCATTCAATAGTATTCGCCATCTTGCTTTTCTCTGTCATTCTCTTTTCCCTTTCTTACCGTTCTCTCACTCACATCTTACCGCTCCGTTCCACACTCTTTTCATACGCTACGTTCTTACCAATCTTACATATTATATTTTTAAGATTTTATTAATACCGAAAAAGTTTATCTGTAAATTAGAGTAGGTATTTAAAACAGCACAAAATTTAAACGTCAAAAACGTCAAGAATGACAATCTTATGAATAACTGATGAAGGAGACTGCATAGTTTTTCAATCGATTTGTGTAAAACGTAATTAAAATGTGGACCGGAGTCAGAAAAACACGACAATATCAATTCATAGTGGTAGCTAAGTTTTCTTTTAAATTAATTAAGTTATTGGCACACTCACGGAGTGTCATTGCTTTGAATACAACACGTTTTAAAGAATTTCATGTTCGCAACTTCATAAGGCTATCTATGATTCGTTGTAAAAATCAAAGAATTCCGAAGTTGTCGTGGCCTAAAGGATAAAGCGGCTGGTGTATTCGTATCAGGCGATGCGACGGTACCGGTGTTCGATTCCCGAAGGCAGGTGCCATTTTGCTAACGAAATACGTTTTTACTGGTGTGATCTGAAGAAAAATGAACATGAAATTGTATGAAAAAACGTATTTAAATAACTTTCATAATTAAAGCGTGCTCGCCGACAGATTCCATTAGACTGTTTAATTGACGTAACTTGATCAATCATATCGCGATATTATTTTAGATAACGCTTTATTTAAGGTCCGCTGCATTCAGTGTCACCTTGTATTTTGGACTTGAAGACATGTTTAGTCGTCTAGTGAGTTTTTATTTATTAAAATAATCTTATGTAAACTGTGTAATTCCGTACAGGTGTTTTTTTTACCTAACTATTCGCTGGTAGCCTAAGGGGCTATTCCAGATTTTCGCGGACGGGTAGGTGAGTTCACGGGCTCAATCTTAGAGAATTTGCTAACACTAGCCGTAGCAAGAGCAGTGCTTCGCAGAATCTACCACCGGATCGGAATCGCGACCCACTAAGATCCGACGACAAACTCAGTGGGCTGAACTGGTGACGTTGCAAGTGTGGCTAGAACGACAATTCTGCTTATTTTTGACGCATTCCGCCTTGAGTTATAGACGTTTAGATATGTTAGCGTTAACATATCTCAGAGCTTCGGCTACCGGTCTCTCATTCTTACTCTTTACTATCCTGTTATTATAACTAGGGGTCCCGCAGTAGTCGAAATTCGACTATAAATAATTGGAATTGTAAGTTTGTACACTATTATGATTGTACTTTATACTTCTATAATCACAAATTTCGCCAAGACTACACTATAAAAACATATTAATAAAGACAAACAATATTTAATCTATTCTCAATTTGACCACAGACGTCAATAACAAAAGTTTGACCATGTGTGCGTCAAATACATGGTATGTAGTGTGTGTAATGTTTTCTTTATTGATTTAATGTATCTTTTATGCATTATTAAAAAAATATATTAGCATTGTGCACTTCTTCTCTATATTCTCTATAAGTGTGGGAAATTTCATACTCCTCCGTCCGCGCAATTTACGTAAAAAGGGATACAAAGTTTTTGCTTCACGTATTAATATATAGATATATTTTGAAAAGTTTTTGAAATTATGTTTACATCGGCCGAAAACGAGTCTCGATATTGATAATTTCTGCTTGTGGATCTTATGAGCCAGCAGACCTTTCTTTCTATTTCAATCCTGTCTCTCTATTTCAACCACGAAGCACGTGCTATTAAGCGTGCTTTAAAAAACGGGACATTATTTAATTAAACTTGAATTTATCAAGATGGGTTTCTTCACAACTATTCAAATATACAATGTTATATTAAAGACTTTTATTCTTCTAGTATTATTGAATTAATTTTAACCACCAAATCATTTTTTTTTAAATTTTTTTATTGCTTAGTTGGGTGGACGAGCTCACAGCCCATCTGGTGTTAAGTGGTTACTGGAGCCCATAGACATCTACAACGTAAATGAGCCACCCACCCTGAGATATAAGTACTAAGGTCTCAAGTATAGTTACATATCTAATGCTTCATTATTTTAAGTTCGTTCTGTCTCATCTCTATTGAAATAGGCAAAGACAAACCGTTTAAGTAATCCCTCTTGGCTTAGCTCATGAGTGCGCCCGTCCGTCTTAGAAAAGGTCTCTGAACTAGCCGCAACTAGTTATTAGTGGTAGGACCTCGTGTGAGTCCGCGCGGGTAGGTATCACCGCCCTGCCTATTTCTGCCGTGAAGCAGTAATGATTTTCGGTTTGAAGGGTGGGGCAGCCGTTGTAACTATACTGAGACCTTAGAACTCATATCTCAAGGTAGGTGGCGGTATTTAGGTTGTAGATGTCGAATGTTAACTATGAATGTGGAAGGGTATAGAGGAAGAGGTAGACCTAAGAAATCGATTCCCACATCGGGCAAACATTTTGTGATGAACACGCTTATTTACTCTTTATTTATCATCTATATATTATGTACTTATTGGTACCCATAACACAGGGAATCCTAAATTGGGGCAGGAAGACTGTGCGTGATTTGGTCCAGATTATTATTGTTGTATTTAAGTAAACTGGTACGGCATATTAATATTAGATTATTTTATTAATCACATAAATGCGTATGAGCGTACCGTTTTATCTTTGTAGAATAGTCATTAACCTCAAAATGTTCATTGATTTTGTCATTTTCTTTTTAATTCTTCGAACAGATCCTGAGTCTTCTCACGCGATATTTTTATGTCAGTTTATCATTGAAGTATCGATTGTTCGCTTTATTTGCAGAAAAAAAAAACTGATTTCTTAATAATCCGATTAAGTACTTAATCTAAGAGAGATACTAAATCTAAGCTGTCAGTAGTTATTGATGCACTGAAAAAAGTCAGATGTATTATAATTTATGGAATTAGACAAAGGCTGTTTTAACTATGGTACAGGGTGTGATAACGGGTGCCGGCAGAGATACTGGTGGTAGGACCTCTTGTGAGTCCGCGCGGGTGGGTACCACCACCCTGCCTATTTCTACCGTGAAGCAGTAATGCGTTTCGGTTTGAAGGGTGGGGCAGCCGTTGTAACTATACTTGAGACCTTAGAACTTGTATCTCAAGGTGGGTGGCGCATTTACGTTGTGGATGTCTATGGGCTCCAGTAATCACTTAACACCAGGTGGGCTGTGAGCTCGTCCACCCATCTAAGAAATAAAAAATAAATAAAAAAACCTAGGTACATTCAATGAACCTGTTAGTGTTGTTACCTATATTTGGACCTATTTCATTTTGCGAACGCGCTTACTAGATGGCGCTAGGGTAACGATTGCGCTCGGAAACTAGGTACATAGATTTGAGACGCTTTTGGGATTAGAACTGATTTGTAATAACAATAGTTGGTTCAAATATAGCTGTAATAGATAGATTAGCTGTCAAACGCCCAGAGGAAAAGGGTCACGTATGGGATCCACAATGCTTAATGACTTGTAAGGCCGTGTCAATAACAAGACATTTGTCTTTTGTTCTAGGTAGAGGAGGTTATGCAGCAGAAGGCGCCTGTGGTGCCTAGTAACGTGAAACTACAGTAAGTATTATTTAAAAAACATCAAAAAAACGTCAAAATAAATGAAGTACAATCAAATCTGGATAAATGAGAACTGGATAAGTGAGAAAACTCTATAAGTGAGAGTAATAGCCAGGACCCGTCATTTTAAGCTCCCAAAACCTCTATTAGCGAGAAACAGAAACCTTTGTAAGAGAGAGTTGTTTTTCCCTCATGAACCTCCGTAAGTGAGACTGCTACTTATCTATACCTCTATAAGCGACAGTCGAGTTTTATCTATACTAATATATAAATCTACAGTGGTTTTTACGGATTTTCCGTTATAACTACTGAACCATGCATCCGATTGACTTGAAACTTGGTGTCCATGTAAAAAATATATGTACTTAATGGATAGGCTAATATTTATATGAGTGTTGGACTCCCTAATAATAATAATGACAATAAATAATAATGTTAATTTTAAATGGCCAGCGAAGCGGGCGGGTACGGCTTGTTTATTTATATTATTTAGGAGGATTAAATTACAAATAACATCTGCTATTTTATGACTCATTCTTAACTTTCGTGGAACTTCCTACCATTGTTTTTTGTATTGTTTTCTCGTCAATATTGAACTTATTCTATTTCCTGGAACTAAATAACGTTGTTATTTTATGGCATTCTTTTCGAATGGACACGTGTGCCTGTGTACCGTCCAGTTTGTCGGACTTACTCTGTTTATCGTTAGTCAGTTGCGAAGGAAAGTTCTGTTCTGCATCATGTCAAAACGGAAAATTAAAGTACTGTCGTTAAGAGATAAACTTAAAATAGTGAGTGCATTTGAATCCGGAAAATCGCGAAATGAAATTCAGAGGGAGTTTAATTTACCAGAATCCACCTATTATAAAATTATAAAATCAAAAGACTCTATAAAGTCTGAGTGCTTTGATGGACATGGAAATATTAAGAGGACTAGAGTTTCTGAATTTCCCAATATCGAAAAGTGCCTTTTAGAATGGATAAAACGAACTTTCGATAAGAACATTCCCATAAATGGACCTCTGGTGCTTGCACAATCAAAAGAGTTTGCTACAAAACTGGGAATCCAGAACTTTTCTGCTAGTAACGGCTGGTTAGAGGGTTTTAAAAGGCGCCATGATATAGCTTTCAAAAAAGCAGCTGGGGAAAGTAAATCTGTGTACCAAGGTGTGTGCAACCACTGGACTGAAGATCTGCCAAATCTTTTAGAAGGGTATGAACCAGACGATATTTATAATGCGGATGAAACTGCTTTGTTAATACGCTTTTATTAGCTTAAGACGTATGTATGTTAGTATGTAACGGAATCTTTGAACATGATTTTGACACCCTTCAAAACTTCGGATTAACTCGAAATTTGGCATACTTATTAAGGACTGATGACAAGTCAATATTAAAAAAAATTAATGGAAAAAATTTAAAAAATTTAAATAAAAAATGAAAAATAAATAATGGTTTAAAAAAAAACGTGTGGCACTCGGGAACTGCCGCGGTAAAGCTATTGCATAGCATTTTTTATCAACTTATGCAATTATAATTAGACAATGATAATTTAATATTAAAACAATAATAAAACAAGACCACGCTATATTAAACATTAATAAAAGCAAAACCTTAACTGCCCCTTCACACTCATAAGCTAGACCGCGCGAGAGAGAGATGGACAGACTTTTCATGATACGCATGCAATGTGACGTCACGCCACGCGCTTATTTACAAACACTTCACAAGCGCAACGTGTGAATGTGTTGAACGCGAGCTACATGGTAGGCGGAGTGAGGGGTGTAAGGTTTTTTTCGTTACGGAATTTCGGTCGCCGCGCTCAAGGCCCGCGATAAAACCTATGCAATAGCTTAAAAATAAAAAAAAATACGCTTTTATTTGTAGAAAATCCAACAAAAAAATAGTAAATAAATTTTATTAAATTGGAATTTAAAAGAGTGTAAGAAAAAATGATTTTATTGTAAAAAAAAGCGTGCAAAAAACTCGCACTAAGCACACAGTACTTTGAATACGCGACGGTTGTTGATAAAGCAATATTCGACAAATGAGTTAGAAAACATTCAAAATACAAAAACAGAAACCCAAACGAAATTGACTTTTTTGATTGATGATTGATTTTTTTAAGTGTAAATAAGTTCTAAATAAAATAAAATTAGGAATTTTTGGTTTGTTTTCGTAAGCATCTTGATACCTACCCTTATAAAGTACTTATATGTCGAAATCTAATGAACGTAACATATACACACTATTAAAAATATATTTATACATAATATATGTTGTGCATATCATGCACATAATTTTATCATATTACATATTTTACTACATTCGTACTTGTGACTTGTTATTGCTGCGTACCTCTCTCTATAAGAGAGAAACGCTAACCATGTACCAGCATTAGCGAGAAACTCGGATTAGTCAGAAACCTCTTTAAATGAGATTGTGCTCCCTTGAACTCCGCTTATCCAGGTTTGACTGTAAATATATTATTATTAAACGTCCTCAATTTTAATAAATTCTGTTGCCTTGAAAACTCTAGGATTTTTAGTACAGCGCCATCTATTGATAAACACAGACATTAAATACTTTTAAAGATTGTTTTAAATCAGAACGTTACGAAAGTTTATAGCTATGCGATAATTTTAAAGATAGCTCCTGTGGGGATATAGCTCAGTGGTAGAGCATTCGACTGCAGATCGAGAGGTCCCCGGTTCAAACCCGGGTGTCCCCTGATAATGGTTTTTCCTTCTTTTTTTTCAGTAATCAACCAAGCAGTTCTCTTTCTCCTGACGCGAGGAGCAAGAGATTCTCGGCGAATTTTTTCAAAGCAACTTTTAGCTCACGAAGCAAGGCGGTCCAGCCCGCCACTTCAACGCAGTCGATAGACGAAACTAGCAAGATAGGTAGCGCGGAGACCAAGCCTATTACTAGAAATAGGCCTAGGACAGGTAAAAAAAACAATTATTTTTGTGGATTGTATTTGGTTATGGGCGCCCATAAGAACGGAAAAGGCACCACACACCTTGAAACATGTAATCGTTCTACCCAACTCTTGAGTTGACTTAACTCTCCTAGGGCTGAACGAAACTATTCTAATGAAAAATACTTCTGCCTAATCAACGTCTCAATTGTATACAGCTGTCATATCATTCAAACCGGTAAGTGTGACCGATTCGCTGCAAAAAATACATTACAGCATCACTGCAACCTATTCGTGTCCATAGTCAGGGACGTCTTAAACTAGGATGGGGCCCTTGGGCACACAAGAATTTGAGGCCCTTTTGGAAAGTAAAAAAAGCGAATTATAATAACATTTTTTTACTGAGAATGACCATTTCCTATAGGTAATCAAATACAGTATGACATAATATGTCATTAATTATTGATTGTCATTAATGATATTAGAATGCTGCTGGTTTTTTGGTTACGTTTTCAATAACGGTTTCTTTCGGGATTTCTGTTGAGCAAAATATTCTTTAAAGGCATAGTATATGCCTTCTAAATACCTTCTGACTACAGATTTGTGAAAAAAGTGTAATGTGCCCGACAAAAATGTTTTGAGAATAAACGTGTGAGAGAAATTGTCGGTCTTTCGGGGCCCCCTGAAAATGGGGCCCTGGGCACGGGCCCCGTGTGCCCTTATGGTAAAGACGGTATTGTCCATAGTACATCCCTACTTGTGAAAGTAGGTATTGATTGTTTTTTTTTTAATTTCTTAAATAGAATTGGGACAAGTTTGTTCACTATGTTCTTGTTAGGTTTTCTCTTTGAAATATGTAATTCAATAAAATGCTTACGTAGTTAAATACGGGTCAAGCTTGGCGGGGTCATAAAGATTCGCTCTAATCTGTTTTTGTTTTTAAATTCGTTCAGATGTACTCAATTTAAAATTGAGACTTATTTTACAATTATAAATATCATTTTATTATTGCCGACCAATTTTACATTTTAATTACGTGAACGTCATATGAACATAATTAATAGGATATCGGAACTGATTCTTCTTGCACGATAATTACAATTCATACTGTTTTTTCAGCAACAACGCAAGAGTCTTCATCTAAATTAAAATTAAAACGAAGCCTTGGCGTGGAACGCCTGACCTCCGCGAAGCCTTCCATCAAACGACTGGACAAACCCTTAGAGCCCGAACGACCCTTGAGGAACAAACCGACAACTCCAGACCCCGGTGGGCCGAAGCCGACAAGAGATGCAAACAAAAGTGAACCTAAAGTCAGGAATGTCGTTTTGCAAATCGTGAAAAAGTCCCACGCACCTCTGAAACCGCCTTCGCCGCCAGTTGATACCGTTTTGCCACCGACGCTGAAGCCGAAGGTTCCAGAAAAGAGTTTGAAGATAACGAAGAACATTAACAACAATGATGTTTGGACTAGTGCCGATGAAAAAAGAATCTTCCGAAAGAGAATCACTTCATTACCCATAAGGTAAGTTTATGTTTTTCAAAATATTCATCCTTGTATTTACTTATCGTATTAATTTGATTCAAAAGTGACCAAATACCTTTTTCCTAATGTGACATTAATATTTTAATTACGTTCATGGCAATCGAATCACTGATCGAAAACGGTTATATTTAAATCATTCACGTTGTATAGGTATTTATTTGCAATCCAAAAATAAAGCAACGAAATATGTGTTTTATACCATAATTCAATAAAGTTTGTTATCCGTTAACACTAACAAAGGTATAATAACCGGCAAACTTCTTGAGCATTTGTTGACGTAGTGGGGGTAAGTTTGCGCATGGTACACTCACGTGCAAAAACATTACTTACTCTGCGTCATAATGCTATTAAATTATTAAAATCAACATATGTATTTATTTATATATTTATTAGAACATCAACAAAACATATAGGTTAATAATTGTAATAATTTAATCTTGGGGTAAAATAGATATTCCTTCTATTAAGTCAAAACTAGAGCTGTTGCCAGGTCTTGGTTCAGTTGAAGCGAAGCTGGTATTTGTAATTTTTTTTCGTTATCATTATCTTGACCATCATCATCATCACTGTTTTCATCACCCGAGTCGCTATCATCGTGATGAGTCCACATAGGGCTCATCGGCGTAGTTTACAACTCGGTCGGTTCGATCTTCTTTTTTGTCTATAATTAATTATTTTTTGAAGATATTCGATTCAAAGTAATCGAATGTTACTTTTTTCATTTACCAGCTTCCGATTATTTTCTGTTCTTTTCTTCCATCTGAAGCCTAGCTCTTTCATAATTCGTCGTAAGCTTCATTCCGAGCCATTAAAATTTATATCTTCTTTAAATTTTTCGAAGCCTTTCTACGGTACGGAGTTTCGCTGCTTGTTATGTAGTTATTATGATTACATATTTTTATTACAGATTGAACGAAACTATCCATTCCGGTAATTTTCTTCTTCCCTGATCTTTTCTTACCCGGAGTCCGAAACACGGCGAGCAAGCCAGAGCCTTTAGCTTCGTTAATAATGCACCTAACAGTACTCACTGATGTTTTTGTTGCTTCCGAAGTCTGTTTTAATTTTTCCATATCATTCTTCCCCTGTTTTATAATGAAGCAATATACATCGTACACAATTTTTCTACCCTTTCTTTTAAGTACTACACCAGTTTGTCACGGCATAGTGTATGTTTTATAAAAAATCAACAAACACTCAACAAATAGCAATGGCAACAAAGTCCACAAGCAATTATAACAAATAACTTAACGATTAATAACGATAGACTTTCCACTGTACGCAAGCGTACTTTTGGGAGCAAGCGGAATGAGGGCGCGGTGCGGGACGCAAGGCTCGACTGATCTACCAATAACGCGCTCGATACGATTTCCCCTGCCGTTGCGCCTCACCCTCACCACCAAAATGATCTAAAATTCGGTTCTGCGCAGTCAAGGTCATTTGCTCAAGAAGTTTGCCGATTACTATATCGCCTTATTGAATTTGATTCACAGCATAAACTTTCATTCGTATATCCGTCTCGGTCAGACATATTGCTATTCTCTTCGCTGAATAGTGCCATCGATTATCTCCGTTTCATTTACACCTGCACAAATTTTGACCTCTACGTATAATGTAGTTAAATTAAAATACATATCGCTTCAAGGCATATTGCCTGTAACTAAAGTAACGCTAATTCAGTCGGGTACCGTGTTTTGCTTAAAGTATAAAGCTACAGAATGTAAAGGTCCGCCAAGATTTCGTTTTGATTGAATAAGTGAGTGCTTTGAACTTGTTGAGAGAGAGAGATAGAACCATAGAATAAAGTATTTTGTGACTGGTCTGTTGATTAAATAAACGACCATCGCAACAGGCTAGTTTGTGTTTGTCGACGGAATGTTGTTGACGTTCCATCGGCTACAAATTTTATTTTCGAACTATTTTTTTATTTGTGTCAAACGAATCGAACTCTAAACTTAATTAGTTAATGATGGTGTGTGTTTCATGTGATAAATAGTGAGGTGCAATTGTTTTTTTGTTCGGAATCTGTAATCTGTTGTTGTTTTTTGAAGCGTCAGCTTTGTAACGACCAGACGAAGAACTATGCAACAAAAAATTGAGATTACTGAAGCGGTGTCTTAATGCTTTTGTCTTTTCTTCGAAGTAATGTCAAATGACTAATTGGCTTAACCTTTTATGAAAACACAGTTTGAATCCCATATTCAATATAGACTTAGCACATATTTTTACTCACACCACTTTAAAAAAGACGAAGTTCTAAAATGAGGTTTTACAACATTCTGTTTAATTTGTCTAACAAATAATTTTTTTAAATCATTATAATAGAGAGACGAGATCATTAAAAGTTATCATTAAATTAAATTCAAGTCTATATTACGCAATCATTTTCCTCATACATTCCTAATTATTAAACAGTGCCTACACTGCCTACGTGTGTTTGAGTACTTAGTGGAATTAGTCTAGTTCAATCAAGCAAAATAATAGTTTTACTGTCGTTCAGTGCACTAAGGATTTTCACGAGAAAGTACATTTACATTTTAACTCATTATGGCGGTAACAGACTCATAAGCGCATATGCGTCACAATAACAGTGCGAGACGGCGGCATAAAGACTGAATAGAAAACAAGAAGAAATGTGAATTTTTGCTCCAAAAGAAAGTTACCGAAGATTTTTATAATTCTGTAATATGCATTAGTTCGCATGCAAACTAAATATTCTTCTGTTAACGTCCTACGAACATGTCGTTAGCAATGTTAAGTAATGATGATAAACTCATGAGCATAACTTGTGTTATGTAATACAGAAAACCTGAAACGGTGATGAGGTGGAGACTTAATGTATTCAGACGTATGCAAGGAGCGCAATCAAAATTATATTCAGAGTCCACTGCCGTAAGATTTACTTTAGATCGTTTTTGTTTGTTAGGTACCTAATGGTTACTTGTTTAATTATTATTATAGTCTACATATTTTGTTAATTTGGTAGACCACAGCTCAGTTGCCCGATTTTAACATAAGAACCATAAAGTGCCGAACATACTTAGGACGCTACCAACGAATTTATAAAAGTGTTAATCCTGTAGAATTTAATTTTTTTTGTAAAATTGAATAATATGTTTTAAAAACATCTGAGAACGACACAAAGTCGCCTGTGTTGATTAACGTGACGTAATACACGCATTTGTTAAATAGACTTATTTATGCAGACAGTTTCAATGCAACGTTTTCTTGCATTTGTGTAAACACAAATAACAGTAAGGCGTCCGGTGATCACTTAGCGCAAGGTGGGCCGTGAACTCGTTCAGCCGTCGTTATTCGTGATTGATACCGGAATAAAAAAACATAAGTTATACATCCGGAATATCAAATGCCTTTGTCAAAGATATGGGCTCTGACCGGGAAGAATCCTAATCCATTAGTACAGAAGTGATGCTCATATTTTAAGGCAAAATGCGAGACAAACATACCCCATCCTGTGGACCGAATGGTCAACAGTTGATGTCGCCCCAAACACGTCATTACGGATCCTCCCGATCCATTAACGGTGCTTTTAGGTACCACAAGCATCGGTCACCGTCCTCGTCGAACCCGTCGCTTGCGACGAAGGGCTCGACGAGTGAATTAACCCATAGACACAGCCCAGTGACTTTCGCGCCGGATCTTCTCAGTGGTTAGACCACGAAAAAGTATTCGAAAGGTCGGAAAAAGTTTAATGGCCATAAAAAATGTGAGATTAGACCATAAAAGCAGACCCACTGAGAAGATCCGGCGGGAAACTCAGTGGGTTGTGTCTGTGGGAGCATTTGCATTATCCGTTGACCGCATATAAAAAAAACCGCTTGATTTTACCTTAAAAGTAGTTTTAATTTTATACTCCTTGTATTCCTATTCCATAGTATATTTAAAAAAAAAGGTATATCGCGAAAACGGGCTCATTATGTCATAAAGTAGGTACGTTGCGACGTTGACTTGTTCAAATAAACGCTGGAACAATAATAACACTTGCTTTCGAAACACATAATGGAATTTAAAAATATAATGTAAATTTTTCCCAAACGAAATCCGTTACGTAAAATGGGTATTGCGGAAGTTAATTTGAATGTTCAACAACGTTTGCTGACTTTAAAATCGATTATGTGAACGACTTTTAAAATTGTATTAAATGAAAATTCGCTAATAGCAATATTACGTAAGACCAAAGAAATATCTGATGAGGATTTAAAATGGTTATATATAATAGTATTTTGTTTATAATCGAATTTAGATTTTGGTTATGTAAATATGTAAATGGTAATTTTCATTTCTCCCGCTAATTTCAAATTTGATTAAGAATAACGGAAAAGTTTTTTTTCTCATCACTATTGAATTCATGATTGAATTCTAAACTGATTTCCAAATTGTGCTACATCAACTTTCTTTTCTAATGACAGTGGAAGTTTCTTGAAGTGTCGCTCTAAGGTAAAACTATTATCAATACTTTAGGGCTATGCTTCTTTGCTCGTCTTTAGACTTGAGACTAAGTCTTTTGAGATAGTTATCTTTATTGACAGCAGTTCTCTTTAGAGCATATTTTATGGTAATCCATCTTTCCCGCGTCGTAATACAAATGCTCAAGTTCTCTTGACAAAATGGTAATGTGCATATCTTGCAGTTTCCAAAGTATAAGCTAACTCCATCATTTTCTTCGACCCCATTGAAATTGAAATTTATTTGAACTGACCAGTCCATCTTATGCTGAGTTTTCAATGTCATCTTTCGCAACCGAATTCAATATTGAAGTTAGTGTCGGTAAGCAATATTTTATTACAATTTCGCAGAGAACTTTCAGGAATCATCAGAGAGTGGTATTGTTTTGGGGGAATTTAATAGTGGACTTAATTCAGAAGTATTCTTTATCCATTACACGCTTTATCGGATTGTTCGTTAACCAAACTCACCATTCCGTCATCGATTCTCAGTTTAGACTCTACAGAATTTTCTAGGATCATAAGAGCCATTTATTATTATAATCTGTGAAGGTTGCCTCCTCATCCGTTCCAACCAACAAGCTAGATTGGATGGAATATTTGTACAAGTGAGACCCAAGGATTTCGTATTATTGTCTTTTATTGTAAGAAACGGCAAGGTCGCACGAATGTTTTAAATTAAATAATTGTTTCGTGTCATTTAATTTGTGTGTCGAAAATATGTGACACAATCGGAATTTAGAATCGCAGGCTCTAATCGGGTCATTGGAAGTATTGATATGTTTCCAAGGTTTCTAAAGCAAAGAATGAAACGGGGTATCAATATATCAAACCGGCAGCCGATGTCGTGCATGTAGCGAGTCATGACAAGAAGAACATGTTTGTAATGCATTCTCAGAAGCATTCACAGTTCGCTGCCTTTAAGCAATCTAATGACGTTTTTGATGGTGCTGACGGCGACATTTGTAAGACTACCCACCCATCTGAGATAATAAACATATTTACCTATGTGAACGGCTTAAAATCATGTCTATTTATTTATTCGTTATTGTATACAAAAGGAATAGTGATATGTACAAAATGCAAGTTTAAATTAGACACGAGATTTCTTTCAGCAAAACAAAATAAGAGGAAGTAGGTTTAAGATGGTGGAAAAGGCAACAGCAAAACGGAACAGTAGTGAAACAAAAAGTTGTAAGAAAAAAATGTATTTGAAAAAACTAATAAAATTCAATAAAAACAACAACAAAAAAATATAAAATGGAAAATAAAATATATATTATATAAATGTTAGACACATACAAAAACTTACACATCTATTCTTTGAGAGGATGTTGACAAAATGTTAACTAGAATCATTCTCCTGCCCTTCTCCCAGTCATCTGGGGTCGGCGCAACATGTTTTCTCCTTCCATAATCCTCTATCATATACCATTTCTTCGCTCACTCCTCTCTTACCATATCGTCTTTCACGCATTCCATCAATTTCTTCTTAGGTCTACCTCTTCCTCTACTCTGTAGTACTAGCACCTCTGCTACTTGCTTCGGCATTACATATACTAAATGCTAACTAGAATATGAAATCTAAATCAAATGTATGTTTTTATCTATGCGTTATAATCTCATTGTGACGTATCTTAGTACATTAGCTGTTGACAATCCAGGGTAGGTTTCTGTCATAGTGCCATCAGCGTAGGCCAGATGGCGTGAGAGTAGAGTACAAGAAGTAAGCGATAGTTATATAGATTCAACGGTAGGCAGCGGCTTGCCTCTGGCCCCTGGCATTGCTGACGTCAATGGGCAACGGTAACCTTTCCACCATCAGATGGACCGTATGCTTATCTGCCTAGAAGGGCAATAAAAAAGTTAGAGCAGAGTGTGATCGGGTTTCACTAAGGCTTAGTAAAATCTGGCGTGATTACGGCCCTTGCTGCTTGCAAAGGGTAATATTAGATAATACTTGATAAAAGCTTCTACAAGCTTTTTTTAAAGCACGAAGTGATAAAGGTAATACTAGTTCAATGCTTAGGTAATGACAAATATGCTCAGGTTCTGATGCTTTTAAAAAATGCGGCTCATTTATTTATTTTATTTATTTTTATTTATTTTTTTAGGTTCACACAATACACATCACAAGCTAAAGATACATAAAAAACACAAATAAAAAGAAACAAAATCTGGCTTGCAACATAAGTTATGTGCGCACGACAAAACAAGACATATAGTGCTGAATTTGTACAACAATGTTCCTTACAATTATGACAAAACAACACAATAACAAAAACTAATCTAACGAATAATGGAAGGAAAAAAAAAAAAATTATTCACAATGCTTTCAAATCTTCGTGTCTATTGGCTACGTTAATAAGCCTGGTGCAATCTTACCTAGCGAAACCCGATAGCAGGTAGCAATTTCCCCAATAAAATAGATGTATTTATACGACCACGAATGACTACCACATTGAACGAATAACATAGTGCAATAAAAATCAAATCCTCTTATAAATTTTATAAATTGCCTAATTACTATAATATAAAATTGTGACTTAGACCTCAAGTTTTCAGGTGAGTGACGCCAATCACGTTTTGATGTCTATTGGCTTCGGTAACCACTTAACACCAGTTGGGCTTTTAGTTCGTTTACCCAGCTAGTAATAAGGGTAAGGAAGTGATCCAAAAGTGAATTTAAAAAAAATCATACACATTGATTGTTTGATCGATTGATTGATTGAAAATTCTTTATTGCACAAAAATATTGTACAAAGGCGGACTTAACGCCATGCAGGCATTCTCTTCCAGTTAACCCTCGTTGATGAAGTGAAAGATTCAAGAAGTGCGTAGCTGTGATAAAGTTAATACATGGCAATAATTTAAAGAATTATAGTAGACATGAGTGAAAATAAACACTAGGTTATAATTACATTGCCAAAATAAAATCATATCTAGATTGTTGCTTTGTAGTATTTAGATGAGAGTGGACTGTATTTATTGGTTTTGATATCTTTATCAGTCCTTATGTTACAAATTAAAGATATATGAAATATGAAATCGATCACCCTTGGCGGCTGGAATTGAAAAGGGAAAAGTGTCATAGTGGACGTCGTTTGTTGAAACTTTTGACGTTCCGAATTCCAACATAGATACATACATACAAAATACATAGATAAGAATAAAATGAATTATATAAACGACAACATACTACTACAAAACAAGCAATATGTGTTTTGAAAAAGAGATCATGTACTTTCGCTTTCAAAATATCAACTGAACTTGCCTCACGAAAACTCGGGGGAAGGCTATTCCAAAGACGAGTTGCTGAAATAGTAAAGGACTCACAAGAAGTCCTACCACCAGTGATGAGATTTCACTGTTGGTAGAGGTAGGGACCTCTTGTGAGTCCGCACGGGTAGGTACCACCACCCTGCCTATTTCTGCCGTAAAGCAGTAATGCATTTCGGTTTGTAGGGTGGGGCAGCCGTTGTAACTATACTTGGGACCTTCCAACTTATATCTCAAGGTGGATGGCGCATTTACGTTATAGATGTCTATGGGCTCCAGTGACCACTTAACACCATGTGGGCTGTGAGCTCGTCCACCCACCCATCTAAGCAATAAAAAAAGGAATTTCAGTATAACGCACATACAATACGTGCAAATATATGATGGCATGTAAAGTATTGTATGTTGCATTTCAATATGCTTGTTATTCTCTAAGCTTGCACATGTTAAACATCTGCCGTCGATAACGGAGTACTTAAGTCATCTCGTTTCGACATTGTAATGGTTGCATGCCCTCTTTGTGAGCAAGCGTTTATTGAATTAAGCTTATCTGTTAGTCGTTTTGGGTGGAGGATTCAGTTTTTTTATTTTATAGATAGATTCTTCGACAAAATCATCGATTAATATCAGAAGGTCGTGACCTCGTCTGCCCTGTTCAGTATTTTTTATTTATTTACTAGCTGACCCGACAGACTTCGTAGTGCCTCAATCGATAAATAAAAAACAAAAGGAATCCGTCCGACGGAGTACACATAAAAGGAAAAACAAAATTGTATTTTTTTTATTTAATTTCGAGCATTTTCATATATAAATACATTTAAACCTTCGCTGGACTTCCACAAATAATTAAAGACCAAAATTAGCCAAATCGGTCCAGCCGTTCTCGAGTTTTAGTGAGTCTAACGAACAGCAATTCCTCTTTATATATATAGATAATATATATAGAAGAAGAAGATAAATTAGTAAGGCAAACATTGAAATGAAAACAAAAAATTTATAACAAGCTTCTTCATGCCTTAGTTTGTAAACGTGCACAAGTTTAATAGAAAAATTCATATGATCCTAGCATATACAATCAAACACAATGAATTTAATAAAGACTCAACTGCTTGAATAAAATCATAATTGGTAAATTACCATTAGTCATACGTTGTATTCTTAGTTACGTGCGACCGTTCTTGCATTATTGTTATGTTATTTCTCACGTCCATTTTGATATCTATATAATACGTGAAGCCAAAACTTTGTATCCCTTTTTACGAAAATTGCGCGGACGAAGGAGTATGAAACTTTCCACACTTATACAGAATATAGAGAAGAAGTGCACAATGCTAATATTTTTTTTAAATAATGCATAAAAGATACATTAAATCAATAAAAAAAACATTACACACACTACATACCATGTTTTAGACGCACACACGCATGCATACTATTTATTGTCAAACTTTTGTTCTTGACGTCTGTTGTCAACTTGAGAATAGATTAAATATTGGTTGTCTTTGTTAATATTTTTATAGTGTAGTCTTGGCGAAATTTGTGATTACAGAAGTATAAAATACAATTATAATAGTGTACCAACTTACAATTCCAATTAATTATAGTCGAATTTCGACTACTGCGGGACCTCTAGTTTTTTTAAAACCAAACCAATAGTAAATACGTTTTCAAGATCGTTTCGAGAATACATTTCGTGATTGTGTGTTGTATTCTATATTATATATCTCTAGTGAAGCTAAAAATATGTTTTCGTGATATTAAATTGTTTTTGTGTAAAGGACTAAACACAATTGTAGTTCATTATTCCTATCGGTCTTGATTATAATAATTTATAAGATAGTAGCAAACGTTGTAACAAGTTTTTAATCTTATGTTTAAATTATAAACATTAAAAACACATGAATTAAGATACGCAGCATTATAATAACACTACTTTACAAGGTTTTTTACCCAGAGATGAAACTGATATGTATCGGTAGAGTTATAAACCCTTAAAAACTGAAGCTGGAAAAAAAATAGGACGTCCGATTTTGTAAATACTGATTATATTTATTTTTTATCATTTTTATACATTTATCTCCGAAACAAATAAAATATGGGTCGTTTTACTTCTTCTTTTATACTGATTCATATCAGTTTCCCTTATTATAGACCAATAGTAATTTGCTAACATATTTTTATCCTAAAATCCTTGGATCTTTCCTCGAAAAACTTCAAATCCTGGTGAAAACGTTCGCCATGCTCATCACTCACGCTTCCCAGGTTCTCAGGAAAAAAGTCCAGATGAGAATGTAAAAAATGAATTATTAACGACATATTCACTCCCGTTCTTTGGTAATTTCTCAGTAAATTGGAAATAATTTCTGCTTAATTGTTTCCTATTTTAATTTATTGATTCCTAAGAAATTTTTCACTAATGCTTTAAATTTAAATGAATACCAAGCATCTTTTTCGAAATTGGATAAGTTACCATCAAAATTTTCATCCTTTAATATTTTTCTTATTTAAGGACCCACAAAGATTCCTTCTTTGGGTTTTGCAGCAGATAAACTAGGTAAAATGGTTTTTAAATACTTTAAAGCTTGTCCATCTTTGTCAAGTGCTTTGACAAAGTTTTTCATTAATCCCAGTTTGATGTAATAGCTGTAAGCTGGGTAATGATGGATTAGGAACTTTTTCAGAATGTAGCACAGATTTTTGTGACTGACGCAACATAAAGACATTGTATGTGCTTTCGGTTTTTGTTGTTAAAACCTGTAGTTTCAGTTAGGCAGAAGTAACAGTCAGTAGTATGATTTGTTGGTTCTTTCCATATCATTGGGATGCCGAATCGTAAATGTTTCCTTTTTTCTGTAGCCTAGTTCTTTAATATACTTCTGCAATTTTCGCACACTACACCAGGAACCCATTTTTTATCAAGGTTTGTTACCGATTTGAAAGTAATGGAACTAGGCTCGTTTTACGTGATTCAGTGTTTGGTCTCTTCTTTTTTGACAAAATAATTTGACCGCAAACATGGCAAAAGTTATTTGGGTTTAAATTACACTGCCTTGATGATATTTTAAAACAAATAAAAATGTTTGAATAACACTTAAACGCAATAAAAAAAAACTATAAGCTCAGACACGGCTAACAAGGTAGCTTACTTAGGTGAATTCTGGTGAATGTGGTTATATCAAAAACTTGACGTGATAAAATTATGAGACATATATTTTGGTAATTAGGGAGTATGTAGAAAACACACCCAATATGAATTATCTGTGGGTAAAAGAAAAACTTTTTTTTTGTAAAGCAGTGTAATTATTAACGAATAACACATACCTACAGATTTTGTCCTAGAAAACCGGCCGTTTGCCTTTTTTTAAAATAGTTTTTGCAAATTTCCAAATACATATTTGAAGCACCTTTAGAATTGAAGTGGTTTAATCCAAAATTCTTATCTTTTGGTAAACGCCAAAAATGTAATTGAAGAATTATCATATTTTATTACGATTAAAGAAAAGAGTACGTTTTTCCTTTTCTGGACTAAAAGAGACAGTTTAGTTTTAATAAAACTCATAGAATACGTCAAGTTCATGGGTAGTTTAAAGTATAGAACTCATTTTCTTAATTTTTTTAGATATGTCACTTAAATTCTAATGGTGCGATATATTATTATGTGCCTTTGTGTAATTTGGTGTAGTCAGTATATTTGGCTCACAAATCGCTGATCGGCCTGAAGTTGAACTAGGTTGGGAATATGCTGACCGTGTATATGCTAATCAGGGCACGTAGATAGGTATACCTACCGACAGATGATGAGGTATTTGCAATAGCAGCTCGGGAAGTCAGATTCGCATACGTGTATTTGTGATTAATAGACCCAATAGGCAATTATCGCGTAGATTGAGTAGAATATTACCGAAGATTGGCAGACGATCTAACGGTGCAATCATTAAACACCAGCCCACTGAGTTTCTCGCCGGATCTTCTCAGTGGGTCGCGTTTCCGATCCGGTGGTAGATTCTGCGAAGCACTGCTCTTGCTAGGGTCAGTGTTAGCAACTCTCCGGTTTGAGCCCCGTGAGCTCACCTACAAACGTTTAGGGTGAAGCTGAAATAGCCTCTCAAGGCTATCAGCATAGGTAGGAAAAAAAATATTAAACACCCATTGACAATATGAGCTATGTACCGCAAGTACCGCTCGCCTTGAAATGTTAGAGCTATGACGTATTGAATGCATTGAAATAATAGGTGTCATTACCTTCAGACGGAAACAGAAATTGCCGTGGGATAATAAGCAAGACGATGGTACGGTTTGTGGTTTAGTATTTTCTCGCCATGTTTTATGAAATAATTCGTCAGATTATAAGTTTTATGACAGCATGTAGGACTTACCGAATGACTGGTATGTATTAAGTAAAAAAAAAGCTATGTAACTTTCTATGTGTATTCACTCTCAAGTCAATTGCTTTTTTGGCAACAAAAGCAAGCAATCATATGTTTTTTTTTTTATGATTGAAGGATTACTGGTGGCCCGGAGGCCTTTCCAGTTTCACCAGGACAGGTGGGCGAGCAAAGGCTCAGCCAGGAGGGGTGGGATTTGCTAACAGCTACCCGAGCGCAAATCATATGATTTGACAGACAAAAATCTATCTCATTTTGTTGATTAAGTATCAATAGTTTTCTTCTACATTCCGCATCTTTAAGATTTTGTGTTCTATTATCAACTGGAAAAGCCTACCAAATGATAATCTCCAATGCTGATAAAACAGGTATTCGTGTAAAGATTGAAGTATTATAATCATTGTGAATCAAATACGTGAAGTAAGTTCATTGCCTCAAGCTAAAAGGTGTCCCCCGCACACTCGTTAGTCGCAATTGTCCTGTTAGACAATGCGATAGCAATTCATGAACAAACAATAACGTTGATGCAATTAAACGCGCTGAGTAAGCTGCGATAACTTTACCAAACGTTAAACGGATTGGACACTTTAGTGCTACAATACCTGCTCTAAAAGCTATGACGTTTTATGCCGGATAAGAAGTGCGTTTACTAATGACCGCAGCAGTCTATTAACTATGTATTGAAATTGATACGAACACGGTTCAGTAAGTGGCGATTCTTAGCTAATAAATAATGTAATTTGATCTAAGCCAAACGCGGTTGCCTCTCTCGCAGAAAAGCCCCCAATGATAACATTAATATCGACGCTTTGATTACCGTTAATGCATTATGAAGTGCAAAACAAACAGGTTTCGGATGCCAAAATCAAGCCAAAGAGAAAGTATCCCACAGTGTCTTTTATTATATTGTATAATTGTGAGCTTGGAGTTCAACTTTCACAACTTGACTATGAAGCTATGGAATATCTGAATGGCTTTTTTTAATAGCTTAAATAGACCCATAACTTAATAATTTGGTTAAACTTTTATCATAAACCATATGCAAATCAAATTGCAATTGTATTCGTTCCACCCCTTTATGCGAGAACACGATTGCTTTGCGTGCTCAATACTACTTAGCCGTAGCAACTGTTGAGGATTAATCATCTATCTGGTGGTGGCCAAAGGTGTGCCTTATTCCCATGATTTCAAAAGCTGACAATTGGGGTTATATTGCTAACATTGTTTAAATTCATTTATTTTTATTTATTATAACACGTTGTAATAATTGTATTCGTTATAGCGAAAAACAAAAGATATAGTTGTATTACATACGTGTGTACATACTGCCCACTGGATGTTGAGTGGTTGTAATAGATCGCAAGATTTTTCAATACCTACCAGTAGCAATACCTTGAGGAAAATGTTTTAGCAATCCCCAAATCCTTTAGATGTGAAACTGTAATGACGAGAATATGGTAAAGGTGGGGCTTATGAGATTTATTTATTTATTTTTTATTGCTTAGATGAGTGGACGAGCTCACAGCCCACCTGGTGTTAAGTGGTTACTGGAGCTCATAGACATTTACAACGTAAATGCGCCACCCACCTGAGATACAAGTTCTAAGGTCTCAAGTATAGTTACAACGGCTGCCCTACCCTTCAAACCGAAACGCATTACTGCTTCACGGCAGAAATAGGCAGGGTGGTGGTACCCACCCGCGCGGACTCACAAGAGGTCCTACCACCAGTGAATATTTTAGTTTCTCCCATATAAACCAATGGAAATATCTAAGAGTAGGGTTCTTTTGCTTTTTGTCCCGAAGCGCTCATTATTTCTGGTATGGATATCCGTTGTTACAATGCGATTGAGTTTTGTGGTGTTCTTGCTGGCATGGTACCTTGAAAGAACAGTATGAGGTAGATACATGTATACTGCAAATGTTCTGTGATTCTCGCGACAAACCTAGGCTGAAATTCGCTAATAGGTAGGCTAGAAGAAATTCTGTATAGGTAAGTTCATATAATAAATTCGATAAGCGATTTTCCTAAATTCCATTGAAACAATTGTCAATTTAGACACGTACCTACGTGAAAGTGTTACAATGTAAGACCTCTTTGGTAATAGAAAAGACATGTTTTGAATTACATTCCTTTTTTTTCTGTGAATTTCCGTTCTGACGAGAATTTTAATTGAAAAAAACACAGGCGCCGGAACTTTTTTGCATAATATGCGACTTAAGTACGTCGGCTTACTTAACACAATTAATGCCCAATAATATTTTATTACGATTTATTTATGGTTTTACGTCCTTTTTTGTATTTTTCGGTAATTTTTTTTTATGATGATAAATTGTGTTTTTTATAAATTATATTCAAATACGAATTACATATTAATAAAATGATGAAATATGAATAATAATTTTCGATCTTACCGACAGAATAATAAGTAAAAAAATTGAACTGGTTATTTAAAGAAAAAATCAAAATTATCGATAATGTTGATTATTGAAAACACGAATAAAACAACGTTTTCTGAAAATAAATCGTAGCTAGATCGATTTATCACCCCCGAAATCTCCTGTATACTAAATTTTATGAAAATCGTTGGAACCGTTTCGGAGATTCATATTCTATGTATATTTTATATACAAGAATTGCTCGTTTAAAGATACTAGTGGTCCCGCAGTAGTCGAAATTCGACTATCATTCATTGAAATTATAAGTTTGGAAATTATCACGGTTCTATTGTCAATACTTCTATAATCACAGTTGTCGCCAAGGCTACATACACTATAGACAAATAATATTAATCTATTCTCTACAATAGTAACAAAAGTTTGACAATAAACGCAGAGTATATACGTGTTGTGTCAAATACATGGTAGTGTGTGTAATGTTTTCTTTAATGATTTAATGAATTTTTTTAGCATCATTAAAAAAAATATTAACTTTCTGCACTTCTTCTCTATATTCTTTAAAAGTGTGATAAATTTCATATTCCTCCTTCCGCGTAATTTTTGTAAAAAGAAGTACAAAGATTTTGCTTCACGTATTAATATATAGGATAGATAGGCTTTTTTAAAATCGCACGCAAATCACCGCGGGAACGGTAAGTAGATGTAATAAATTATTTGTGTGCGTATTATTAAGTTCGATCGCTGTACAGTACAGGGCCGACCTCCGTAGGCCGCGTTGGCCACGGCTGGTCATTCACCCGACTCGGCTCTCTAGCTTGGCCGAGGAATGCTAGCCGTCGGAAACTTGTTTGATCTTTTTGCACTTTTTGGGTTATGCGGTTATGCCGCGACCTTGTCGTTTTTTAGCCTACAATGCCCAAATTGATGAATACTACTACAATTTTGTATTTTATTTTATATTATTATCTTCTAAGACAACGCATCTGACATTGACTGTTTCAAATAAGACTACCATTCTAATGATCATATGAACATTATTATAAAAATCTATACTAACTATTGGTATATAAGTAAATATTTTTATGTCAGTTTAAGATATAGCACCGTCCATGCTAGTTTGCTTATTCCTCTCCCTGCACAGTTGCCTGGAAGAGATCGCTTTCAGCGATAAGGCCACCAATTTTTATATGCTTACTTGCTACCAATTTTTATATGCTTACTCTGTAGATGTGGTGTACAAATAAAGAGTTATATTATTATTATTACTAACAGTATACATTTTTAAATTGCTTAGAGCTGTTTTACAAATAAGATAAAGCTGCGGTTTTCGGTGTACGTAACTCCGAATCTTCGATCAAATTGAACATACTCTGAGAATATATAAAATTATATTGAATTTTGTTGTTAATACTGACTCTTGATTGTGACTTCAATCTTATTGCATATTAAATGTTAATAATTTGTCTGTACTGTGAATTAATAATACTGTTTCCTGTGCTCACTGTATCGATCTTTTATTTTCTTGATTGTGAGACGTGATTATTGAGTAATCATTACTTAAAATCATTACAATGTACTTGAGTAATCATTACAATCATTACTATCCACTTTGGGTAGGTCATGTTACGTGTCGTAACTATTTTCGTGGGGTAGCCTGGATCCGGTTCGAATGATAGGTAACTCGTACAACAATAAGTGATGATTCAAGGTGGATACCACATAAAATATATGAAAACGGACAAAAGCAGTTAAAACTAGTTTTACGTTTAAAGTTTTTGCGAAGCAGTCGTGGTCGTGCGTTCCCGTTTGCATTGTGGGCCATCCGTTATACAATACAAATGGTACTTCGACCTCATGTCTCAAGGTGGATGACGGTATTCATATGGTGTTTCAGGTAACAATTTCACTCTTTTTTTTCCTACCTATGCTGATGGCCTTAAGAGGCTATTTCAGATTCACCCTAACGTGTGTAGGTGAGCTCACGGGGCTCAAACCGTAGCGTTGCTAACACTGACCCTAGCAAGAGCAGAGCTTTGCAGAATCTACCACCGGATTGGAAACGCGACCCACTGAGAAGATCCGGCGAGAAACTCAGTGGGCTGTGTCTATGGGTTAATTCGCTCGTCGAGCCCTTCGTCGCCAGCGACGGGTTCGGCGAGGATGGTGACCGGTACTTCACTGATAACATTGCAGTAAATTAAAAAAGTTTATCGCGTTAGATACATTCATTTTTAGATTTTCAGTTTTTGAAATATGTTTACCGTTTTACCTGTTTAAGGACGAAGCGAGATTGTTGTTTTTAGGCCCGTCAATTATCGGTCACCGTCTTCGTCGATTTCTACGAGCGAACTAACCCATAGACACATCCAAGTGAGTTTCTCGCCAGATCTTCTAAGTGGGTCGCCGTTCCAATCCGGTGGTAGATTATGCGAAGCTCTTCTATTGCTACGGATAGCGTAAGGGAATTTGTATCAGGCTTTTTTGAATTTGTATTTATAGCTTTTGTGGTTGGACGAGCTCAGAGTCCACCTGATGTTAAGTGGTGGTAAGTTTTTACAGTACAACGACTGCCCCACCCTTCAAACCGAAACGCATTACGAAATGCTTCACGGCAGAAATAGGCAGGGTGGTGGTATCTACCCGAGCGGACTCACAAGACGTCCTACCACCAGTAATGAGCCCGTGAGCTCACCCACCCGTCCGGGCATAGTTCAAATAGCCCCTTAGGTTACCAGCAAATAGGTAGAGAAAAATCCGCGAGGTTCTACTGTAAAAATAGTTTCAATAATAATTGTGTTTAAGACTCTTAACTATACTTGAGACCTTACAACTTATATCTCAAGGTGGGTGGCGCATTTACGTTGTAGATGTCTATGGGCACCAGTAATCACTTAACATCAGGTGGGCTGTGAGCTCGTACACTCATCTAAGCAATGAAAAAAAAAAAAAACGCGAAAACCAAAGGAAATGATGAAATGAATTCGGAGAATGTTCGTATCCAAATATAGAAATTGAGGCGACCGTATTGTATGGACGACCATTATTAACGGGCAACCTTGAAATTCTAACGGCAGCTGTAGGTATTATAACAACACGTTATGATGTTTTTGATACTAACTGAAATATCTTTATACATTTTTTACTAAATTCTCTCGAATATTTATAACATAGATAATGTGATTAGGTATTTTAAGCTATTTCGCCTTTAAATTTAGGTTTGTTTCAGCTGTTTGTGTTATCTTGAAACTATGTCATTATTTAGTGGAAACACGGATTGCGTTATGTCGATACAGGACCTGTTTCCGTATTGTTTCCCGCTTGGTTACTAGAGTAAGCCTTTATATACCATGCGATCGATATCCATCACTGCAATATAGCGAGAGAACACATAGAAACATCTTGATTTTTTTGTCATAAATCCTTCATATTGTTACGCTGGGATTCGGGACAAATAAAATTCTACCGAATTACAAGTTAACACTGTATTCAACTCTTAGAACACTTAAAACACATATCAAACACTTTAAAATTCTCAATTCGCTTCTTCCGCTTCGCTTCAGGTGATCCGTTCGCTGTTTCGCTTCGAGTAGTTCCGATTACTGACTGCGTGACATCCCTGCAACGCTTTTATAGCCGATACCATATCCCTAGAATTATCGAGATCATTTCACACATCTCTAGTATTGTGCTTCCGCTATCTGACAATAGGTGGCGTTATACTTCTCCAGCGTTCTAGGTGCTAGTAGATCCTTCGATATTCGTTCGACTATTCGGCAAGAGATGGCGTTACTCTTACCGGCGTAACAATATGTCTCAGTACCGGCATCATCGTGTTAAAATCTGAACAATGTTTCTGGTAATCACGTCCGCACACAATAACAGAACATGAGGGTCCCCTGCAGAATGAATCGTTTATCATCTGTTTGAGCAAAGTGCTTCGAAAACTTTGATTAAAACCAAATCTAGTTTTGGCCAATGGTTGTTTCATTTGTAAATAATATAAATAGTATGTTTGTGTATGACGAATGCGGCCCGCTAAATGATTTAATGATACTGCAAATTAATTGCAGTATATAGTTCGTAATTAAGGGTTGTGTTAAAAATTCTACTGTGCGGAACACCATTTAAAGCCATTACGTTACCGCCCTAATTGCTGCCTTGACTTCTGGGAGCCGGGTTTACCGCGATCGTTCACTATTAAAACCATACAATACAATTATTAGTATGGTTTACCATCGTACCTCCCGCCCTTATCATCGCACCGCCCGCCACCGGAGTAGAGTTCATTCATACTACCCGGAGCCACTGCGTTCATCCACAGTGCGTGTCCAGCGATCTTTTTAGCCACGTACCATCCGGCTTTAGAATGAGCTTCCCTCTACGGTGTTTCCCGAGCGCTATGACATGTCCTTCTTCAAACGAGGCATGTGGAGAGTACTTAACGGTAGGCACAGTAGGCAGCGGTTTGGCTCTGCCCCTGGCATTGCTGAAGTCCATGGCGACGGTAATCATTCATCATCAGGTGGGCCATACGCTCGTCTGCCTTCAAGAACAATTAAAAAAAAAAAATATTGTCTACCAGAATTCTAAATATGTGTAATGGTTCAGATTCAAAATGATTGCTTAATCGGTCAATAATAAAGTTGTATTTCAATTGTGGTCGAAAATGATTCGGTACTTCAATTAATGTGATAGATGTATCAAAGGTAAATTGCTTATTTGAGAGATAACTCCGTTTGAAATGTTCATAAAACATTATTGTTTGTTTTACGCGGATCGTCAGTACCAATAGTACACCTGGGAAAACATAATGACGCGTTTGTATTAGTTGATTATGATGAACTATTAAAACCAAATCAATTGTAATGTCAAGGATGATCCAACTCTTATGGAGTCAACTGTACCCTCGGAGTTTTAGGTGCTATACTGTGGCGTCCACGTCTAGATGGCGCAGTCCTAAGATTTCCGCATCAAAAAAAAACATTCGGCTTAAAAAAATAAAAATCTCATCTCTTAAGTTGTAATAAATTCATACTTAGAATGACCGTGAGCTCAGTATAATTATAGACTTCAAGATGTTCGCGTGTATGTATTTCATACTCTAAAGGGTATTGACAGCGACGTGTAAACGCATTTCAATGTTCTGTGTGCTTAGTGCGAGTTTTTTAACATTCTCGATAGCGTAAAAGTTGCCCAATTTTGTATGCAGTTGGAACAGCGCCCCTAGCGGTAAACGTAGGCAAACGATCCCATTCCATACAAATATGAGCTAACTTTTACGCTATCGAGACCCTCCGAACACCACGCTGAGCATCCCTCTCCCGACTAGGCGCGTCAACGCCCCCGCCGTTCGCCCAATCACGATGTTCGACCAGCCCATACCGTGGGCCCCGAAGGTCAAATATTTAGGCGTCACCCTCGACAGTAGGATGACATTCCGCCCCCACATCAAGACGGTACGCGACCGTGCCGCCTTCATTCTAGGACGTCTCTACCCGATGATATGTAGGCGAAGTAAAATGTCCCTTAGAAATAAGGTGACACTCTACAAAACTTGCATACGCCCCGTCATGACCTATGCAAGTGTAGTGTTCGCTCACGCGGCCCGCATACACTTAAAATCCTTTCAAATCATTCAATCCCGTTTTTGCAGGATAGCCGTCGGAGCCCCGTGGTTCGTCAGGAACGTCGACCTCCATGACGACCTGGACTTAGAGTCCATCAGTAAGTATCTTCAGTCGGCGTCCATGCGCCACTTCGATAAAGCGGCACGACACGAGAACCCTCTCATCGTGGCCGCCGGTAACTACATTCCCGATCCTGCGGACAGAATGGAAAGCAGTCGACGTCGCCCAAAACACGTCATCTCGGATCCTCCCGATCCACTAACGGTGCTTTTAGGTACTTCAAGCACCGGTCACCGTTCTCGTCGAACCCGTCGCTTGCGACGAAGGGCTCGACGAGTAAATTAACTCTCAGACACAGCCCACTGAGTTTCTCGCCGGATCTTCTCAGTGGGTCGCGTTTCCGATCCGGTGGTAGATTCTGCGAAGCACGACTCTTGCTAGGGTTCGTGTTAGCAACATCGTCAGGTTTGAGCCCCGTGAGCTCACCTACTAAAGTTAGGGTTACGCTGATATAGCCTCTCAAGGCTCTCAGCTTAGGTAGGAAAGAAAAAAAAAAAAAAAACGCTATCGAGATCATTAAAAAACTCGCACTAAGCACACTGATTAAAAAGAAGCTACTACTAAACGTTGAGAAGACTGGTTTGTGAATGAAAATGTCGCGTCAACTATGGAGTTTAGTGAAAGCTTTTAGTATGCGAATGTTTTTAAACTGTACAGATGATCGTTTTACAATCATTCCATAGATAATACACATAAATTAGTTATAGATAAGCAACTCAAGCACTCAACAAAAATGTTTACGGGCGTCGACCACTAGATGGCTTCGCTTCGATTAGTTTCTCATTACTCCTGTATATGGCAGTAATATATTACCTATCCTATATTTTATTTATAATGAAGGATTTTGTAAATTTTCAGAAACCACAAATTGATAAAATTTAATCAATTTGTATATAACAAATAAAGACTTGTATACCTTTTTTTTTAGTTAAACAATATTTAAATGCCTTAACTTTAACAACATATAAGTTTAGAGGCATCCGCTACAAGATATCGTTAGTTCCATACAGAAAAAATATTTGTCTTCAAGTAACGCAGTTCGCAGTTATAGGGTCCTGATCATTCTACTGTTGGCAGTAGAAGTAGCAGTAGTAATGTACACGGTATATATCTGTATACTGTACTATGTATATATTTTCTAATTCTTCTAAATTTTCTAATTTCTAGTAATGTATTTCCAATAGTACATCGCAAGATACCTGCTGTATCTTTATCTTTTCCAGAATTCTTGTAAATTAAATGGCTTAGACTCTCTCTCTCTCTCTCTCTGTAGATGCTATCAGCCTGGCTATTCCTACCACGAACCATGAATGCTCTATGGTTTAATGAGCGAGGCAGCCATTCTACCGTCGAACTGTTTGTTGTTGATATCTATGGGCTCCGATTATTACCTATCACAATGCAGGTTCAGACAAAAATCGAAGAAACACCATTATTAGAAAAGAAAACAACATGACACTATTTACATTCCCGCTAAAAAGTCATCAGTTCCACATTCGATTCTTAAAATATCGAATACTTATTTCCAGTAAATAATCTACATTCGGAAAAGTTTAATTCTACGAGAGATCCCGCAGTAGACGAAATTCGAGTATAATTAATTGGAATTGTATAATAAGTTTGTACACTATTAAGATTGTATTTTATACTTCTACTAGCTGACCCGGCAAACGTTGTGTTGCCTTAAATAAGATTTCTAGAGAAATTCTAGTCTAATATATAAAAATTGTAATTATAATTAAATATTAATATATAAAAATGTAAAATAGGGGTTGATCGTATAAGAGTGAAAATTGAGAGTAATATGATTTTTTTTATTCTAAGTCATAACAAAATAAAAACAAAATTCTTGCAAAAAAATTTAGTTTTTAATTAGCAAATAAAAAATAAGGGTTGATCGTAGAAGGGTGAAAATTGAGGATTGTATGTATTTTTGTATGTTGTATCATAAAAAAATAGAAATTAAAAAATTTGTCTAAAAAATAAAAAATAAAAATTTTGGGGTGGACTACCCCTAACATTTAGGGGGATGAAAAATAGATGTTGGCCGATTCTCATAGATACTGGATAAGCACAAAAAATTTCATCAAAATCGGTCAAGCCGTTTCGGAGGAGTATGGCAACGAAAACTGTGACACGAGAATTTTATATATTAGATAATCACAAATTTCGCCAAGACTACACTATGAAAAATATTAACAAAGACAAACAATATTTAATCTCAATTTGACAACAGATGTCAAAAACAAAAGTTTGACAATAAATAGTATGCATGCGTGTGTGCGTCAAATACATGGTATGTAGTGTGTGTAATGTTTTCTTTATTGATTTAATGTATATTTTATGTATTATTTAAAAAAATATTAGCATTGTGCACTTCTTCTCAATATTCTCTATAAGTGTGGAAAATTAAATACTCCTCCGTCCGCGAAATTTTCGTAAAAAGGGATACAAAGTTTTTGCTTCACGTATTAATATATAGATAAAGGACAAAAGAAATTATGCCTCAAAATTATGAGGTTCGTAAGTAATCCCTGTAGGGGGCGGTTACTCGTACTTTCAATTATGTCAGATTAATTCGTATAGATTTAGGTCACGTTTACTTAATATTCAGTACAACATTGACAAGCTTTACGTTCGGTAGCATTATCAAAGAGTCCCTTTACGTTTCCAAATTTGGAGAGCCCGCGTCCGTTGTTGGCGCACGCTTCCCATACAAATACGATTTTAATGTAGACATGGACGCATTACACCGTATACCGTGAACGTGTGTCATACTAACGAATTATTTAATATGGCTACGAAATTTGACTTTAAAATATGGAGGGTAGAATTAAGGAGCGCCATCTGAGTGTATCAAGGACTTTTTGGCGGGAATGCGAGGAGTGAAGTCGTGCGATTTGTTTTATTTTGTCTATTTAGTGTTTGTTCAGGTTTAAATGTGTAATAACGGTGTTTTATTTATTGTTTGGTATCTGTGAAAGTGCACAAATGTGGGAAAATGAAACAAAGCCGCTGAACGTAACTTCTCGGGATCCTCCAAAAAGTCTACTGAAAAAGTCTCATTTTACTGAAATTAAATTACATCCCATATCATCTCATCTTATTTCATTTCATTACATTTTGTTTTCATTTAATTTCAATTTCATTTCCTTTCAGGCCATGTTTCATATTAATCAACTTCATTTCATTTCATAATATCATTTTTCATATAGAAAACCTAAAGGTCTTACTTACCAGGTCATAAAATACCTTTAAAAAAAGAGTGTATTAAAGAGTGTCCGCTGAAAGAAAGCAAATTAAGATGGCGCCATAGTAGCAAATGGAGATTTTAGAAACACCGCCATAAACTACCACAATAATTTGCTCTTTACAAGTGGACACTTTTTCAACTTGTCCCCTATACAAAAATTTAGTCCTTACCTGTAATTTAAAAGCTATAAACAAATTCTATCGCATCGAGCTGTTTTGCGAAACCTTTTTAGTATCATAATTAAAGAAGTCATGGTCACAAGACAAAATGCGAGACAAATTTCATTTATTTGATATACAATATCCAACCTATACGAACACTGATTGGAAGTATTTTTATGAGCAATAGCAACGGGCTTATTGAATATTTTTGTATTATTAATAAATTACATAGTGACAGTTATAATACGTGGTCAATATTTCTTCTGGATTTTGAGAGTCGCAGACATAAAATTATGTTAGTTAACTAGTTAATTAACTAACGTTTTTTATTGTCGTTTTATTGACGTATCAAATACTTACAATTTTCTTGTGTATTCTTTTATAAATGTCATATTTTTATTTAAAAAAAAATATCAGCAACTTTTACGGTTATAATTTCGCGTTTGTTATTTATATTATTATAGCTGACCCGGCAGACTTTGTAGTGCCTCAATCGATAAATAAAAGACCTAAACTTTTGTATAAAATAAACTTAAAACAAACAAAAAGAATCTGTCCGACGGGGGACACATCAAAGAAAAATCAAAATTGTTTGTTTTTATATAATTCCGAGTATTTTCGTATTTTTTCACCTTTTAAACCTTCTCTGAACTTCCACGAATAATTCAAGACCAAAATTAGCCAAATCGACCAGCCGTTCTCGTGTTTTAGCGAGACTAACGAACAGCAAGTCATTTTTATATATATACATAGATCATTTCTGACGTCCCGAACCTAGAAAGTTTTCGCGTCCTGTGTCAAGTGCCGTCTAATTTATATATGTTTATTATAACACCTGGGATCCTCTTATCGCGAAGATGAGATTACAAGTAATAACTGCCAGAGTTACTGGTCAGGCTCCGAAGTTTAATTGCGTTTGACTTTCATGCTTGTGTGAAAACGGAAATTATTTGCTTAAGTTCAATCAATATGGTGTCGGTGAAGTCATATTCGAGGTTTCTATAAGAAAAAGAGTGCAAACGAGCATATGAAATCAACTCGGTGTCAATTGTTCATGACTGCTCTTGAATGAGTTGAATTTTAGGACCAAAAGTGAGCCGAGCTTTCGTTCTGAATGATACCTTTCATTCAGAACGAAAACTAGATATAAAATTATATAAAACATTAATAAAATTAAAATTGTCGTTTCTGCGAGTCCGTTAAGGGCCAAGCGTATGCACATAATTAGAATTGACGTAACGATAACAAAGGGTTTGAAATTGAAACAAAAAAAAACGAGGATAGTATAGATAGGGGCAGATATAAATGCTATAAAACGTATCCCTTTGATATTAGACATCCCCCTCTTTGCGTGTGGGAAGCCGCGGCTTGTGCATTATACTGGGACTTACTGGGTTTAAGTTTTAATCGTTCCCGTATACCAAGCGGATCCGGGACTGTATTGTTTAGTTCGAGGTACCTTTGAAGTGGTTTTTGATTAACACTCATGTGTCACATCTACGCAAGGGGCAGGATGAATGCTGTACTAACGCACGACCTGGTAACACGTTCCGAATTATTCGATTTGCGTTGTAGTATGCAGTATTATTTGCCTATTTTAATTTTTAACGCCTGATTGGTTCCGTCTGCTTGACAGCTAAATTGAGCAAATAAAAACAAGTGATATCTTTCAAATTATACCTGGTTTTGTAGTCTCGTTGGTCGGGCGGTAACCGACTCATTTAATGTGGTTTTATCAAATACATTTGGTATTGGAGTGTTTTATTTTAATCCTACCTCAGCCGACAAGAGCTTATGTCAGCGTAACTTAACAAGTGGGTGAGCTCACGGCGCTCAAACCTGACGACGTTGTTAACACTGGCCCTAGCAAGAGCAGTACTTCGCAGAATCTACCACCGGATCGGAAACGCGACCCACTGAGAAGATCCGGCGAGAAACTCAGTGGGCTGTGTCTGTGGGTTAATTAAATTTCCGAGCCCTCCGTCGCAAGCGACGGGTTCGACGAGAACGATGACCGGGTTAGGGGTGTGTACTGGTCCTTTCTGTTTTTGTTCTCTTTTGTGTTTTTATGATACCCATAACACAAGCGAATGCACAAGCTTTGGGTATTTAATTTTATGTTTGACTGCTCGTTGAATAGTAGAATTCGAATTACCATGAGAAACGTTTAGAAATTAAACTTTGGCTCTTGCCACATATACACGATCTTCTGTTGGGTTCATATATGTGACAGTTTGTTACTTTCGATATCCTATTACAATTGTAATAATTTTCGGTGTAAACTTGATTAATAATACGTCAGTACAATTAAGGCGACGTAACTAACCCATAGACACAGCCCACCGAGTTTCTCGCCGGATCTTCTCGCGATTCCGGTCCGGTGGTAGACTCTGCGAAACACTTCTAGGGCTCGTGTTAGCAAATTCTCTCAGATTGAGCCGGTGGGCTCACTTACCGTCCGCGAGAAGATGGAATCTCTCCTTAGGCTATCAGCGAGTAGGTAGGGAAAAAAAATACGCCGATGTTATTCAAACTACTGTTTTCCCGATGATCGAAATTCGACTATAATAATTAATGCCTTAAAATTCATTTTACGTTTAACATTAACACTTTTGTTTTGTAAGCAATCGAGAATCGGTATAAAATAAAATATAAAAAAGAAAATAGTCTTTGTTTATTTATATGTATGTATAAATAGCTACGGATGAGTTTATCATTCTTGGTGACCTTAATACCGACCTTTGACTAAATTTAATCCATTTTTTTAATAGGAACAGTAATGTTATTTTGTCATACAGCTATGTATTCGCTAAAATATTCCGTTTCCGTAAATGACTCGTCGTTTGTCAATTGATTTGAGTTCCATCAGTGATCTTCCAATGTCAAAGCTAAAGATAGAAGTTGAACTTATGGCAAATCATGGTTAACAAGGCGTTTTCTTAGCAATCAAGACGAACAGCCTATTGATATATTAATTTACGTTTGAATTCGTAGATAATAACTAACAAAAATATCCACTCGCCGCGGAAATTTTTTTTAGTTTGCAAATTACACATGTTTTATTGAGATGATTACTTAAATAAAGGATCTTAAATATGAATTACAATGTATTTATTAAGAAACACATTGCATGATGTACATAGATCTGTTGCTAACTGGTCAGTCACTCAACTCAGACCTTTTATTTTTTCGTGCTGGGAACCGAACCTCCTACGAGGTCCCGCGTCTAGGGAGTGCGCGAAGTATGTGAGGCGGTACGGTCTATTGCGGACACATTTGCGGACTCCGCAGGTGTTGGGAGCGGACCGCGGGCCCAAGTGATGGAGCTTAGGACACTGCTCACTAAACGACTCCCCTGTACTTTTTCACCCGACGTCCGATTTCCGTCCGCGGTCAAAACCCGGTCAGAGTAGGGTCCTCCCACGGTCAACACTACAACCAGACTTGCGGCACCACCCCGAGGAGGCCTTCTCGATACCCACAGATATTATGTTATGCCTAGTTTTCGAATTCAGTATTTGTGTTAATCACGAAAATTTGTTATTATTGTCTGAGCTTATACATCTAGTCAATTGATTTCGTAACATGTTGTTCAATTAGTTGATATCATATTGTTACAAAATTTTGTATGTAGTTTAGTGTGGCTTCATCAGTAATTATAACAATAATATTACATACGCATCATTCCGATGTGTGGTTGTTGCGCAATTTTATTATTTTAGTCAGCACATTATAGAGCACGTGGCTTCGTTATGTTCTGATGAATCATTTGAGACGACACCTTCAGCTTTTCGCTATCGTACCTAGAGTTCCTCTATACTTTCTAGAATTGTTGAGTTTATCACAATTCGTTTCCAGTGTTTTTTTTTTTGCTTAGTTGGTTGCACGAGATCACAGCCCGCCTGGTGTTAAGTGGTTACTGGAGCCCATAGACATCTACGATGTACATGCGCCACCCACGACATAAGTTCTAAGGTCTCAAGTATAGTCATAACGGCTGCCCCACCCCTAAGGTCTCAAGTATAGTCACAACGGCTGCCCCACCCTTCAAACCGAAACGCATTACTGCTTCACGGCAGAAATAGGCGGGCTGGTGGTACCTACACTCGCGGACTCACAAGAGGTCCTACCACCAGTAAAAAAGATCTTTAATGCCACGTGCCATTCGAGCTAAGAATGAACTCCCCTCCGCGATTTTTCACGAGGACATGAGATGTCCTTCTTCAATTGAGGTTTGAGAAGAGTATATAGCAGTAGGAAACTGCTTGGGTGTGGCTCAAGTATTTATGGCCATTTAAGCCATATGCTCATTCGCTTACAAAGGCAATCAAAAGACGCGTTTCATTTTACTAATCATATCCCACTGTGACCGTTCCGTGATCGATACGAAAACCGCCCATTATTAAATTACTCTTATCGTACGTTTACGAAAATATAACAGAAACCTACAAAAAGTTTCAATCCAATCGGACAAAAAACGAGCTAGAGAATAATGCCCTAACAAATTACACCAAAAGATTCCTCTTTACATAACTACTTAGATTAGAGAATTCCTATAGAAACGTCGGGATCAATAAAGATAAAGTAGAAAACATTTGGAAAGTCGTAGCTACGCTCTCTCTCTACGGCCTGTTCGATGTCACAATTATAAGCATTAATTTAAAAAAGCAAAACGTCTGGTCTATTACAATGTCGGAACGCGCCTATTTAATCAACGATTCAGATCGCAGTAACGTGAACAGTGACCGTTGGAACATGATAGAAACGAAACGAATCGATCAGTGATACGAATGCGAACGATGCTATAAGGAACGTCAAGATGATGAAGTTTAAATCGTTGTTCCGTAGAGGACCTAGTCAGGGGAAACAGGAGGCCACGCTGAAAGGAGCTCCTTCAGTGTCCAGCCTCGATTCCAAGCACCACAAAGTAGCGCCCGCAAGAGACAAAGCATTGAAGATCTTCGGCTCGAAGGAGAAGCTGCACAAGGCACACAAAAAGAAGGATCTCGGGAATAATAATGCGGTTCTAGAGGACCCCGAGCTTAGAGAGAGCTTGGAATACGAAGATGGACAGGTCGGAAGGGATTACGGAAGCGCCGAGGAGCTGGGTGGATCGGTAGACGAACGAGGCTCCCAGGAGTACGTTAGCCTGCCAGTCACTTTAAATGCTGACCACATGCCGGGCTTTCCGGACGTGGAGCTCATGCCTGCAGCTCCATCAGAGGTATGTACACGGTTTTCTAGAATACACGTTAGCAGAGCAAACTTTTATTGTCTTATGTGGTCATTTAAGCTTGGGAAAAAAAAAAACAATATTATGATCTTAATACTGGTCAACATATTAATTCTAGTGAGTAAATAAAATGTCAAATTCTATAACAATGCGTGTCCAAATACGCAATCCGAGTTTTATGAGCGTATTTTCTTTCAGTCAAGTAATTGGCATGGCGAATCCCATATACATGTCTATGATATGCCGGCCCTTGAGAATTTTTTAACACTTATGCACTTATGCAGGCAGATATCAATTTTTCTAATTAAATTCGTACCTAACTTGTGTTAACGGATGATTTTAACTATTACCACTAGGGGCCACAGTGCTGGTCACTTAACATGCATTTCAGTTTGAAGGCTTCGATAACCATTATAATATACTAGCGACCCGCCCTCGCTTCGCTTCGGAAACATTCAAACACACATGAAACCAAAAAAAATATAAAAAAATAATTAAAAAAAGTAGCCTATGTTCATCAGGGACAATGTCGGCTTCGAATGGAAAAAGAATTTTTCAAATCGGTCCAGTAGTTTCGGAGCCTATTCGAAACAAACAAACAAACAAATCTTTCCTCTTTATAATATTAGTATAGACAAATGAAACTTGCCCATACTCGCATGGGCAGTATGCTCAACTAGCAGTAAATCAAGGTTTGTTCTACATATATACCATACACCGAAGATCGGACTTACTAGTGTAAATTGTTAGGGACCTATGTCCAGCATACGACGACTGTGGGCTTATGACGATGATGATGATAATTGGATAATACTCAGAGAATGTTGCTATTCATCATTAACCAAATCCCTTACCATTAGGCCTTACCCTTCTTATCCTTACGCTCACGAGAAGAATTAGGATAGTGCATAGTTGCTTTTCTGGGCCTATATCACACAAAACCCTTACCTTTGGCTTGATAGGACCATGTTCACAAGACAAAGGTGGATTTTTTTTATATCTCACATACGATGTCTGTACATATGAACTGATATCTGTTCCAATATCTGGTAATTGGTACAATGTGGGGTAACAAAAATCTTGGTCGATTCTTGACCTATCATTTTAACGTTACAGGCATCATTAATATCAGGAGCCCGTGAGATAGAGACATTGAGGAGGGAACTGGAAATAAGCGCAATGGAACGAGCACAGCTCCAAGCGAGGGTCGACGAACTCCTTGAGAAGGCCACCGAGGCTGATAGACTGAGAGCTGAACTGGATAAATTGAAGGTTCGTGGTGATTAAACCTGCGGTCATTGATTTTAGACGTTTCAGACTGCAGTCGTATTTATATCAAAGAAATGCTTAATGTCTAGTTTAGAGCAATGTATGCGTAACAGTTTCTGATTATTGTTTTTTTTTATTGATTAGATCTGTGGACGAGCTCACAACCCACCTGATGTTAAGTGGTTACTGGAGCCCATGGACATCTACAACGTAAATGCCGCCACCCACCTTGAGATATAAGTTCTAAGATCTCAGTATTGTTACAACGGTTGCCTCACCCTTCAAACCGAAACGCATTACTGCTTCACGGCAGAAATAGGCAGGGCGGTGGTACCTGCCCGCGCGGACTCACAAGAGGTCCTACCACCAGTAATTACGCAAATTATAATTTTGCGGGTTTCACTTTTATTACATGATGTTATTCCTTCACCGTGGAAGTCAATCGTGAACATTTGTTGAGTACGTAATTCATTAGAAAAATTGGTACCCGCCTGCGATTCGAACACAGGTGCATCGCTCAACACGAATGCACCGGACGTCTTATCTCTTAGGCCACGACGACTTCATATCGACGCTTGAAAGGCAAACGTGACTAAGCGACAATAACTGCTTTATACATAAATGATAGTCAATAACCATGTCCGGTGCGCAAAAAATATATATTTCTTGGTCTATTAAAATCATTTCAAACCTACAGCTAGATTCGTTAGAAGATAAATTTTTTCAGGTATTTCAACTTTAAATTAGTCTACTGTAAAGTTCAAGTTTCAAGCGTCGATATAGATAAGCAAGCCAAACACTCAACAAAAATGTTTACGGGCGTCGGCCACTAGATGGCTTCGCTTCGATTAGTTTCTCATTGCTCCTGTAAATGGCAGCAACATAATATTACCTATCCTATATTTAATTTTTAATGAAGGATTTTGTAAATTTTCAGAAACGAAAAATTGAGGCCTATAAAATCAAAGGCAGCTAAACGCCTTAATGTTGTAAAATGGATTAACAATGGCACTATTTTGTTAATCAGTTGGACACGCTTTAGTGTTTTAATGTTATAACAAATGCAGCTAAATCTCTAACAAATTCAATTCAAAACTTTCATTTTTACTCTGTACTAAGTACTAATAAACGAAGTTTTATCATTTAAAATAAAGAATATCATAGCTATTCTAACAAAGCTATTTCAGCTTCTCAAGCCAGGAGTGTTGCTAAGACTGGCCCTAGCAAGAGCAGTACTTTGATGGATCGGGAGGATCCTTAATGACGTGTTTAGCGCCGATTTTTGTAGTTTACCTGAATATTTGACAGACTTGGATTTAGCTGCCTTTGATTTTATAGGGCTCAATTCATAAAATTTAATCCTGTATTGTGTTTGCGTTTAGAGCGTGGAAGCGGAACGCGAGGCGGCGCTAGAGCGTCTCGCCGACGAGAACGGGGCGTTGCGCGCGCGGCTGCGTGGCGTCGCGCACTCGCCGCTCTCCGACAGCGAGAAGCGGCAGCTGCTGCTCGCGCCAGCACCCCGCCGCATGCACTCCTCGGCGCCGGCCTCCATAGCGCTCGCCCACAATGTACGTAGCCCGTTAAGAAACTTATAACCATCGGACATCATCCAGTCACTTGAATTGACGTCTACTTACTCATCTTCCAGCTTTGCCTTTAGTTTATACTCTTTAAAAACGTTTAGCAAAATGGAGCTATTTGTTTATCGAAGAATTGGCATTATAATTAGCCGTGGCGAATTTACCAGGGCGAAGGCGACAGCGGAGAGGCGAGCACCCCGGAGTGGGACAAGCACTCGTCCTCCTCGCTCAGCGAGGTGTCGGTCGCGTGTCTGCAGGACCGCATCCTGCAGATGGAGGAACACCATTATAGGTATACTAATCTATTTATCCCTCATTGACTATTTGGCGGGAATGGTAGGCAGCGGCTTGGCTCTGCCCCTGGCATTGTTGAAGTCCATGGGCGACGGTAACCACTTACCATCAGGTGCGCCGTATGCTCGTCTGCCTACAAGGGCAATAAAAAAAAACGCGTCGAGTGAAGTTGTGTGATTTGTTTTATTTTGTCTATTTAGTTGTTTCTTCAAGTTTAAATGTGTAATAAGGGTGGCTTATTAACTGAATAATATCTGTGAAGGTGCACAAATGTGGGAAAATGAAATAGAGCAGCTGGACGTAGCTTCTGGGGATCCTGCAAAAAGCCCACTGAAAAAATCTCAGTAAATGACCACCATTTTACTGAAATCATATTTCATCCCCTATCATCTCACCTCATTTTATTTAATTTCATCTCAGTTGATTAATGTCTCAAATTAATTGTTACTAGATGATGACTAGATTTTTTTTTATCGCCAACGCCATCTTGTTGTTTCTTTAAAACGGTTAGTTGCCCTCAATTAAGAAAAATAGTATTATTATTCGCCAATAGATGTCGGGAAGAGTTGATTATTGTAAACACGAATAAAACAACATTTTCTGAAAATAAATCGTAGCTAGATCGATTTATCGCCCCCGAAATCCCCTGTATACTAAATTTTATGAAAATCGTTGGAGCCGTTTCCGAGATTCAGATTATATAAGTATATATTAATACACAAGAATTGCTCGTATAAAGGTATAAGATAAGTATAAGAAATATACTCCTCCGTCCGCGCAATTTTCGTACAAAGAGGGGTACAAAGTTTCTGCTTCGCATATTAATATATAGAGAATATAGTCTTCAAAAAGTATAGTATCATACTAGTCATAAGATATATATTACGTTTTTCAGCACAAGCGAAGAGCTCCAAGCGACGTTGGCGGAACTTGCAGACCTGCAGTCGCAACTGGCCGACGCTCACGCGGACAACGAGCGTCTGGCTGACGAGAAACAGGTCCTACTGGAGTCCCTCTGTCGGCAGACCGAGAAACTAGAGGACAGCAGGACGAAGGTGGGTAGGAAGATAAAAATTGTTTTCTTTTTGTAGTAAACACCTGGTACAAGTAAATGGTATATAATAGCTCCTGCGTCCGTATTCCGGTAGACTAAGCAGCTATGCCCGTGCATCTACCGTTTTTATTTTGCATTACATTACGTGCATAAAAAGAATTAAATTCACCGACCGTTTGCGGTTATTTGGACGATTCCAATATACCATGTATAATCTAGGTTGTATGATTCAAATTAGGTTTTTTTATAAAAAATATCCTGCATATTTGCCGGTATAAAGTTTTTTTTTGTACACACAGCTGTTGGAAGAAACATGACAATAAGGATACAGAGTCCAAGGGCACTACTTATTTCATGTTGAAATCTCTTCCACTAGAGCTGCAGGAGGAAAGAAGAATTAGGAACACAAACCTAGCGCATACAGTAAACATTACATATAATAATATAGACATATTACAAGATACAAAACAATATAATATATACATACAAATACCCACACACACACATATATTATACAGACACATACATAATATACTTACTTTATATTATAATACATTATACAAATATATATACTTTTATCTAATATGGTAAGGATAAATAGTGTTCTTTAACAGATGATTTTATGAAAATAAGGTCAATTGATGGAATTTTTTGTTTTCATGTAATAAAATATTTTTGCAGGTGGACACACTACAAGAGCTATTGTTGCGTGAGGGCATTGAACCCGTGAACCTGGTCCCCGGGGACACGGATCAACAGCTGTTCGCCATGTTGAAGGTAACATCTTCAATGTTGACTTTGCTTTTTTTTTAAAACTCTAAACGTCAGTGACGTAAGGTCGAAAATGCTAGATCGAATTTCGAATGCAATATTTAATATTATAATACATTTAAAAATAGCAATGGAAGGATGTGGAAGCTCCAAAAAAAAAGGTGACATATTTCCGTTTGGGAGTGATTTTTGCGACAAGAATACCTTATAAATACATTTATGCTGACGAGAATTATTTTTATAATTTAATATTAAATATTTCTCAAAAATATCTGAGATTTTTTTGTGGCGTCTCATGCAGATTTATCAATTGTATAATTTATGGATATCATTAAACAAAGATTGATGTTGTATTATTACATAGTGTGCACTATTACACATACAATGTGCATAGTTACGCATCCACGAGCGGTTGTATGTTTTGGAAGCCAACACGGATCAGTATACCACCATTCTATGTCTGCCGCAGACCAGCCATCCTTCCGGTATAAGGACACAATACAATTGCGACACTTCCGACCTCACGTCCCGAAAACCGTTTGAGTCTCTGAATCGATTATCATCAAACAACATGTTGTTTCTTTTTTTGTTTAAAGTGAATCTCAATTTGCTATCCGCAGATGTCGCAGGAGGAAAGAAAGCATCTGTTAACCAAACAAGAACAGCTGGAAGAGGAGTTGAGTCAATTGAAAACTAGTTTAGAAGAGAAAACCAAAGAAAATGAAGCTCTCAGTGAAAGGATTAGGTGAGGTCCTGACGTTGAGATGTTGATGGGAGTCGCACGCACGCTGCGATTAAACCAAGCGTTAATGCATCATAATAATACGGCGATTTGATATGATATGATATGTCTCCCTTTGCGGTCGTCGTGGCCTAAAAGATAAGACGTCCGGTGCATTCGTGTTGAAGCGATGCAGCGGTGTTCGAATCCCGCAGGCGGATACCAATTTTTCCATGAAATACGTACTTAACAAATGTTGACGTTTGACTTCCACGGTGAAGAAATAATATTAAAAAATAAAACCCGCAAAAATTATAATTTGTGTAATTACTGGTGGTAGGTCGTAGGTACACGTTTTGTGAGTCGGCACGGATAGGTACCACCACCCTATTTATTTCTGTCGTGAAGCAGTAATGCGTTTCGATTTGAAGGGTGGGACAACTGTTCTAACTTGAGATTTTAGAACTTATATCTCAAGGTGGGCGGCGGCATTTACGTTGTAGATGTCTATGGGCTCCGGTAGCCCCTTCACACTAGGACCGTGAGCGAAAAGAAAAGCTCCGCTGGAAGCTCGGTGCGGGGATGTATGCGGACCAGACTCCGCTCCATTTCTGCCGCGAAATCCTCGCACATTCCCGTCTGAACACCAAGACAACCGTTGGAGTATCATCATATCATCAGTATAGTTACAACGGCTGCCCCGCCCTTCAAACCGAAACGCATTGCTGCTTCACGGCAGAAACAGGCATGGTGGTGGTGCCTATCCGTGCGGACTCACAAGACGTCCTACCAGCAGTGAGGTTACGTTCCGTTGTGGTGCTGGGGCAGGTCGCTGGAGAGCTCGCTGGAGTGCTCGCGCGCCGAGAGCGAGCTGGAGGCGCAGGCGGCGCGGGAGCTGGCCGCCGCCCGCCAGCACCAGGTCGCCACGCTCTCCGACCTGCTCGACGCCGCTAAAGCCAAGGTCAGCACAGTGACCATACTCTCTGTACTTCAGTTTTTTTTTTATTGCCCTTGTTGGCAGACGAGCGTACGTCCTGATGGTGAGTGGCTACCGTCACCCATGGACTTCAGCAATGCCAGGGGCAGAGCCAAGCCGCTGCCTACCGCTCATCGTCTACAGCGAATGGAAATTTACGAGTCATGTATTGTATAGACAGGGCACGCGCGCATTCACATCAGCACTTTTATATCGCTTTAGTCAAATCGTAATTTAACACTAATCATACCACCACTTACTGGCACCTTTATCTACCATAGCGAGTAGATAAACGGTATACGACAAGTATTACTCAAAATAAACAAAACAAAACAGACAGAAAGTAGTATAATAACATTAGATCAATTGGGAAGAAAAATTAATGAAGTCAAATGTGCAAAAGCAATAAGATGGTTACGTACATTTTCAATGCAAAAGTTCCAAATTGGTCATTTGACCCGTTATGGTATATTTAGTGATAAAGCGCATACATAGATAGAATTAGTTACTTGTTAGCGATGTATACATATAATAAACACATATTCTTTGACTATCCTAGAGATTTCTTCCTATCTAAATCTCGAGTTGTATACGCCACATTCAGCAGCGCATTCAGGAAAGCTGAATAATTGTTGAATTATGAATATAAGTTCGGATCAGACCAGCTTGGAACCTTTGAATAGGGCGTTATTAAAGGGTGATTGCCAAACGGAAAAAAATTGTATATATTATTTTAAGATACGTTTTTCAAAATATATATTTAAAAAATTACAAAAAAAACTTTACGATTCACTAAGTTTAATATTGAAAATGTTTGGGTTGACATCACGAATTCGAAAAGTTCCAGATTTGCAACTATTTGTACTGCCTACGTCACAAAGGTCAAAATCAAATGTAGTCAGTAATCAACAGTTAACATCTTTTGAACAAATGATTTGCTGATCTCCATCGAACAGCAATTATGTACCTATATAACTATTACGGCCATCAGTAACTTGACCTTTTAGCCCATCTGAGTTATAACAAAATTAGTCGCAATAACCTGAGAGTTTTACTGACACTTCAGTGTGGCTGCTTAGTCCGATCATCGCTCTCTTTTAATTTCATTAGGTTAATAAACAATTAATAAGTCTAGTGATAAAGATAGTCAAAATACGTGTGGTTTGTGTAGCACTTTCTATGACACTGTCAAATGTATTTAAAATAATAGAAACATAAGTAACGCTTTACATGCAAAGAGATGTTTTACAAATAAATCGAACAAATGTGTCCTTAGTGCGAGTTTTTTAAATTTCTCGATAGCGTAAAAGTTAACCCTAAATTCTATGGAATTTAATTATTTGCTTATGTTTGGCGCTAACGGCGCTGTCCAACTGTTTACAAATTTGAGTTAACTTTTACGCGAGAACGTTAAAACACTCACAGTAAGCAGACTGGTAATATCTGGTAATGTGTCGTGGCATGGCTAGTTGTCGGAGGGCGCGGGCGCGGCGGCGGGCGCGGCGGAGGCGGAGGCGGCGGCGGCGGCGGCGCGGCGGGACGCGGAGGCGCACGCGCAGCGCGCGCACGCCCTCGCCGAGCGCCTCGCGCACGCGCACCGCCAGCTCGACCGCGCCCACTCCGACGCGCGCAAGCTGCACGACGACGCGCTCGTAACTATACCCTTTTGTTTTCCTACCTAACCTGAGAGCCTTAAGAGGCTATATCAGCGTAACCTTAACTAGTAGGAGAGCTCAGGGGGCTCAAACCTGACAACGCTGTTAACACGAAACCTAGCAAGAGCCGTGCTTCGCAGAATCTACCACCGGATCGGAAACGCGACTGTCGTGAAGTATTTCTGCCGTGAAGCAGTAATGCGTTTCGGTTTGAAGGGCCGGGCAGCCGTTGTAACTATACTGAGACCTTAGAACTCATATCTCAAGGTGGGTGGCGGCATTTACGTTGTAGATGTCTATGGGCTCCGGTAACCACTTAACACTAGATGAGCCGTGAGATCGTCCACCCATATTTGCAATAAAAATTAAAAAACTACTTATAAAGAGCGTGGTAGTGTTTAAATGCACACAATTTGCCCACAAATGCCCTTAAAAGTAGACGAGCACATGGCCCACCTGATGGTGAGTGGTTACCGTCGCCCATCGACTTCAGCTATGCCAGGGGCAGAGTCAAATCGCTGCCTACTGTTAATAAAAAGTACTAATAAAAAGTACTAAAATTCTCAATTTATTTCTACACGACCCAGTGGGAATCCGCCGTATAAAGGCCAGTTACCTATAAATTGTTTATCGCAAACGTTCTCAGGTGTCTCGCAACAACGCGAAATCAACGATCTCCGAGCTGGAGTTCCAGGTCGAGCAGCTGCGGCAGGAGAAGTCCGCCATGCAGGGCGAGATCAACACCCTGCAGGAGAACATTTCCGAGATGCAGATACAGGTGCGTACTGACGAACCAACGTCATATGGATAAGTGTTTTTTTTATTTTTTATTGCTTAGATGGGTGGACGAGCTCACAGCCCACCTGGTGTTAAGTGGATATTGGAGCCCATAGACATCCACCACATGAGATGTAAGTTCTAAGATCTCAAGTATAGTTACAACAGCTGCCGCGCCCTTCAAATCGAAACACGTTACTGCTTCACGGCAGAAATGGGCAGGGTGGTGGTACCTACCCGCGCGGACTCACAAGAGGTCCTACCACCAGAAATAAACCAGTTTCTCGCCGGATCTTCTCAGTGGGACGCGTTTCCGATCCGGCGGTAGATTCTGCGAAGCACTGCTCTTGCTAGGGTTCGTGTTAGCAACGTCATCAGGTTTGAGCCCCGTGAGCTCACCTACTAGTTAAGGCTACGCTGATATAGCCTCTCAAGGCTATCAGCTTAGGTAGAAAAAAAAAAAAAACTGACTAACCAACGTCATATGCATATGTGGATAACATTCCCTTGTTTGTTTTAATTGATCTGCTGTCCCCTGATTGTAGTTTAGAAATATATCGATACTAGCCGTACTCACCCGCTTCGCCGCGCGAATAATTTAGAATTAGCATTACTATTTATTGGCATTATTATTAGGGAGTTCAGCACTCCTATAAATATTAGCCTATCCATTAAGTACATGTATTTTCTACATGGATACCAAGTTTCAAGTCAATCGGATGCATGGTTCAGTAGTTCTAACGGAACATCCGTAAAAACCACTGTAGATTTATATACTAGTATAGAGTATAGATTCGATACATCGAAAATAATAAAATGTATGATAAAAATTGTGATATTAAATCGTTAATTTTAATTTTAATCTTAAACTTGTGAAGTGATCAATTTTATGTTAATCAAAATAACGGCTTCCAGGTCCAAGTGGCTACTGACGAGAAGCTGACGCTGATGAGTCGGGCCGGAGAGGCTATCGCCAGAGCCACGGACTTTGAGAGGCAGCTCCAAGAGGCTAGGGCCAGGAACGCTCAGCTCACGAGGGACAGAGAAAGAGACGTGAGTATACTAAAAAAAAAACTGAAGAGGATTTTTTTTTTTATCGCTTAGATGAGTGGACGAGCTCACAGCCCACCTGGTGTGAAGTGGTTACTGGAGTCCATAGACATCTACGACGTAAATGCGCCACCCACCTTGAGATATAAGTTCTAAGGTCTCTGTATAGTTACAGCGACTGCCCCACCCTTCAAACCGAAACGCATTACTGCTTCACGGCAAAAAAAGGAGAGGTGGTGGTACCTACCTGTGTGGACTCACAAGAGGTCCTACCACCAGTAAAATGGAAACCACCAGGAAATGATTGAATGTGTAGGTATCACACCCTACCTCTACTTATATCTGCCCTCAAGCATTCATGCGTTCCAGTTCGTCTTAAGTCTTTAAGCTATACAGTTGAGATCTCTATTCTCAAGGTGGTGATATTTATATTACGAAATTTTGGGAGACTTATGTACTGACGTATGTATGTACGATGTATGACTTATGTGATATTAGTACTCTCGGTAGACTGACGGTCCGAATGTTGTTATTCGGAACTTGTATATGAAGGTCGTCAGCGCAAAAGTGGCGTAACCCACATTTTTTTTATATTCAAGTTTATTATATGTTTAATGGAGTTTATTTAAAATAAAATATAATGATGCAAAACCGGCCTTAGTTTCACCCATAGATAACAGATAGCTTTGTAAACATTATTTTTGCGAGTATTGTTTTTTTTTGCCTACTCAAATTCAATTTCAAGAAAATTCAACCTAATTGCCTCCATACTGACTATGGTAAGCTTAGGTCCCTTTTGCGCTGACGGCCTCATATATATGCAAGCTTATCTTGAAAATGTCGTAAGCAAGACATTCAAGCATCTGTCAAATATATTGTGTTCTATGATAGCGACCCTCTAGACAGGAAATTCTCCATTCTCTTACCATCCCGTTATGGAATGAGCTCCCCTCCACGGTGTTTCCCGAGCGTTATGACATGTCCTTCTTCAAACGAGGCTTGTGGAGAGTATTAAGCGGTAGGCAGCGGCTTGGCTCTGCCCCTGGAATTGCTGAAGTCCATGGGCGACGGTAACCACTCACCATCAGGTGGATGCTCGTCTGCCTACAAGGGCAATAAAAAAAAAACCTTGGAGACGTTAAGTTTTTTTTTTTTGTTAATTTACAGGAAGCCGAATGGAAGCAATTTCAAAGTGATCTACTGATGACGGTGCGAGTCGCGAACGATTTTAAAACGGAGGCCCAGCGTGAGCTGGAGCGACTCGTCTCCGAGAATAAGATCGCGCGCGACCGCATCAGGCTGTTAGAAGATCAGATACACTCGCTCAAAGGTGAGACAGAGATGCCCTATTGAGATCTTCAGTTGTTTGAAAGGGACCGCATGATTTTTGGACTGCCCACGCGATGTTCGAACGCAAATGTTATCTGTTCGATTTTGTTTCGAGATTAGTGTAAGGTTATCGAGTTGATTCGTATCGATTTTGTGTATCGATTAATTAAAAGGGCATGTGCTGCTAAATTTCTGAAAGTTTTGTAATATACTTGCGTACTAGAACTTGGACATAGAAATGCATGGATGTTTTTCTTATTATTATTTTCTTTTTAGTAGAAAATAGTTTTTATTGTGTATACTAGAGCAGAATTAACATGCATTACAGTGCACTAATTCTGTGTAAGGCTTGCGTTAATATCCACGTCAGTCTCATAGAACTAACTAACGAGATGTAGCATGTACTTGGCGTATTTCAAATTGGAAGTTTCGTAAAGTAATGAATTATCTTATTTTAAATATATATTATAATAGAATTGTCTTAATGTACCATATAAATTAAGAGCGAAAAACAAATTTGAAATGGTCCAAGTCAAACGTAATGTAATGTATATAAATGTCAACTCCTTCTCAATATTCTAATCACCGTTTTTAATGTACCATAACAGGTATTGACAGGTCAGAATCAATGGATAGCGTAATTAATTGCTCTGAAGACGAGAGATTGTTATCGAAAGACACGGATTTGTGTGATTCACAAAGCGATTGTTCGTCTAAAGACGTTTTTAAGAACATCACGACCAGATATTTGTCTAGAGTTCATAGCGTCTCCGATCCTCCGCCGCGTGATTCGAGTATCGTAGATCAAGCTTTCCGCAAACCGAATAACTCGGATTGTAATATCGATGTGACGAATGGATTGAAAATTGAAATCGATAACGTGACGACAGACGAAAGCAATGATGACGAAAATATAACAAGTGTTGTTTCCGATGCCGAAGAAGCTGGAGATGAGGTCGTTTCACCTCTATTTCATAACAAAGAGCTGAAGCGACAGGAGGCTGTTGACCTTTTCAGCGAAAAGCTTCACAGACAAGACGCTTTTGATAGTGATGATTTGGTAACAATGAACGATACGGAAGCGGTAGTTGAAAATTCTACTGCGAACGTAAAATTGGTTTCGCAGTCCGAATCTGGTAACGTAATAGAACGTAGAAACAAAACGGTGTTCGGTACAGAAATTTCGGGTTTACTGAATGGGAAACCAAAGGCTTTAAGTATGGATAGTTTGAATCCTAACACCGAATTCAAAGAGGTGTTAAAAGAAGCCACCAGTATAGAACTATTTCATTGTGGCCCTAACGAAAGCGACCTGTCTATATTTACAGAAGGGTCTGACTGCGTTTTTTTATCGCCCATCGAAAAAAATAACAACGATTCTACAAAAAATTGCAATTTTATTAAAGAACAAATGGAAACGCAGTCTCTATCTCCATATAGCGATTTCGTGGATTACGCCAAAGACATACCAGTTGTTAAGGCAGAGTCTATTCTGCCTTTTCCTTATCCAAATGACATAAGAGTGGAACCGACTGTTGATATTTTAAAACCATTGCCCCAAACCAAAGAGCAAAGTCTAAGAGTGTGCACAGACGATAAAATCGAAAGGGATTTGAGAAAAGTAAACGAAGAATTAAAATTGACATTCAAGGCGGCCATAGAACGAATAATTGGAAATAATAGAACGAAAAGATCATGTCGGATAAAATCGAACAGTTCAGATACGTGTTCGGTGATTGATGTTGCGCAATACAATGATTATATTGACGGCAATATTGCTAAGGAGGTTTTATCTAGTCTTCAATCAAAGTCAGTCGATAACGAAATCAAAGATTGTGAACAGAATGTAAATGAACATGAAAAGAAAAACTTAGACGGATCCATTCATTTCCCATTCAGCTCTGTAACTGAAGGGACGATACCTTTAGTAAATATAATAAATACGAACGACACTGATAATGAAGTGAAACACGACAAATCGGATGATAGTGGCGTTAGTTATCATTTAAAAATAAACACTAGAGATCCATTTCGTGGTCAAGCACCGAAAATTGTTGCAGTGCACAACGCAGTCGAGCCTGTACAACGACCGGCAAGAAAGCTAAAGACCTTTGTGTCGCCGATCAAAATACTCAACGGAAATATTGATCCAACATCGCCCATTATTATAAGTCCCGTTTTAATACAACCGATACTGCTAAAACCCTATAACGCGACGCAGAAATGTATTGCGCATCATGATATTAAGCAAGATAAGAAAACGGTTTATTACGATGATACCGATCAAGTTCTGAAAAAAGAAGCAAACCCTAGCGAAGTCAAAACAACCGAAGCGAATGTAAAGAAGAAAGGCATTTATCAGAAAAATACGAAGACCAAACAATTGCCATTCTTGTCTTGGAAACATTTGGGTTCCAATGACGACATATCGAAAGAAGACCCGAAATCACCAATCAAAAGTAGTTGGAAATCTTCAGAAATGTCGAAAAACGATGTAGGGAAATTAACCAAAACACCGGAATGGTTGATCGACAATCAGTACTACCAGCCTGTCGAAAATGTTCCTTTCGTTATAAACACAAATCTAAGCTCCACTAAATCAGTTGAAGAGGAAGTCAACATCAAAGAAGATGTTAAGCATATGAATACATTCTTGCCGCATTCAAGGCGGGAATCTGAAGAGAATTATTATGAAGAGATCGGTCCAGTTCTACCCACTTACTTGGATAAAAACGTAGCGGACGATGATAAGTTAACGAGCAGAAATCTTGACGATTTCGCTTTCATTACCAGAGAGGAAATCCTGAAAGTTCCTAGGAAACCGAAGAAACCAAAGAAAGATGAAAGACAATCAAAACTAAGTTCTGATGGAAACTTAACGAGCATAGTAAAAGAATTGTCTGGTGTTACTAAATCCGTCATAACGTTATCTCGGTCTCCGAGTGCGAACTCCAACAAGAAACCTAGTGGCTCCATTGGGGAAATAGTACAGAGCTTAGAGAGGAAACCTCTAGAAGCTCGGAAGCCGGACGTGCCGCTGCGAAAGTTTTCCTTAGAACAAAAATCTCCAAGAACCGATAGCGGGTCGTTGAACCGCGATAAACCGTATTGGAAGACGCTGGAGCACAAACGACTCTCGCACCCCATAAGGTCATTGAACGACCCCCTCCCGCCCAGACCGCTACGTAAGTTGGAAGGCTTTTGTGACCAGGAACCTAAACGTGTCGGTGTGAACTAAATGTAAATAACTGTTTATGTATGTTTGGCAAGTCTAATGTCGAGTGGTTTGTTGTTCTCATTGGGTGTGGGGTGTTTGGTGGTGGGTCTTGTGATTTTGTGTGTGTGTTCATTGAGGCTATTTCACTGGGACTATGTCAAGTTAAACCTTAATACTGAAATCGTTTTCTGCGAATCAGACAAATTACTGATATAGGTGATCGAATGACGAACGCTATACGGACTAGTTCAAACTTATGTTATTGACAGCATTGGTGTCGGATACTATAAATGAAGTAGCGATACATATGGAAATTCCTTTCTGTTTTACTTAGGTATATATGTATATATATAGTACATACAAACGGGAAACATTATTCATTATCAAAGTTAACGAATTCAATAATACACTGTACGGTTCTCGCAAAACTTTAACGTGTCGTCGAAGTGAATGATAATAATTCGCTCAAGTGTGATTTTGCTATTTTCCGCGTAATTTCACACGGAACACCTTGAAGTATAGCGAATGTAATGTAAATAGTTATTTTGGCATTATAAGGATATTTCAGTTTTACAAATTCACAATTCATTCACTGTCTAAAATGAATTTTTTTTTGTTGCAAATTATTAATTGTAACATTTATCGCCTTATGAGCTATCAGCAGTATCGTCTTTGCCAGCCAACGACCTTCTAGTACTCGGCAAATAAATTTTCCAGTTTAAATCTTTTTAGAGGTCTAAAATAAATTTCTTTTTTAATTCATGTTCCTTTTGAACTTTATAAGCGAGATGTTAAGGTATAGATTTGAATGCGCAGCGATGCCGCCTAGAACGGAAGAGCCGCCGCCTCCCCCGCCCCTGCTGAGCAGCGCCTCCCTCCAGGACATTATGGCGACGGCCGCCTCACATCGGCGAAATAAAGGTAAATTATATATAAATAATTGGATAGTTTTCTTTTATGTAGATTGGCTGAACCTGGCACCACCAAGTATAAGAAGAAGTGGTGTACCTTAGAGGAGGATTTTACCCGAAGTGGGTCCGTACAGAAATAATGTAAATAATAATCTATACATATAAATAAAATTGGAGTGTCTGTTTGTAATATTGAAATAACCGCTTTTTGCTACATGCATATGAATATATATACACCAAAATAACATTTTTTACAATTTTTGTCCGTCCGTCTGTCTGTTTGTTTGTTCCGGCTAATCTCTGGAACGGATGAAACGATTTTGACGGGACTTTCACTGACTTTCAAAGAGCAAACAAACCTGTTCATCCCACGAACGTTTGCCCGATGCGGTAATCGAACCCACGACCCTCGGCACAACAGTCAGGGCTGCTAGCTACTGCGCCACCTAGTCAATCTGTTTCAACATGCTTATATTAGCTTCGTATGTTTGTATGTAACAGAATCTTTGAACGTCAATTTGACGGACTCCAATACTGTTTAAGGCGGTTACAAGGCTATTTACATTCAATATCAAAATTCAATACAACTAAGACTACGATCTCATGTCTTCAGATGGATGGCCTCGATTCAGTTCGTCTGTTCGCTCCGATATCCCTTATACACAAGTTAGACCATAAGTTCGTCTGTCCCTTATGCGCTATGAACATAAAACATATACATGGGTAATTCATATAAGTGCTTTTTGTCTATTAAAGGGGTGAGCCGTCAAGATTCGAGGTTATCCGTGAAATCCCTCATCGAGAGCATTGAGAACGCTGCGAAGGCGGCCAAGCAACAGTCTCCAGCGTCGACCCCCGTCAACGAATGGCCGCAGGTGAAAATGAAAGCTTTTTCTATAGTACTAGTCTCGGGGACTGCCTGGTAAACTTTGGGTTTACGAAGAGATCGGTTCTCTCTGCTTTATGTATGCACTATATCAGGGCATATACAGCACCGATAATACCAGCACCAATCAATTACATCTGCGGGTACATGGAAATTTTCAATGTAGTGCTAGGGTCATTTTTTTTTCTACCGAAGCTGATAGCCTTGAGAGGTTATGTCAGAATAACCGGGCGAGTAGGTGAGCTCAGGGGGCTCAAGCCGGGAGTGCTGCTAACACTAGCCCTAGCAATCGCAGCCCTAGCTTCGCAGAATCTACCACCGGATCGGAAAAGCAACCCACTGAGAAGATCCTGCGAGAAACTCGTGGGCTGTGTCAATGGGTTAATTTACTCGAAGAGCCCTTCGTCGTAAGCGACGGGTTCGACGCGGACGGCGACCGGTGCTTGAGGTACCTAAAAGCACCGTTAATGGATCGGCAGGATCCATGATGACGTGCTTAGGGCGACGTCGGCTGTTTACCATTCGGTCCACAGGATCGACTATGTAATTACCGGCGGCCACGACAAGAGGGTTTTCATGTCGCATCGCCTTCTCAAAGTGGCGCAATGATGCCGACTGTAAATACTTACTGACTGAGTCGAGCTCCAGGTCATCATGGAGACCCCCTTCCTTAGGAACTATTGGTGCTAAGTAACGTCTTTCTTCGAACGTACTTTGAGACGGAAGATTTAGGCGGTAAATAGCTTGGATGTGTATCCGCTATTGGTGGGGGCGGGAAGCCATAAGCTGGTGATCATTCGATGCCAAAACAATAATTAAAAAATATATATATTAACATCTTCTAAAAAAATTTTTACACTACTGCCCTTTGATTTCTATGTGACAGTCGATTTTGATACGTACTTCGGTCGATAGAATTTATAGTTTAAAGTTAATCAATTGATTAAATGTAGGTGCAGACCGCAGCCAACGTCACGCCATCTAGCGGCGGGATCAAGAACGGCGTCAGTGAGCCCACCACCGCGGCTGGCGCCGGACTGGCGGCCGCCAAGCCGCAGGCGACCCGCGCCGCGCGTCCCCCACCCGCCGCCGCCGGTGAGTACGCGCTCGCGTTTCTAAATACAACCACGAAGTCGACCGAACTAGTTCTGTCTCTTTCCTTTGCCTTTGCATGCGCCGAGCGTGGAAGAGACGGAGTTTGCCTTTTGATTTCTAACCACAATTAACACTGCATTTATTTAATTAAGGAAAACGCCATTTTACCGTTTGGAAAAATATTTCCGATTGGATTTGGTGTTAATGAGTTTGGAATTAATTGTTTTTATTTTATACGAATTTGCTATCTGGACATAATTATGTTAAAGACTAATGATTGATTAAAGATTTTGTTACTTATGTAGGTACAATGAATGCCACTGGACCCCTTGAGACGTTATTTCGAAGTTACAATTGCATTTGAATCACAATTATCGTTTTGAACCCTAATGAGTGAACGATTCGCAGAATAGGCCCTATACGGGCGAGTTCACAGTCCATCTGGTATTAAATGTTCGTCTGCGCCTATGGACATCACTAAATCAATGCCGCCACCGACCTTGAGGCATGATGGCGTAGTGTCGATAATAGCGCCTAATGTCCCACTCGTGCAGCTTAGAATGCGCCCCAACGACAATTGTTTTTGTTTTTCAAATTTTGTTCATTTGATTTTTATTACCAGATGATATTTATCAAGTAAATATTACCTAATAAACTTGGCATTGTCTGTTGAATTTGAAAATAATCGCATTGTTCGATACGCCATCTTATCTATTGTTACCGGTGGTAGGACCTCTTGTGAGTCCGCACGGGTAGGTACCACCGCCCCTCCTGTTTCTGCCGTGAAGCAGTAATTCGTTTCGGTTTGAAGGGTGGGGTAGCCGTTGTAACTATACTGAGACCTTAGAACTTATATCTCAAGGTGTGTGGCGCATTTACGTTGTAGTTGTCTATGGGCTCCAGTAACCACTTAACACCAGGTGGGCCGTGAGCTCGTCCACACATATAAGCAATAAATAAAAAATCTATTAGGAGACGACTATTTTAAAACTCTGACTCAAAAGATACACAGATCGTCTAGATGTTTACTTATTAAATTCTTAATGATTTTGTGCATAAAAATTGTCTAATCTAAGCTTGTATTATGATTCGCATGGACGTTTCGCTTTCTTTCTATTCCAGCACGGTGGCATGAGAAATTCTCATAAACTTCTTGCCTTCTAATTTATATGTTGTTTGCATTGTTACTAATTTATTTAGAAACATTATTTGTTTAATCCAGTGATTCTGAACCTTTTTTTTGTTGCGGCATATATTTAACGATTTCAAAATTTGGCGGCACCCAAAGAAAAAGATAAAAATTATTTACTTACTACCGAATCACATACATTTGCCAATTTTAACGAAAGAAAAGGTGCAGTAACTACTATGCAACACCTTGTGAATCCCAACTATCACTAAAACAACACGTTTTGTACGCAGAAGTGGCAAGTGTGCTCCGAATTGAGACATATTCCTATTGCTATGCACGCCGCTTCATCATAATTTGGCACTAAGAAAAAACCGCGTTGCAAAGCAAATAATAAAATTATTTATTTTTTTGTGGATTTCAATATATATTCATGTTAAAAATATTTTTCTTTTTAAATGATATAATTTAATAATATTAACATTATTATATATTTGCAAAATTTGGCGGCACACTTTTGATATTTGGCAAGACACAAAAGTAGCGCGGCACAGTGGTTGAGAATCACTGGTTTAATCATTGTAATATTTAAGCACACAATACACAAAACATTTGGTTATGCAAATGAAGTACAAAGTTTAGAGTTAAGCCCTTCAGTGTGCAGCAGAACACTACACATTCTATACATTATTATATGTATAAATAATATTCTTTATAACAGAAAAATTATAAGCTCGCAGTACAATGCCTTAACGTTAATAGCGATCTATTCCAGGCAACTGTTCTTCGTACAAAATAAAAATAGAATTAGTATAACGGTAGATTGTGGTGTATCAATTTAAAATAATTAGTCGGTTGACATCGGAGTAAAATGTTAATTAAATTTCATAATATTACTTAATAAATATGAAGATATACAAACATACATTACATTTATAGTATGTACATGCACTCGCATACATTTCTTTATGCATACTAATGAATATATATTAATTTAGCATACATACATATGAGTCGACTATTATCAAAGGCGGCAATCTGACTTTTGGTCAATGATTGGTAAATCAGAAAAACGAATTATTGACTTTGTATTCCATTGGCAGTCACAAAACTCTTCGGAACGACATCTTAGATAAATAACAGGTTAACTATTAACCTTTATTTAATGCAGGTTTTGAACCGTATTCTTTGAAGGAGACGATTATATTCAAATAAATCTGTATTGACATATCAATAAAAAATTTTTGTCCAAATGTACAGATTGCCGCCTTTGATAATAGACGACTCATATGTACAAATATAAAGGCTTCGTCAAACAGATGTGTCGAGAGAAGGGCTGTCAGCCCTAACGCCGCGACAGAGCGTCGCGTACTTATAGCGCTGGCGCTCTGTTTGACGGTATGTTACCATAGTAGTACAACACATCTCGGCGTCATAGCGCGGCGTCAGTTTAGCGCTCTGAAGCGCGGTAGTTACGCGTTCTGTTTGACGAAGCCTTAAAGCATGCCCGTATATAAAAACCAATTAACATTTAAATAATTTACTAATGTTCTAAAATTGTTTGAATTTGTATACTAATAGAAAATTATTTTAAATTATGAGTAAATTGTATACGATATTCCTAAAAAGATTATGAATTATTACTGTTATACTGTAATATATGTATTAGTGTTATAAAGTAGTACTGTTTAATATTTTTTACAAAAGTGCTATCTATCTCTTAGATTTTAGTCTTCCAACATCATTTCTTCAGAGATTTTAATACCGAATAATAGAAATAGTACTTACTATGTATATCACTTTTATTTTACTTAAATAGTAAAGCTAAAGAGTTTTCAAAATAAAAAATACTATTTTCGACTACCTTCAAATTACCTAAAATATTTACAACTTACATTTGACTTACGCTTTTTTCATGATATCTAATATAATATGCCACTAATGCGGTACTAACCACGCATCATTGCACTGTTTTAACAGCAAATATTTATTATTATACATTTAAAATCACATATCCGCTTATTTATGTGTCCCATATGACGTCCATCAAACTACAAAATCCGTTCGGAAGTGTTATTCTGAATAAATGAAAATATTACCCATACAAAAGAATTGCTACTGGCTTTAGTGATGATGCCTCAGAAGTCATGGAACATTGACCTTTATTGTGATTAGTGTTTATTTATTTATTTGGGAAACCAACAGTACAAAATAAGCATATAATATTGAAAAAAAACTAGCTAAAACAATAACCAAACATGTGTCCA